>NC_042968.1:2589132-2927168 GCF_901001165.1 Salmo trutta | reverse complement strand
GGTCAACAATTTTGTTTCTGGTGTCCTTTGACAGCTCTTTGGTCTTGGCCATAGTGGAGTTTGGAGTGTGACTGTTTGAGGTTGTGGACAGGTGTCTTTTATACTGATAACAAGTTCAAACAGGTGCCATTAATACAGGTAACGAGTGGAGGACAGAGGAGCCTCTTAAAGAAGTTGTTACAGGTCTGTGAGAGCCAGAAATCTTGCTTGTTTGTAGGTGACCAAATACTTATTTTCCACCATAATTTGCAAATAAATTCATTAAAAATCCTACAATGTGATTTTCTGGATTTTTTTTCTCGTATTTTGTCTGTCATAGTTGACGTGTACCTATGATGAAAATTACAGGCCTCTCTCATCTTTTTAAGTGGGAGAACTTGCACAATTGGTGGCTGACTAAATACTTTTTTGCCCCACTGTAACTATAGAAAACATATAGAAATGCTATGCTAATAAAAATACAAGTTTACACACTCCCAGGAATGTCATACATGATGGATCATTAACTTCCCTACATAAAATGTACTAACAGGAGATGCAACAAGAATGCTGATACAATGTCTCCAAACACAGAGGTGAAATATTTAAGATAATGGCCAAGTTACCAGCCAACACTGATCTAATGTCATAAGTGAACACACCACAAACCACACACAAAGTAAAAAATAAAGAAAGAAATGCCAGAGAGAGCAGCAGTCAGACTAAGTGGGGGATGGAGGACTTGAATGTGGTCTCTTTGAAGTCAGTCTTAACCACTATTGAAGATTTTTTTTAAATCAGTAAGAACTCAAGTTTATTATTTTATTGAACTTTTATTTTAGCAAAACATCAAATAAACAACACATCTATAAACATATATTATATAGAGTAGGAGGAACACTATTATTTTTTTATTTATTTAAATGAACCTTTCAGTATAAATTCTTATTTACAATGACGCCTACCCCGGCCAAACCCGGACGACGCTGGGCCAATTGTGCGCCGCCCTATGGGACTCTCAATCACGGCTGGATGTGATGCAGCCTGGATTGGAACCAGTTACTGCAGTGTGTTAGACCACTGTGCCAGTCGGGAGCCCAATGTATATTATATGTTGACTTTGACATGTTGTGGCTTTCGAGTGCCTTGTTTGCTATTCATACACATATTTCATTAGGAATTATATATATATATTCATCCCCCTTGGCGTTTTTCCTATTTTGTTGCATTTCAACCTGTAATGTAAATTTATTTTTATTTGGATTTCATGTAATGGACATACACAAAATAGTCCTAATTGGTGAAGTGAAATGAAAAAAATTACTAAATTAAAAACGGAAAAGTGGTGCATGCATATGTATTCACCCCATTGCTATGAAGCCCCTAAATAAGATCTGGTGCAACCAATTACCTTCAGAAGTCACATAATTAGTTAGATTGCACACAGGTGGACTTTATTTAAGTGCCACATGATCTGTCACATGATCTCAGTATACACTACCATTCAAAAGTTTGGGACCACTTAGAAATGTCCTTGTTTTTGAAAGAAAAACACATTTTTTGTCCATTAAAATAACATCAAATTGATCAGAAATACAGTGTAGACATTGTTAATGTTGTAAATGGCTATTGTAGCTGGAAACGGCAGATTATTTATGGTATATCTACATAGGCGTACCTTTTTTTTGCAAAAGGGTTTTCTAATGATCAATTAGCGTTTAAAAATGATAAACTTGAATTAGCTAACACAATGTACTATTGGAACACAGTAGTGATGTTTGCTGATAATGGGCCTCTGTACACCTATGTAGATATCCCAAAGAAAATCAATTACAACATCAACAATGTCTACACTGTATTTCTGATCAATTTGATGTTATTTTAATGGACTTTCAAAAACAAGGACATTTCTCAGTGACCCCAAACTCTTGAATGGTAGTGTATGTAAATGTGATATTTCAGTTTTTTTTTTTATACATTTGCAAACATTTCTAAAAAACAGTTTTTGCTTTGTCATTGTGGGGTATTGTGTGTAGATTTATGAGGGGGAAAAACTATTTAATCTGTTTTAGAATAAAGCTGTAACGTAGCAAGATGTGGAAAAGTCAAGGGGTCTGAATACTTTCCGAATGCACTGTACCTCAACTGATATATCATCCAGCCCTGGAGTTTTCCCGGACTTGAAGGCTTTAATTGCATCTAGAAGTCCCTCCTCTGTAATTAGGCCTTCACATGAGTCGGACTGTAGAGCTGTTAATTTTACACTATTAATAGGAAACAAATCCTTAAAATGAACTTCAGTTAGTGGAGATGGAGAAGACAAATGAAAACATATGCTTAAAGTACTTTGCTTCCTTTTTCAAAATATTGTTTGTTGAATCATGGATGACTGTCATTTGTAACAAGTTTCTGTAAATTATTTCTACATATTTTTTCCAGTTTGTTTACATATTCCGTCCAGTTCACTTTATTTTTTATAATATATTACACTTGATGTTTCTTGAATAAGTTCCTCCATTTCTTATTCTGTGCCTCTTTTACAGTTTTTATTGCTTTCTACTTGTACTGTTAGTTCCTCTATTTCCTTTGTTAAGATGAACTCTTATGACCTAAGAAAGTAGAGAGAATGAAAAAGAGGAGAGAAAGAATGAGGGAATGAGAACATTTGTGAATGGTTGGATGATGTTGGTATGTAGAAGGGGGACTGTTTTCACTGTTAAGAATTAGGCATCGTTGGATGTCCTTTGTAAGGAGCAGGAATTCATGGAGTGCAAAGAGTGTGTGTGTGTGTGTGTGTGTGTGTGTGTGTGTGTGTGTGTGCGCGCGCCTGTGTGTGTACGTGTATATGCATGCTTGTCTGCGTACGTGCTCTTGTGCGTGACAGAGCATAGCTGTGAGTAGCCACGTGTGACACCTAGACACCCACCTTCATAATAACATCTGCACAGTGAGCTGGCGATATTACACCTTTAGGTAGAGAGATCAACTTCAGTTTGCAATGTGACAAAGAGTAATGTTAGTACTGAAACTAGAAGCACATTGCGCGTCGAGAGAGTCTGTTTTACCTGTGTGTGTGCGTGCGCACGTCTATGTGAATGTGCTGTATGTGTATGCGCACTCGGCCTGTGCATTATGTGCACCCCCCTCCCGGTCTTGGTCTTGACTCGGACTCAATTTGCACTGGTCTTGGCCTTGAATCAGTCTCGCTTTAGATGGTCTCGAACCCAACACTGGTGTACTGTATTTATGACCTTACCCATGTGTTCCTGGGGATCTGAGGGTTGCAAGAGCATTGCCAGGTGAACCGTGTGCGCTCTCGAAATCTGGGATTGAGTTAGCGGGAGGGTAGCCTGGCTTCAGATGTATAGGATAATAATGGGGGGATTTATGCGCTTTGAAGGATGGGGTGTGTTTTTTCCACTCCCGCTCTTGCCAAGAAAGCGGTGGGAGGGGATGGAACTTGGACTCAGCTCGTCTGACAGTGTCAAAACAATCTGTTACAATGACTGACTGACTAAATCTCTCTGCTTCTTTTTTTTCTCCTTCTTTCTCTCTGTCTCTTAAAATTTCTCTCTCTCTCTCTTGCTCTGTCTTTGGTGTTTCTTACATTTCTTAATTTTTCTTTCAGTGATTAATAAATAAGACGTACCCCCTCACTCTCTTTCTCTTTCAATTTCTCGCTCTCTTTGTCTGTCTGAACAGAAACATACTTACGTTTGTTATGAACTCGATCGATTTACATGATTTATGAACTTGATCAGAGAAAGAATCTGTGTGAGGGGAACATCAAAATGGCTGACTTGTATTGTAGGTGATCAGATAGGCTTGCAGTTCTGCAAGAGGAAGGGGTTAATGAGGTGACCCTTCATTAGCCCTGTTAATAAAGTCTGTCATTAGGAAAGTTCTAAGATGAATGTGGGTGGTATGAGTTTTATGGTTTACAGTTTCATGTGGGATCCCTTACTACAGCTGGTTAATGGGGGTAGGTAGCAAGGCGAGGGGTGCCTTTATGTCTATCTATACTGAACAAAAATATAAGCACAACATGTAAAGTGTTGGTTTCATGAGCTGAAATAAAAGATCCCAGAATGTTCCATACAAACAAAAAGCTTATTTTTCTCAAATGTTGTGCACAAATTTGTTTACATCCCTGTCAGTTATCATTTCTTCTTTTCCAAGGTAATCTATCCACCTGACAGGTGTGGTATATCAAGAAGCTGATTAAACAGCATTATCATTAGACAGGTGGACCTTCTGCTGAGGACAGTAAAAGGCCACTCTAAAATGTGCAGTTTTGTCACACAGCACAATGCTACAGATAATTGAATGTTCATTGCTCTACCATAAGCCGCCTCCAACGTCATTTTAGAGAATTTGTCAGTACGTCCAACCGGCCTCACAACTGCAGACCATGTGTAACCATGCCAACCTGGACCTCCACATCCGGCTTCTTCACCTGCAGGATCGTCTGAGACCAGCCACCCGGACAGCTGATGAAACTGAAAAGTATTTATGTCTGTAATAAGGCCTTTTTGTCTGTAATAAGGCCTTTTTCTGATTAGCTGAGCCTGGCTCCCCAGTGGGTGGGCCTGGCTCCCAAGTGAGTGGGACTATGCCCTCGCAGGCCCACCCATGTGAAATCCAAGGATTAGGGCCTGAGGAATTCATTTGAATTGACTGATTTCCTGTAACTCAGTAAAGTCTTTGAAATTGTTGCATTTATATTTTTGTTCAGTATATGTTCAGTGGCAGTTCCTCGGCCACTGACCCTTTGGTTTACCTGTGTTTCAATTCAGTACAGTTCAGTTCAGTAAATCTGATGGACATGAGACGTTTTACGCTTGGTACTACTTTTTACCCATTTTACTACACCTTTTGAACTCTTGTTATCCTAAAGCCTCAAACAAACAACTTAGGCCAGACATATTTTGGGTTTCAGTTAAGCACAGAGATATTTTTCAAGGTGAATGAGATTTCATAAAAGTCAACTTAACCTCCCATGTGTGAAGCAGACCATAGTTTCCAGTGTTTGTTTAATCTTTGTCTTCCATTGTTGACCTTTTAACCTTTTCTGACTGACACATCCTCACCCCTCCACCTTCCAGATTTGTGACGCGCTTCATTGAGCTCGACGGCCTCACCTGCCTGCTCAATTTCCTACGGAGCATGGACTACGAGACGTCGGAGAGCCGCGTGCACACCTCGGTCATCGGCTGCATCAAGGCCCTGATGAACAACTCGCAGGGTCGAGCCCATGTGCTGGCCCACCCGCAGAGCATCAATACCATCTCCCAGAGCTTGCGGCAGGACAACGTCAAGACCAAAGTGGCAGTGCTGGAGATCCTGGGCGCAGTGTGCTTGGTGCCCGATGGCCACAAGAAGGTGCTGCAGGCGATGGCCCACTACCAGAAGTATGCCGCTGAGAGGACCCGCTTCCAGGTATAGTCCAACAAGTGCTGGGGTACTCCTAAAGCTAATCAGAAGTAAATGACACACACATTTTAGGTCATCCCCAAGAGTTAATATGTATTTTTAACCATGTTTAGAAGAGTTGCAAGGAAATTGTCCCTGTAACCCAGGGGTGGGCAAACTTCTTGGCTCAAGAGCCACATCAGGACGGATAGTGCACATTTTTTTAAGGCCTGATTTGGTCATATAAAGTTTAAAAAAAAAATTCAATTGGACCGTAAAACCATAAAATTGAATTGACCGGTGGGATGGATTGGCTGTAGTTTACCCACCACTGCAACTCTTGCAGATCAATTTCATTGTTTTTTATTTATTTATTTTATTTAACCTTTATTTAACTAGTCAAGATCAAATTCTTATTTACAATGAAGGCCTACTCTGGCGAACCCGGACGACGCTGGGCCAATTGTGCGCCGCCCTATGGGACTCCCAATCATGGCCGGTTGTTATACAGCCGGGAATCGAACCTGGGTCTGTAGTGACGCCTCTAGCAGTGAGAAGCTGTGTCTTAGACCGCTGCACCACTCGGGAGCCCTGAGTTGTTTATGTATTTTAATGAATATAACTGAATAATTGTCCATTCAACTCATGCACCTAACTGAGAACTGTCCCTGTAACCCATTCAGACGTTACTGAATGAGCTAGACAGAAGTACGGGGCGCTACAGAGACGAGGTCAACCTGAAGACAGCCATCATGTCCTTTATCAACGCTGTGCTCAATGCTGGGGCTGGGGAGGTCAGTCAGGATCGCCATGTTACTCTTTAACCCCCCTGTCACACCCACAGCTAGATCTACTTTCTATTGGATGATTCATGGCAGAAAGAGTCACATTTAAACAGTTCTACCAAGATATCATCCAATAATTTGACTGCACACACCCTTAGAAATACATTAGATTTGAGTGATAGAGGCAACATCATTGTTCGTGGTTGAAATTGGGATGACCTTGGTCCCTTGTCAATCAGTCAGAATATGTCAAGAATACATCTTAATGATGGAGTCTAGAGTAGGGGGAAACATCGTCACTGGCCGCCCCACCACTGTTTTTATTTTTGGTTGGCAAGTTGAGGAGCGTAATTTAGTAAAAAAAGTATTAGCATGGTAAATTAAATTGCAGTACATATTGTGCTCTTCTATCGCGCGTGCAATGATGTCCGAGCGGGAAAAAACAGTGTTGTTTGCAGTAACTTCTTTGTTGTTGAAATATTGCAAATGGACATGACTGTTTCATCATTAAGGATTCCAGCTGTACAGTGCCTTCGGAAAGTATTCAGGCCCCTTGACTTTTTCCACATTTTGCTACGTTACAGCGTTATTCTAAAATGGATTCAATAAAAAAAAATCCTCAGCAATCTACACGCAACACCCCATAGTGACTAAGCGAAATCAGGCTTTTCGACATTTTTTCAAATGTATAAAAAAGGAATATACAGAAATACCTTATTTACATAAGTATTCAGACCCTTTGCTATGAGACTCGAAATTGAGCCCAGGTGCATCCATTAATCATTCTTGAGATGTTTCTGCAACTTCATTGGAGTTCACCTGTGGTAAATTCAATTGATTGGACATTATTTGGAAAGGCACAAACCTGTCTATTTAAGGTCCCACAGTTGACAGTGCATGTCAGAGCAAAAACTAAGCCATGAGGGCGAAGGAATTGTCTGTAGAGTGCTGAGACAGGATTCTGTCGAGGCACAGATCTGGGGAAGTGTATCAAAACATTTCTGCAACATTGAAGGTCCCCAAGGACACACCAAGACTCTTCCTAGAGCTGGCTGAGCAAGAAGTGTCTTGGTCAGGGAGGTGACCAAGAACCCGAGTGGGTTAACTGCCTTGTTCAGGGGCAGAACGACAGATTTTTTTTTCCTTGTCAGCTCAGGGATTCGATCTTGCAACCTTTCGGTTACTAGTCCAACGCTCTAACCACTAGGCTACCTGCTGCCCACTTGGAGTTTGCCAAAAGGCCCCTAAAGACTCTCAGACCATGTGAAACAAGATGAAACCAAAAGGCACATGACGGGTAAAAGGCACGTGACAGTCTGCTTGGAGTTTGCCAAAAGAGTTTGCCAAAAGGCACCTAAAGGACTCTCAGACCATGAGAAACAAGTCAGGATCGAGGCAAAGATGAACAGAGCAAAGTACAGAGAGATCCCCGCTCTAGAGTGCTCAGGACCACAGACTGGAGCAATGGTTCACCTTGCAACAGGACAACAACCCTAAGCACACAGCCAAGACAACACAGGATTGGCTTCGGGACAGTTCTCTTAATGTCCTTGAGTGGCCCAGCCAGAGCCCGGACTTGAACCCGATTGAACATCTCTTGAGAGACCTGAAATTGCTGTGTCGCAACACTCCACATCCAACCTGACAGAGCTTGAGAGGATCTGCAGAGAAGAATGAGAGAAATTCCCCAAATACAGGTGTGCCAAGATTGTAGCATCATACCCAAGAAGACTTGAGTCTGTAATCGCTGCCAAAGGTGCTTCTACAAAGTATTGAGTAAAGGGTCTGAATACTTATGTAAATGTGATATTTCAGTTTTTATTTTTAACCTGTTTTTGCTTTGTCATTATGGGGTATTGTATGTAGATTGATGAGGGACAAAAGAAATGTTATCCACTTTAGAATAAGGCTGTAAAGAAACAATTTTCGAAAAAGTCAAGGGGTCTAAATACATTCCGAATGCACTGTAAGTCAAGTTTATTCTTGTATTACAATAGTGCAGAGACACAGTAGCCTACATACATAAACAACTGATGAAGCTAATTAAAAGTCCAAGATCAATTTACTGTATGCCTGAATGATTCAGTGTTGCTGTTGTTGTCATCAGCTGTGTTTGATACCCTGTACTTCAATCTTCAGGACAACCTGGAGTTCCGCCTACACCTTAGGTACGAGTTCCTGATGTTGGGGATCCAGCCCGTGATTGACAAGCTCAGAGGGCACGATAATGCCATTCTGGACAGGTGAGGCATGGGACAAAATGACCACCAAGCATCTTAGAAAGCATCTTAGTCCCTACAGTAAGGTTGTTAGATTCAAAGCTGGCATCCAGCTCGTAAGATTTACAGACAGAGATGGAATGACTCACTCAAGCTTATTGTCCTTTTCATGCCTGTGTCATATTTCCAGGCATTTGAACTTCTTTGAGATGGTAAGGAATGAGGATGACTTGGAACTTGCCAAGCGTTTTGACCTGGTGAGTGCCTGTTTTACCATCCCCATTGACATCAATATATTGTATAATTAAGCCCACATTGTTTTATTGAACTGAAATCAAAAGTATTGTCAAACCGAGCACTGGTATTAATATGCAACCTAGAACAGGTTCTCTTCTACGTTAGGCTCATGTAAAGCTCAAGTGTCTTTATTGTAATTTTCTCAATCTATGAATGTCGAACTTGGGTCATCCAGTGCTTGTATTGAAGATTCCTAATGATTGTAGGTTTTACTTTTCATTCAACAGACCCACGTGGACACTAAGAGCGCTGGCCAGATGTTTGAGTTGATCAAGAAGAAGTTGAACCACACAGATGCCTATCCTTACCTGCTCTCTATCCTCCAGCACTGCCTCCAGATGCCCTGTGAGTACATCCATCACTATTAAATCTGCCTCACGGGCTGGTGAGGTATATTTATTCACGGTTTCTATTTCACAAATACACTATGGCAGTTTACATGACATGTCAAACTGAATTGTTGTATTTGTATTTATTATGGATTCCCTTCCTGGGGTCCTGCAAAATTAAGGCAGTTTATACAATCTTAAAACATTACAATACATTCACAGATTTCACAACACACTGGGTGCGCTTACGCCCCTACTCCACCACAACCACATATCTACATTACTAAATCCATGTGTATGTATACTGCGTATGTTATCGTGTGTGTATGCATGTGTCTGTGCCAATGTTTGTGTTGGGTGTTTTTTAAATCTGTTTTTTAAATCTAATTTTACTGCTTGCGTCAGTTACTTGATGTGGAATAGAGTTCCATGTAGTCATGGCTCTATGTAGTACTGTGTGCCTCCCATAGTCTGTTCTGGACTTGGGGACTGTGAAGAGACCTCTTGTTGCATGTCTTGTGGGGTATGCATGGGTGTCCGAGCTGTGTGCCAGTAGTTTAGACAGACAGCTCGGTGCATTCAACATGTCATTACCTCTCATAAATAGAAGTAGTGATTAAGTCAATCTCTCCTCCACTTTCAGCCAGGAGAGATTGACATGCATATTATTAATATTAGCTCTCTGTGTACATCCAAGGGCCAGCCGTGCTGCCCTGTTCTGAGCCAATTGTATTTTTCCTTTTTTTGTGGCACCTGACCACACGACTGAACAGTAGTCAAGGTGCAACAAAACTAGGGCCTGTAGGACCTGCCTTGTTGATAGTGATGTTAAGAAGGCAGAGCATCGCTTTATTATAGACAGACTTCTCCCCATCTTAGCTACTACTGCATCAATATGTTTTGACCATGACAGTTTACAATCTAGTGTTTCTCCAAGCAGTCATCTCAACTTGCTCAATTTCCACATTATTTATTACAAGATTTGGTTGAAGTTTAGGGTTTAGTGAGTGTTTTGTTCCGAATATAATGCTTTTAGTTTAAAAAATATTTAGGGCTAACTTATTCCTTGCCACCCACTCTGAAACTAACTGCAGCTCTTTGTTGAGTGTTGCAGTCATTTCAGTCACTGTAGTAGCTGACATGTATGGTGTTGAGTCATCTGCATACATAGAAACTCTGGCTTTACTTAGTCAGTGGCATGTCGTTAGTAAAAATTGAAAAAAGCAAGGGGCCTAAACAGCTACCCTGGGGAATTCCTGATTCTAACTAGATTATATTTGATAGGCTTCCATTAAAGAACACCCTCTGTGTTCTAATAGACAAGTAATTCATTATCCACATTATAGCAGGGGGTGTAAAGCCATAACACATACGTTTTTACAGCAGTAGACTATGATCAATAATGTCAAAAGCTGCACTGAAGTCTAACAAGACAGCCCCCACAATAAATGTATCATCAATTTCTCTTTGCAGTGCACATACACACTGACTATCTGTCTCCTACACTGGTCCATCACTATAACATCTGCCTCACAGGCTGTTTTTTCAATGGCTCGCAAAGAAGGGCACCGATTGGTAGATATGTTAAAAAAATAAAAATAAAAAGTAGATGCTGACTATATCCCTTTGAGGATGGTGAAGTTATTATTGAGGCTTTGGGTGGTGTATCAATACACTCAGTAATCACAAAGATACAGGCGTCCTTCCTAACTCATTTGCTGGAGAAGGACACTGCTCAGAGATTTCACCATGAGTCAATGGTGATTTTAAAACAGTTGCTGATTTGAATGGTTGTGATATGAGAACTGAGGATGGACCAACAATATTGTTGTTACTCCACAATACTAACCTAATTGAGAGAGTGAAAAGAAGGAAGCTTGTACAGAATAAAAATATTCCAAAAACATGCATCTTGTTTGCAACAAGGCACTTAAGTAATTCTGCAAAAGATTTGACAAAGAAATGCCGTTTTTGTCCTGAATGCAAAGTGTTATGTTTGGGGCAAACACAACACATTACTGAGTACCACTCTTCATATTTTCAAGCATGGTGGTGGCTGGATCATGTAATGGGTATGCTTGTCATCAGCAAGGACTAGGGAGTTTTTTATGATCAAAATAATCGTAATACAGCTATCAGCACAGGCAAAATCCTAGAGGAAAACCTAATTCAGTCTCTTTTCTACCAGTAATTGGGAGACAAATTCACCTTTCAGCAGGACAATAACATAAAACAACAGGCCAAATCTACACTGGACTTGATTACCAAGATGACATTGAATGTTCCTGAGTGGCCTAGTTACTGTTTTAACTTAAATCAGTTTGGAAATCTATGGCAATACTTGAAAATGTCTGTTTGGCAATGATCAACAATCAACTTGACAGCTTGAAGAAATGTTTTAAGATTATTGGACAAATAATGTACAATCCAGATGTGGAAAGCTCTTAGAGATCCAAAAAGACGCAGCTGTAAAAAAAGACATGTTTTTACTTATTATGCGGTATTGTGTGTAGATAGGTGAGGACAAAAATCTATTTAATCCATGTTGAGATCCGGTTGTAACACAACAAAATGTGGATTAAGTCAAGGATACTTTTGAAAACTTTCTGAAGGCACTGTAATAGGCCCAGGCAGTACAGTGTTATTTTTGTATCAAGGATGATTATTCACTTTGGCACCAGTCTTGTGTTAGCACATAAGTTGCACAGATTGCTAGCTAGCTAGCTAAGATAACTACCTTGCTGGATAGCTAGCCAGCTAACATTAAGTCAGAATATGATGAGGACAGAGGGTATATCCTACGAAGCAGGTTTTAGGAGTTAGCAAGGTAACTTTGGTCATTCAAAAGTGGTTCACCTTTTAGCCAGGTACATTTCTATGGCAAAGAATCCTTCAGAACTAACCTTCTCCTTGGCAGATTAACTCATAGCTAACTCCACTTACCCGAATGAAATGATAGAGTTGAGGACCAATGAAATCAGATTTCATCCCTCTCGCAAAGATTGTGTCATCAAGCCCATTTTCATTTGAGGAAGATGACTGATTTGTTTTACAAATTTAGCAATGGTTTATTTAAATTACATTTAATTTAGCAATTAGCATTTTAAACTTCACGCAATGTAACACTTTTGTATGACTTAATACAAATTATAATATTGATAGGAGTGAAAAAAAGTGCTTGTGCATTGATAAAATGTAAATGTAAATAAGCACACCGAAGACACCATTAACGATAAATAATAAAATAAACACTGCAGTTCTAAAAGCCTATTTCACATAGCCTGCTGATTTTGCAAGATAACTTTAATTCCATTTTGATTTCGGCACAAATGAAAATGTGGCACTGACTCGCCCATGGATTGATATTTCAGCATTGTTAGGCTTTTGACTAGCCATGTGCGACATGCTCACGTAGTTACAAGCCTGCTAGATTTTGCAGCAGGCGGATGAACAATGTCCGCTGCCATAGTATGGATGAAGCCTTAGCTGGAATGTGAAGCTAACTGAAGCTGGTTAATTTTACAAAACCCTTTGTAGATATAGCTTGCTTCGTAGGATATCCCTAAGGGCTGCTTGCTTGGTGAAGTGTACTTTTGATTGTTTACTTATTAAAATACACTATTCACTGTCACCATCATGCCTACTTTCTCTAACTTTGTGACCTAGGGCTGAATGATGTTCAATGAGCGACTCGTAGAGCGCCTTCTACAGGCAATCATTAAACATTTTTAAAAAATGAGAGCAAATGAGCAGACATATTTGTTTATTCTACAGTGGCTTGCGAAAGTATTCACCCCCTTGGCATTTTTCCTATTTTCTTACCTTACAACCTGGAATTAAAATAGATTTTTGGGGGGGTTGTATCATTTGATTTACACAACATGCCTACCACTTTGAAGATGCAAAATATGTTTTCTTGTTGAACAAACAAGAAATAAGACAAAAAAAATTACAACTTGAGCGTGCATAACTATTCACCTCCCCCCCAAAGTCAATACTTTGTAGTGCTACCTTTTGCAGCAATTACAGCTGCAAGTATCTTGGGGTATGTCTCTATAAGCTTGGCACATCTAGCCACTGGGATTTTTGCCCATTCTTCAAGACAAAACTGCTCCAGCTTGTTCAAGTTGGATGGGTTCCGCTGGTGTACAGCAATCTTTAAGTCATACCACAGATTCTCAATTGGATGGAGGTCTAGGCTTTGACTAGGCCATTCCAAGACATTAAAATGTTTCCCCTTAAACCACTCAAGTGTTGCTTTAGCAGTATGCTTAGGGTCATTGTCCTGCTGGCAGGCGAACCTCCGTCCCAGTCTCAAATCTCTGGAAGACTCAAACAGGTTTCTTTCAAGAATTTCCCTGTATTTAGTGCCATCCATCATTCCTTCAATTCTGACCATTTTCCCAGTCCCTGCCGATGAAAAACATCCCCACAGCATGATGCTGCCACCACCATGCTTCACTGTGTGGATGGTGTTCTCGGAGTGATGAGAGGTGTTGAGTTTGCGCCAGACATAGCATTTTCCTTTATGGCTAAAAAGCTCAATTTTAGTCTCATCTGACCAGAGTGTCTTCTTCCATATGTTTGGGGAGTCTCCCACATGCCTTTTGGCGAGCACCAAACGTGTTTGCTTATTTTTTTTTCTTTAAGCAATGGCTTTTTTTCTGGACACTTCTGTAAAGCCCAGCTCTGTGGAGTGTACGGCTTAAAGTGGTCCTATGGACAGATACTCCATTCTCCACTGTGGAGCTTTGCAGCTCCTTCAGGGTTATCTTTGGTCTCTTTGTTGCCTCTCTAATTTAATGCCCTCCATGCCTGGTCCGTGAGTTTTGGTGGGCGGCCCTCTCTTGGCAGGTTTGTTGTGGTGCCATATTCTTTTCATTTTTTTTTATGGATTTGATGGTGCTCTGTGGGATGTTCAAAGTTTCAGATATTATTTTATAACCCAACCCTGATCTGTTCTTCTCCACAACTTTGTCCCTGACCTGTTTGGAGAGCACCTTGGTCTTCATGGTGCCACTTGCTTGGTGGTACCCCATGCTTAATAGTGTTGCAGACTCTGGGGCCTTTCAGAACAGGTGTATACAGTGAGGGAAAAAAGTATTTGATCCCCTGCTGGTTTTGTACGTTTTCCCACTGACAAAGAAATGATTAGTTTATAATTTTAATGGTAGGTTTATTTGAACAGTGAGAGACAGAATAACAACAAAAAAATCCAGAAAAACGCATGTCAAAAATGTTATAAAATGATTTGCATTTTAATGAGGGAAATAAGCATTTCACTGTAATGTCTACACCTGTTCTATTTGGCGCACTTGACAAATAAACTTTGTTTTCTATTTATTTTTAATTTTTTTAACAAGTTATTTTTTTAATTTCACTTCACCAATTTTGAGTATTTTGTTTATGTCCATTACATGAAATCCAAATAAAATCCATTTAAATTATAGGTTGTAATGCAACAAAATAGGAAAAACGCCAAGGGGGATGAATACTTTATACTGTATGTATATAATATCTGAGCTTTATCTCTGAATTTTTCTGTGAAAGGCTAATGTCGGACAATAATATCGGTCAACCAATTTATCGGTCGGCCTCTAACTGTTACATCAGCCTCCCAGGCTGGTCACTATTACATCTGCCTCAAAGCCTGGTTCATCACTATTACATCTGCCTCACAGTGGTCAAGAATAAATCTCCAGAGGTGTGAAGACAGTGTACCTTAACTGATAAAAAGGATTGACTCTAGTCAACACTGCGAAGGCTGGTTGATAATGATAGCTGCCTCACAAGTTGGTCAATGTTTCTGCCACTACTCAAAACCATGAATCCATGGAGCCATTTATACCCCCTCTTACAAAACACACCAGTTGTTCTTGAAGAAAATCTTCACTTCTGTATTGATGAGAGTAGTGAGGCTAAAATCTTAACATTGATCGTTGAAGTCCTTCTGCTTGTCCTCCAAGGAGCTAACCTTTCTTCATCAGTGTGTGTGACCTTAGAAGTATGTGGTGTTTATTAACTCTGTTTGGTGTTTTCCAGACAAACGCGGAGGGGGCAGTCTGCAGCATTGGCAGCTCCTAGACCGGATCCTGCAGCAGATAGTCCTGCAAGATGAGAAGGGGGAGGACCCGGACATAGCGCCCCTAGACAACTTCAGTGTCAAAAATATAATTCGCATGTGAGTAACCTGGCCTCACATGATTTGTGACACACCGACAGATACAAACATAGATACACACTCTCACTCATACTCATGGACACAACCAAAAACATGCCCTGATGTTGGCACACACAATGTTGCTTATGATCATGTCTCTTCATGTTTTCAAGCAACTCTGTTGATAAAATGTTGATATATATAGCTATTATGAGATATTATATCTTTGTTGCTAGAGCTGTATATAGAACCTGACTGAAACGAGAAGGAAATTCAAGAGACACATGGAAGCATCCTTTTGGCATTACATCTTGTGCTGATCAAAGACTTCCTTGACATCGACAGCTGCTGTTATGACACAATGTTTCAAGCTTGGTGGGAACACACAAAAATACTGAAATAGCCCACTGTTTGCTTACCAGAGTTCAAAGAGAGTGAAGAGAAAGGGGTGGGGCATCTTTTGTTCACAAAACTAGACAGGATTTTAACTGGAAATTCGACATGGGCTACGGTACAATTCCCTACCTTTATTCTCAGTCTGCAGCCCTTCACTCCCCCTTATGGATTTAAACAGAATGGACTGATATAGGAAATATGGTGAAGACACCCTCTAGCCTTAACATACACCAATCTAATGCTATCATATCCACAAGGGGGAGTGAGCAAGTGCACCCTTCACGGACAATGTATAGAAAATTGGACTGCAGCCATAAGCTGGGCCTGAGCGAGGATTCAGGGAAAGTGATTGGTCAGAATGGGGAGGTGGGGTGGCAGCAGGGGGTTGTGGGATTGCACGGTACCTGCCTCACTCAGTGAGGTGAATTGTCATGAAAGCAGAAGCGAGATCAAAAGGAATTGCTGTAATCGTATTAGCCGAACGACTCTACGATTCCCAGCCCAGTCGACCATGTTACATTGAAGCAGTTGTTTGTTCAGATAAAGAAGGGGAGAAAATAATAATTGTAACACTTTACAAGAAGCATCTCGGTATAACTTGTTATGAGCATGTACAGTATGAGCCTTTATAATGTCTTATAACTAAAGCCCTGTGTTTTGGTTAATCATGTCACATGACCTGGATTTTAACTTTTATATAAAGCTTTTTCATCAAACTCTCCCCTTTTCTTTTTGTCAGATGTTCCAGTACCATCCTCAGATAATTGCTTTAATTTTTGGTCTAATTCTCAATTCTGGAAAAGGTTAAAATCCAGGTCATGTGACATGATTAACCAAAACACAGGGCCCTACTTATAACAATACTTATTATATGGTATGTCTCTCTGTCACGTCTGCTCCCGCTCCCCCTCTCTGGTGCTCAAGGTTGCCAGGCTGCTCATCATTACGCACACCATTGTTACACGCACCAGCGCTTCATTGGACTCACCTGGACTCCATCACGTCATTGATTGCCTCCCCTATATCTGTTACTTCCTCAGTTTCATTCCTGTGTCTGCATTGATGTTGTTTTGTTTCTCTTGTTCAGTTCTTGTTAATTTCATGTCTATTTATTATTAATTCCTCACCCTGTACTTGCTTCCCATCTCCCAGCGTCTGTAGTTACCGTTACACTCTCTCTGCATACAATTCTCAATTGTTTCAAACTGGCTGTTATTTTGTCTGGATCATTATGAGACGATTATAAGACATTGTAAAGGCATCATACTCATAAAAAGTCTTACAATACATTAGAATTGCATTGTAAGGCATTATACCTGGATGCTTTATTAAGTAAAGTGTTACCAGAGTGATCATTTGAGCTGAAAAACATTTTTAGATATGTCATCAAGGGGAATATTTACATTGGTTCTGGGAGAGATTCCCTTTTGAATTGTTGTAGACATGTTTCTTTTTGAGGTTGGGGAATTGTAAAACATAGGCATCTGAACCCATATTCCCTGCTTTGCGCTGTAATAATGTACACAGTGTTAAAAGACATAATTCAGGACTCCTTCCTTGTGTATCAAATCAAACTTTATTTGTCACATGCGCCGATTACAACAAGTGTAGACCTTACTGTGAAATGCTTACTTGCAAGCCCTTAAACAACAGTGCAGTTCAAGCAGAGTTAAGAAAATATTTACCACATAAACTAAAGTAAAACATTTATAAAAAGTAACACAATAAAATAACAATAACGAGGCTATATACAGGGGGTACCGGTACCGAGTCAGTGTGCGGGGGTACAGGTTAGTTGAGGTAATTTGTACATGTAGGTTGAAATGTCCAAGTTCTGTCTCTTTCCCTCTCTCCATCTCTATCTCCTTTCTCTCCCTCCCTCTCTTCCTCCCATGTCTCCTCATAGTCATACTGTACACCCTCCCCCCCATCTCTATGTAATTTTTAAAACAAGCTAAGAGCAATGATTAATTTGTTTAGTCTTCTCTATGAACGCACCACAAAGCATCGGGAGGGAACCTTGGCCAATGCTAGCCACTCAATTGACTTTCACTGACCGTTGTTTGTATAATCAGTACACTTAGGCGGGATTCTTTCCAGTAGCAAACTGGGCAAGTTTGGACACATGTCCACCAATTGTGCCTCCATTAAACAGTTGAAATATTTAATTATGTATACATTAATGGCAGGCTTGTTTTGTTTCCATATAAATCCTCTTAGAGTAAATTGTGCTTGGAAAAGAGTAGAAGTTGAGAGGAAGAGAGTAGAAGTTAACTAAGTTATAGTCAACTGTCGAAAGAGTACAGTACGGTTAAGCGTCGGAGCCGTTGGACCCATTGTTGTTGATGGCAACTAAGGGTTTGTCTCGTGCGCAGAATCTCAGGAATAGACAGTCTGAAAACAAATAAAGACAAAGTCGTTAATCATTTGTAGTCGCTGTGAGGACGGCTCTGACCGCTCGCCTGCACTGACAGAAATGAACACTCCGCAAAACTGTTTTTTTTAACTAACACATCTAGTGTGGTGTGTTGAGTTCTCGCAAATAATGGCGCTTCCATTGATCATCTTTACAATTTGTTAGTCTCTCTCATAGCTTCCATATCCAATCTCACACTTTCGCCCACTATCAAACATGCTGTACCACTGTACCTATTGTAACATATTGATATCAGGACCCGTATTCATAAAGAGTCTCGGAGTAGGAGTGCTGATGTAGGATCAGTTTTGCCTTCTAGTTTGCCATAAAGAAGTTGATATGGACAGGGGAAACCTAATCCTAGATCAGCACTCCTACTCTAAGGTGTTTTTTAAATACAGGCCTTAAACTCTAACCCGGTATAATGTATAGCATTGAAAAACTTAATTTGGGAACAACGTCTATAAATATGAAAATAACAATACAGCCTTATAGCCTTGATTACGTATTAATGACGATGTGCTATGCGAAGTTGGATCAATTACATTTCAACCCAGTCAGCAAAGCCAATGAATCGAAATTGCACTCATTACCAATTGTTCGCAAGATGGTGCCAACAGAGATGGTCGCCTCGCTTCAAGTCAGATAAAACATTGATTTATATGCTGACTCGGTGAGTGAGTTTATTAGGAAGTGCATTGGAGATGTTCTACCCACTGTGACGATTAAAACCTACCCCACCCAGAAACCGTGGATAGATGGCGGTATTCGCACGAAGCTGAAAGCGCGAACCAGCGGATTCAACCACAGAAAGAATTTGGGGAAAATGGCTGAATATTAACGGTGTAGTTATTCCCTCCGCAAGGCAATCAAACAAGCGTAATGTCGGTATAGGGACAAAATGGAGTCGCAATTCAATGGCCCAGACATGAGGGGTATGTGGCACAGCCTACAGGCAATTACGGGCTACAAAAAGAAAACCAGCCTCGTCACGGACACCGACGTTTTGCTTCCAGACAAGCTAAACACCTTCTTTGCCCGCTTTGAGGATAATACAGTGCCACCGATGCTAACAAGGACTGCGGGCCCCGCCTCTCCTTCTCCGTGGCCAACGTGAGTAAGACATTTAAACGTGTTAACCCTCGCAAGGCTGCTGGCCCAGACGGCGTCCCTAGACGCATCCTCAGAGCATGTGCAGACCAGCTGGCTGGTGTGTTTATGGACATTCAATCACTCCCTATCCCAGTCTGCTGTCCCCACATGCTTCAAGATGGCCACCATTGTTCCTGTACCAAAGAAGGCAAAGATAACTGAACTAAATGACTATCGCCCCGTAGCACTCACTTCTGTCATCATGAAGTGCTTTGCGAGACTAGTCAAGGATCATATCACCTCCACCTTACCTGCCCCTCTAGACCCACTTCAGTTTGCATACCACCCCAACAGATCCACAGACGATGCAATCGCCTGCACACTGCCCTATCCCATCTGGACAAGAGGAATACCTATGTAAGAATGCTGTTCATTGACTACAGCTCAGCATTCAACACCATAGTACCCTCCAAGCTCATCATTAAGCTTAAGGCCCTGGGTCTCAACCCCGCCCTGTGCAATTGGGTCCTGGACTTTTTGACGGGCCGCCCCAGGTGGTGAAGGTAGGAAACAACATCCCCACTTCGCTGATCCTCAACACTGGGTCCCCACAAGGGTGCGTGCTCAGCCCCCTCCTGTACTCCCTGTTCACCCACGACTGCGTGGCCATGCACGCCTCCAACTCAATCATCAAGTTTGCAGACGACACAACAGTAGTAGGCTTGATTACCAACAATGACAAAACAACCTACAGGGAGGAGGTGAGGGCTCTCGGAGTGTGGTGTCAGGAAACCAACCTGTCACTCAACATCAACAAAACAAAGGAGATGATTGTGGACTTCAGGAAACAGCAGAGGGGGCACCCCCCTGTCCACATCGACAGGACAGTAGTGGAGAAGGTGGAAACTTTTAAGTTCCTCGGTGTACACATCACGGACAAACTGAAATGGTCCACCCACACAGACAGCGTGGTGAAGAAGGTGCAACAATGCCTCTTCAATCTCAGGAGGCTGAAGAAATGTGGCTTACAAACTTTTACAGATGCACAATCGAGAGCATCCTGTCAGGCTGTATCACTGCCTGGTACGGCAACTGCACCGCCCTCAAACGCAAGGCTCTCCAGAGGGTATTGCAGTTTGCACAATGCTTCACCGGGGGCAAACTACCTGCCCTCCAGGACACACACAGCACCCGATGTCACAGGAAGGCTAAAAGATCATCAAGGACAACAACCACCCGAGCCACTGCCTGTTCACCCCATTATCATCCAGAAGGCGAGGTCAGTACAGGTGCATCAAAGCTGGGACCGAAAGACTGAAAAACAGCTTCTATCTCAACGCCATCAGACTGTTAAACAGCCATCACTAACATTGAGAGGCTGCTGCTGACCCAAATCACTGTCCACTTTAATAAATGAATTTAATAAAAGTATCACTAGTGAATTTAAATAATACCACTTTAATAATGTTTACATGTCCTACATTACTCATCTGATATGTATATACTCTATTTCATACCATCTATTGCATCTTGCCTATGTCGCATGGCCATCGCTCATCCATATATGTATATGTACATATTCATATTACATCCCTTTACATTTGTGTGTATAAGGTAGTTGTTGTGAATTTGTTAGATTACTTGTTAGATATTACTGCGCTGTCGGAACTAGAAGCACAAGCATTTCACTACACTCGCATTAACATCTGCTAACCATGTGTATGTGACAAATAACATTTGATTTGATTTGAAATGGCCCATTTTCCTCCAATCCATGTATTGAATTGACCGTTTGGCTCGATTTGGCATGGACCATCGAGCCCTGTTACCAAATAGACTTTGATCAGGTTAAGAGCCATGTTGTTTGTCTTTCCTCACAGGTTGGTCAATGAAAATGAGGTTAAGCAATGGAGAGACCAAGCAGAGAAGTTCAGGAAAGGTAAAACGGGATCTTCTAGCTCTACTTGTTTGAAACATCGCCATATGCTGGCCATAGTGCAGAAGTGCATCTATGGAATTGTTTTATGCCTTTGGCCAGAGATGCAGAGAGCCGTGTGTGTGTATTTGTGTCTGCATGTGTCTTTCTGTTTGCTTGTGAATGTCTACTCTGTGTCTACCGTGTGTGGGTGTAGTGTGTGTGTTTCTGTTTGTGTGTTTGCAAGTCCGAGTGCTTGTGTGTGCGAATTTGAGAATATACAACAATTTGAACAGCAATGACATCTTCTACACCATGTGCTCTTTTAGACCACGCAGAGCTAATGGCCAAGATGGAGCGGAAAGAGAGGGAATGTGATACCAAGACGCAGGAGAAGGAGGACATGATGAAGACCCTCAACAAGATGAAGGACAAACTACAGAGAGAGGGAGTGGAGTTGAGGTCAGCGCGGGACCAAGTGCTCGACCTGCACTCGCGCATCAGTGACATAGCAGTAAGCATGCTGTCACAATGTCTCTTCTTGTCCCACTGTTTTAGGCTGTGTCCACACAGAGACGGATGAAATCGTATATGCAGTCATTATTGTCTGTTTTAGTCCATCAAAAGTCAAGTCTCAAGTCAATTATTTTGGGACAAGATGCAAACTCGCAGAGGCGGACATATTATGTGTATTTTTTGACGGACAATAATTTCAGCTGTCCATCATCCAACAAATAACTTCCATTGAAAAGTTTTCATTATTAGATGCAAAATCTCTGTATGTCTGTAGCCTTAGGGTTGGCAAATTGTAGTTAAAGATTGAGATTCAGAAAATCTTTATTGTCCCATTGCTAGCAATACAGTTTCAACAGTATACATATTTTTACACATATTAAGAAAGGGTAAATAAAAGTATTTAATAGATTGTTTGATTTTCTTATTTCTAACTAGTAAACATCCCGTCATTTTGTCTTTCTTTCCACCAATAGGGTGACAGCGTACCTTTCCCTCCTCCGCCCCCTGGTGGCCCCCTCCCCCCTCCCCCCATGACCGGAGGCTTCCCTCCGCCCCCTCCCCCTCTGCCATTCAGCTGCCCTCCTCCTCCCCCTCCTCCACCTGGAGGCCCTCCTCCTCCTCCTGGAGCTCCACCCATCTTCTCTGGAATCCCACCTCCTCTGGGCCCACCTGGATTTGGTACTACTGCTACCATGCGCTCCAAGTCTATCCCGCAGCCCTCGCACCCGCTCAAATCCTTCAACTGGGCCAAGCTGGGCGAGGTAAAGTGTACTGGTCTGTTGTCTGATTTCACTGAAATAACCACTTCTTGGGCAACATTTAATATAAATATATTTGTGTTAATGTACAGTACCAGTCAAAAGTTTGGAAACGCCTACTCATTCAAGGGTTTTTCTTTATTTTTACTATTTTCTACATTGTAGTATACTAGTGAAGACATCAAAACTATGAAATAACACAAATGGAATCATGTAGTAACCAAAAGTGTTTTTCTTCAAAGTAGCCACCCTTTGCCTTGATGACAGCTTTGCACACTCTTGGCATTCTCTCAACCAGCTTCACCTGGAATGCTTTTCCAACAGTCTTGAAGGAGTTCCCACATATGCTAAGCACATGTTGGCTGCTTTCCCTTCACTCTGTGGTCCAACTCATCCCAAACCATCTCAATTGGGTTGATGACGGGTGATTGTGGAGGCCAGGTCATCTGATGCAGCACTCCATTACTCTCCTTCTTGGTCAAATAGCCCTTACACAGCCTGGAAGTGTTTTGGGTTATTGTCCTGTTGAAAAACAAATGATTGTCCCACTAAGCGCAAAGCTGTCATCAAGGCAAAGGGTGGCTACTTTGAAGAATCTCAAATATAAAATATATTTAGATTTATTTAAGATTTTTTTTTTCACTATTATTCTACAATGTGTAAAATAGTAAAAATAAAGAAAAACCCTGGAATGAGTAGGTGTGCAATTTAGACTATGAAGAGGTTGTTAGCATTCCAACTAAGTCCTTACGTTGGTGATTAATGAACGTATATTGCAACAGAGCACTGTGCTAGCATTTCACTATGCGCTGATTGGAGCCCATTTTGTTGAATTGAGTTTCTCAGGACAGAGAATATGCAGTAGACTCTATTCTGCCCTGGGTTAACTTTTAGTAAGTACATAATTTGTTACATGGGTCATTCCACGAAATGAGTGTCTTTTGCATCCCAATATTGAATTTTTAAAGCCTGTTATATTAAATGAAGTGCCCTTTAATATGGACCACATAGATAATTCAATTAATCATATTTTTTATGTGAGTTGAGGCTTGCTAAAGTGCCAAGATTCTGCATTTTGACATACCCTCCATCAACCCTGTGTCATTTCTCTGAAGATTTTAACCAAGTTTCACCATCATTGTAAAACCCTAGTTATTTTGTTGCTTTGACAAAGTCATTTCTGAAGACTATTATTTATTTAATGTGATTAAGGATTTATTTAGATATCTCTCTTATTTTAAGGTCAACCCTGTTACGTGAACTGAACTCTCGTTTTAATATGGTGAAACTGTTCCTTTATCAATATTTGTTTCAAAACAAATATTGAACATCTAATAGTGAAATCATAGAGTAAAACAGGTAAGCCGGTTCTACTCTTTTTGGCCATTATCTGTTGTTTTGTGGTGGAAAACTGAGCGAGTCAACCATAACACTTCAACCCTGTTACTCATAAATAGGCTAAAAATGTTTAAGTTTCATTTTTTTGGTGAAGCTTGCATTCAATTGCCAATCCCTGTTGCACACAGCAAGCTTCATTACTGGTCACAAGGGGATTTATGGCTGATTTAAGAAGAAATTGTCAACCATGTCACGGTCAACCCTGTTACTCTTTTTGGCACTTAATTGGTACTTAATATAGTCATTTTTATTGAACCTCTTGAGATGGGAAAACTATTAAGTTGACAAAATGTTTAAATTAGTTGAAATAAAAAGTTTATTTTGACCTAGTTACACTTCTCAAAAGATAATGCAGGATTAAAATTTGCCCGAAATGACTAACATTGCTAACTTGCTAGCTAATTAGAAAAATAGTAGGCCTATGTAGTAGACTGTTCTGGGGCTAACTATTAGTTAGGACATCATTTATTACATTGTATAATTGCTAACATTCTTACACTTACATTTGTCTGCAATAATCTCTGGCACACAGCACATGCAGTGCCCCCCCCCAATCCTCGATTATTACCGTTTATAATCTGGTGTAGGGTGAAGTTGCCCCTAGACGGTGATCTTGGGTCAATTTAACATTTCCCCCACTAATTATTAAGTTGAGGATCAGTGGGAGGGGAAGCTGATCCTAGATCTGTACCTGCAGGAAACTTCAGAGTTTGTAATCCACCCTCAATTTATGGCCACCCTATGTCCCGCTTGTGTACCCTGCAGAACAAGATCACTGGCACCATCTGGCACGACGTCGATGACCTGAGAGCCTTCAAGATCCTCGACCTCAAGGACATCGAAAAGATGTTCTCGGCCTATCAGAGACAGCAAGTATGGACGCTTGGATAAGTAAAACAGCATTTTTAGTTAGTGGGGCGTTGTCACATAAACTGTCAAATATCGTGGGGATTGATATGTGTCTGTGTGCGTACATGTTTGTAGTGTATGTAAAATATATAGACATGCACTGTGTGGTTGCAGTGGCAGAAAGGGATTGATTGTGTTTGAAGTAATGCATTGAGCCTTGATATCTTGGTGTGCGTGCATGTGCGTGTCTATGTGAGACAGAATGTATGTGTGCGTGTGTGTGTGTACGGGCGCATGTGTGTGTGTTTGAGTGGTTTTGAAGAGGACCTTAGTCCCAAAGCCATGAGTCTGGCTTACTCACGGCTTTATGCTAACCTTAGGTGCTGTTCCCTCCTAAATGGCTGATTGTGTGAATGTCAAAGAGCTGGAGCGTGCAGTAGTGTCTTCAGTGCATTTGGTAGGGGGCAGGCAAGGTTCTTCACGGGCTCATGAGCAGCACCCCAAATGGCACCCAATTCCCTATATAATCCACTACTTTTGACCAGGGCCCATTGACCTCTGATCAAAAGTAGGACTGTGGTGGTCATGAAATTTAGTCAGCTGGTAACTGTCATGCAAATAAGTGCCGATCTTACGTTAATTGGCTGTTAATTAACATAGACATATTAAGTATCTCTGGGCCTACAAGCCACTGATTCGAACCTTTGGAACATCTAGGGCTACATTATAAAAAGTGTAATAAATCCATTTAATATAGCCTATACAATCACAATAAATCCATTATTTGTTTTAGGCAGCTCTAAAGAAACTATGATATGAAGAAAGTGTAGCCTATTTCAGAAGAATAGAATAACATATTCTGAGTCGTCCTTATGTTAGGCCTTGATCTGGCTATGCCATGTGGGTGTGGGCTACACTGGTTCATTTAGCAGACAAGATTTGTTTATAATTCCAGTGGTATAATCTTTTATTAATTTATAGTAATAAGAATACAATTGAACATAGCTGATTAAAATAGAAAGGATATTTTTCCCCAAACGATTTCCGCCTACACCAGTCGAGAAATTCATTTCAACAATAATCTTCATTTTAATTTGACTTTACAAACAACAAGAGGGCTTAATTGGAGTCTATTTATTCGGAGCCTAGACCTATATAAAATAACTTAACTGGCTATGAGTGCAAACATACTGTGTTGAGCATTTAACAAAGTGATCATTTGAAACAGGTCCTCCTATATGCTTAATTTAAAGTTATTTATGCAACTTTAGTTTTGATACAAACCTTAGGCTATGCTGTATGTTTTGATTTCTAATACATTCTAAGGCTGCATGATGTGACTCTATTGAAATGAGTCTTCAATAAAGTCTTAAAGGTTGAGACCGAGTCTGTGTCTCTCACATGGATAGGCAGACCATTCCATAAAAATGGAGCTCTATAGGAGAAAATGTGTTTTTTCCCGGTAAATAATCAAGCATACCGTAAATTCCGGACTATTAGCCGCAACTTTTTCCCCAGGCTTTGAACCTCGCAGCTTAAACAATGACGCGGCTAATATATGGATTTTTCCCACTTTCTATTTTTTTTTCTACAAAAAAACACATTCTGTGACGTGCTCAGTTTTTTGCCGGCATGAAGCTTTCATTAGACCAATGAAATTGCCGAACGGGTTAAGGTCAAACAACTTTTTTGTTTACTGTTTAGATTAAATCGAGCGCTCTCAAACTTCCCATCATTCTGATTAGGGTAGTCATTTTGTCACCCTCATCATGGCAAAGACACGGAGAAATGCATATGATGCAGCTTTCAAGTTGAAGGCGATTGATCTGGCTGTTGGAAAAGGAAATGGAGCTGCTGCACGGGAGCTTGGTCTTAATGAGTCGATGATAAGACGTTGGAAACAGCAGCGTGAGGAATTGACTCAGTGCAAAAAGACAACTAAAGCTTACTGCAAATGTTTTATTTTTTGTTACAAGCCGTGTTTCGTTAAAGCCTATTTATTTTTGTTACAAGCCGTGTTTCGTTAAAGCCTATTTATTTTTGTTACAAGCCGTGTTTCGTTAAAGCCTGTGTAAAGTTAATTTGTTTCAATGTACCGGTAGGCACCTGCGGCTTATAGACATGTGCGGCTTATTTATGTTCAAAATAATATTTTTTTTTTAAATTCAGTGGGTGCGGCTTATATTCAGGTGCGCTTAATAGTCCGGAAATTACGGTAATTCAAATTCATTACATAGGCCTAAATGAAATTGATTTTATGTTCAGTACTAGATGTAATGCAAGATATCCTTGAGTGTCCTGAATGGCATCTGCCAAATAAAATGTGTTATTTGATGGTGTATGCATCTTTAGGCCAGTGCTTGACTCATTTTGGGTGCCGGTGCCGTTTGTATTTAGATACATTCTATAGGTGCAGGAAAAATAATAAAAAAAATGTTTTGTTGCTCAGTCTGATTGGGTAAAGCGAAGCAATGTGCTTAATATTAGGAAACTTGTAACTTTTTTTAATAGAGACCATCAAAACTCAGTTTTCTCATGCAATTGCATAGCATAGACTTTAGAAATGTTGCTGCAACATAGGCTTATAGGAACACTTTTTTAATTCTATGCATCAAGCAGCAATGAGGAGCTGGATCTCGCTACGTAACAGGTGATCCAATTTCACCCTGAATACCAGGGCTCTCATGAAGTGTTTGATTTGATTTTCGATGGCATTTGCATTGATGTCAATGATTAGAGGGACAATCTAGCGCTGAATATCAGGCCATTAGCGACTGGCCGTTAGCAAGTTTGGTAGGCCACTAATTACTATCAATGGCAACAGAGCGCACTTTTGGAGAAGCCTAGTTACTATGACTCAACGATGATGTGGAATTTGACTGCAGTCATGACTTGTGACTGCCGGTGTGGCAGTAATATGATCATCATAATAGCCCTAGTCAAAAGTAATGCACTCTGTATGGAATAGGGTGCTATTTGGGACGCAGCCATGGAGTAGGCTAAAACAAAGGAACCAGTCAATATCGTCACTGTCATAAGGACTTACCACACCCCACACTTAACCAAAGACTTATATTTCTGTCAAGACCTTGAAATAGGGTGATTAGGGGACACTGCGCTACAGTATTTGCGTATAAGCCCTTATACTATAAGGGAACGGAAAAGGAGGATACCTAGTCAGTTGTACAACTGAATGCATTCAACTGAAATGTGTCTTCCGCATTTAACCTAAAAACCTTAGCTGCTAGTTAGCTATTGTGACTAACTATGCCTATACATGTTTTTGAAGCTAATGTACTTAGCAATGATTTAATCATGTACACACACCCATTTTAAGTCTGTACCGGTGTACTTAAGCGAATTAAGGCTAACTAATCCAGTGATATCAATGGTAGGTCCTAATTATCTTCAAATCTCCCAATTGGGTTTGTATGCAAGATGGATTAATCAGTAATTCGCTGGTAAGCCTAATATCAATAGTTTATTAAACAATGTTTTACCCACAGACTTAGTAAGAGGGTCATAAAATGGCCCATATGGAGGTGTTACCATAGTTTGTGTAACATTTAAAAAAACATGTTTTATTGGTTTAATCAAGAGGTCTTTCGACTGCCAATTCCTTTGCACTTGTTGTTCTTATAAAGGGTCAGCTGTGATTAATGACTCACTTGAGGACGGTAGTGAAAGTGATTCATGAATGATATTTATTTATACAAGTAACCAATGTTCTCGTCCTACATTGACAAGTGCTGTATTCCGTTTGATGGTATTCCAATGGTTATATATGACTAGTCTTCCTTTATCGACTTTTAATTGGTCATTTTATCCACCAATATCATTTTTTGATGGGTTGTTTCCCAAAACCTTTTATAAATTCATCGCCACCAGTAGTGATGAAACAAGCCCTTGAAGACTTTCGATGAAGCAAGCCCCTCCAGAGACATCTGCACTTTTGCATTCTAGTATGTAGTGGTGTAGTCTCTAGTTGCTCTATAGCTAGCTACTGTGGTTTTGCCTTTCTTTGCTGGCTTGAAGTGCTAACCTTTGCATGTGTTTCGATTTTGGTCTCTCGCTCTCTCTCTGCACTCTCCGACTACCTGGGCAGGAGCTGCTCACTAACCAATCGTTCAAGCAGGTGAGTCTCGGGTCTCTCGTGCTCCGACACTGTTACCTCTGTCTCTCCTTCCCTCCCTCCCTTCCTCTCTCCCTTCTCCAAGCACACATGGGCTGCCACATGTAGTGTTTGAAGTAGCTAATGGAGTTATTGGTCTTTTGACCTCAATGGGGACTTTCTGGTGAATTCAAGTTTTAAATAAAAAATGTAATACATATTGGAAAATGAACCATTTATAGTATATTTTAATTAATTGGCTTGCTTGATTAGAGGTTAATAAGCATTACAAATGTGTTCTAAATGGATAAAAAGGGTTAAATTCGTAAACAAATAAGATAACAGCAGAGATAGATTTGTTTTAACAGTGATGGGTTGTAGATTGTGCTTTTAATGATATCTTAGTACTAAAACTGTCCGTTAGATAACATATCTAAAACTTTCAGTCAGCTCATGACTGACAGTGAATTTGAAAGTGTCATGGTCAAATGGGGTAGCAGGGTTGGGATCAGTTCAATTTCAATTCAGTCATTCAGGAAGTAAGCAAATTGGAATGTGAACTTACTTCCTGAATTGACGGAATTTATATGGTATTGACCCCATCCCTGACATGTACAGTACTTGTGGGAAAGCAATCAGTGTTAAATCATCAGTCAGTTGTTAACAGCACTTCTCAGTTTTGACCTTTAGTTAGGTTCATGAAGCCTTTAATGCCCCTAGTTGGGTTCATGAAGCCAAAGTGTAATTTCAATATCAATCATCATTGTCATAACAGTCATCAGCATTATCATAACCATCATTACTAAACTACAATGAACAAAGTAAGAAAAGTATGAAGCGGAGCGCAGTTAAGTCCACTTAGCTAAAGCCAACAAACTAGTGTGGCCAAGAACACAAAAAAAGGTTCCCCCAACTACCTTTTGATCACCCCAGTTCATTGTAACAATTATAAAGGTGTATACATCTTGAGTGCATGCGTGAGTAGAGAGAGATAGCAGGGCTGGGCGGCTGCAGTACAGCAAATGGGAGTGATCCCTTGACCCTGTGCCATCCTGCCAGTCAGGCTTTGCGGTAGAACTATTGGTCAATGTGGGCATGGAAGAAAAGCATCTTTCTTTGGAAGCCAGTAGCTGTTTCACATGCGTCATCCTCCCCGTAACCCCAAAGGGACATTTCGGAAGTGCAGGAAGCCTGCTCAGGCCATAAATAAAATACTTTTGAACATTTCAACCCCAGACAGTTTTTAAACATCTATTCGTTCCCCTTGTGGATTTTTTAATACTACATTTGTGTGAAGCTTACCAAAATATCTGACAAGCCGCCTCGAGCCCAGTTCGTAGCGCCGTTTCCTGCCCTTTCGGAAATGTTAATGGAATAGCCTGCGCTGTGTTCTTGATGGTGACTCACCAAAAAGCTTTCCTCCCAAGACCTATTTTAGATTTTCTGCTCGCACCGACATGGACTTTTGATGCTCTTTTTTTCATTGCTTTTCAGAGCTGTTTTTATATGCCTGACTGCAACGCTTCATTACATCAAGATGTTTATAAAACCTCCATAATGCTCTAATAAGTGACGTGTGTGAAACCTGACATAAGCACTCGGTGACAGTTGAAAACCTTTCCTGGCCAGGTGCCTTTGCCAATGGTTCTGGGAAGGGCGATTGTGACCAAAGACCAACATTGGCAAAACCTTAGCATTCAACCATAGGGAGGGTACAGTATGGTAGTATTGTGGACAGACTTCAATGTAGAGGCTTTAAATACCCTTCTCCTGCACTAAAGTGTCCATTTGTCACATTTCACATGAAAAGAAGTGGCATCACACGTCTTCCATCCAATCATTTGCTAATTGGCCTTAAACTGAATATGGGTGCGTCCGAAATGGCACCCGTATTCCTTATAGTCCACTACTTTTGACCAGGGCCCGCCTTGGTCAAAAGTAGTGGACTATAAAGGGAATAGCGACACCCAATTCGATTCTCACTTGAGGTGTCAATACTGTATACTGTCAGACACTGAACTCGTTTCTTCTCTCCTCCCTTTCTTCTCTCTCTGTGAAGAAAGAAACAGGCTCGATGGATGACCTGTACCTGAGCACTCGCAAGGTGAAGGAGCTGTCGGTAATCGACGGTCGTCGCGCTCAGAACTGCGTCATCCTGCTCTCTAAGTATGCACAAGTCTTTTGATGTAACCCTGGGACATCAGGACTCAGTACATTTAGACACATACAGAATTAGAGGGGGGTACAAAGAGGTGGAAGGAATAGTTAGAAGGTGGACTCTGGGATTGAAACTCGGTCTGGTAGGGAACAATATATGTATGTGCCTAGAGCGTTACCACTTCACAACAGCCACCACATATAGGACTCAGTGTTGTTTTGTTACGCACATCACATTATAGTCCAGTCTCAGATCTATTTGTGCTGTGTAGCCAACTACTATGATCGTTATAGGAGTTAGCTATACAACACAAACAGATATAGGATCCAGGCTAATCGCATTATAATTCTCAACCCTTGTAACCATAAAGATGGCATTATATGGCCTTTTTGGCATCTATCTTTGCAATATATTATGTTAGAAATTATGGAGGTACCCTGAACTATACTGCAAAGTAAGTACACGATAACTCAATTGACGCCTCTGTGGTGCCATGGTAGCAAGGAGGTGGAGGGACGAGACCTCCGAGGGTCAAGCGTTCCACAGAGATGCTGGCCCATGTTGACTCAGATGCTTCCCACAGTTGTGGCAAATTGGCTGGATGTCCTTTGGGTGGTGGACCATTCTTGATACACATGGGAAACTGTTGCACGTGAAACACCCAGCAGCATTGCAGTTCTTGACACACTCAAACTGGTGTGCCTGGCACCTATTACCATAACACTTTCAAAGGCACTTAAATATTTTGTCTTGCCCATTCACCCTCTGAATGGCACACATCCATGTCTCAATTGTCTCAAGGATTAAAATCATTCTTTAGCCTATCTTCTTCCCTCCATCTACACTGATTTAACAGGTGACATCAATATGGGATCATACTGTAGCTTTTACCTGGTCAGTGTATTTTTAATGGACTCCTCAAGGAGGAGGACATCTGTTCAGGAAATGCAATTATATGGCGTAGTAGTCATTTAGAAAAGCAGGGATTTTTAAACTGGAGCCTAGGATGTGTGATTTGAAAAACATGACATTCCTTTTTGCTGATTTGTCGAAGTAATTGTGGAATCACAGTTATAAACATGACTGAAATGACAAATGTCTAAAACTAGACAAACAGTATAACTTCTCCTCGGGGGATGTCCAGTCACATAACATCTTGACTGGGATCAATTTTTGTCACTTCAAGGGAGCTAATTCACAATATGGCCTTTTGTATGCTTTAGTGCCCAAAGAGAGATGATTGAGAGTCTTGTCCCACTTCACAGATTAATAGACAGGATTTTAGAGCCCCCACATGCCCTGGAGCTCAGGTCTCTGTCATTGCCTACGTCCCAAATGGCACCCTATTCCCTATGTTGTGCATTACTTTTTACCAGAGCTCTATAGGCCTAAGGGTCCCATTTAGGATGCCGCCACTGCCAATGGCTAAAAACTAGTGGGTACATACACAGGCCCAACCAGTTCCAAATGAGGTCAGTCTGTAGTCAGTAGGGCTTTGTTGTGTACTGTGTACTGCCAGAGAGTGTCATCGATCCAAACCCAATGCAGTGGGCATTGATCAACTCTGCTGCTGACAGCAGTTGGCCATACTCCCGAGGTCGAGTATGGTCTGGTACAGCAGTACAATGTATGGAAGTTACCCTACAGTACTACAGTACATTGGAGTGATTGTGTTGCTTGTACTGTTAGTTTTTCATTCGTCAATCTTTTGATTATGTTATAAACTAGTTGATATGCTAGTATTTGAGCAAAACCAATTTACTGTGGATAGCGAACTCATTTTGCCAGGCTATTTAATGTGAAATGCTTTGTTTTGTTAGGCTCTAATTTGGAGAAAATAACTCACGGACACTTGAGAAGCTTAACCAAGTTTAATTCTTCCCAAAGGGTCGATACAGACAAAAAAAAACATTTCACACAAGCACTGATATTTAACCCTTTCTCCTAGGCTGAGTCTTCTCCTCCACAACTGAACAGCCAATGCATCTCTGTTGCTAGACAGAACCTTAGTGATATCTGTTCTTCCTCACTTCATCTAACCAGACCTCTACCCCAAAGTGCTAACTCCTCCCCAACTCAAGGCTGTCATGGTTATTGATTCCATACTGTGTCTCTTCTCCTCCCAGAGTATCCCTGATGGCTAACAATAACATATCCTGACATAATGTAAAGTTATACATCACCCTCTCTCCCTCAGTGACATTGTTAGTTTCTAAGATCTCCACCCGTCTCCCCTTATCAATGCCTATCACATATAATCGCTTCCCTGCACTCAACACATTACAAGCTTAGTTGCACACATTATATACTTTCCTCCTATAACCCTTGACTTCTGGTGTAGACCCTCTAAGCCTTAGCACTCCATCAGTGACATGAATAAGTATATTTTCATATTCTCAGAACCCAACAGTTTGCATTGTGTAACACATTTCCTAGTGGGGATAAGCTATATTGACTTTTCAATATGAACCCACATTGATTGGGCCAGTAACTGAAAGGTTGCTGGATCGAATCCCAAAGCTGACAAGGTAAAAATCTGTCATTCTGCAAGGCAGTTAACCCACTGGGAGCCGAAGACGTGGATGTCGATTAAGGAAGCCCCCCGCACCTCTCTGATTCAGAGGAGTAGGGATAAATGCGGAAGACACATTTCAGTTGAAGGATTTCAGTTGTACAACTCACTAGGTATCCACCTTTCCATTAATACATTTTGACATAGAGATCCGGCATTTACAAAAGTACACTCATTGGCCCAAGTTGGGAGCTGCATCATTCATGGGGGATGACATGTTTACTGTTGCCTTGTTAAGAGAGAGAGTTTGTTTTACTGTTCTTCAACAAGGCATTGTACAAGCTAAACTGTGGGTACAAATTACATTCTAAATTGAATTAAAACACAGTAAACAGAAGACAAGCGAGCTGAGGCAGTTAAGTCACATATAGTGTAGATACTGTATCCCTCTTGCCTCCCTGCAGTTTGTATCATCATTGCTAACTAAATCTCTTGCGGTCTGTTGGTCTGTCCTCGCAGGTTAAAAATGAGCAATGAGGAGATCAAGAGGGCCATTCTAGAGATGGATGAGCGGGAAGAGCTAGCCAAGGACATGCTGGAGCAGGTAATTTATTCTCAATAAAAAATTCATTAAAAACAATCCTTTCATATCTTGATTACATTGAGACACGAGCACGTCTCTTTTGTTATTTGTGTGAATACTTGGGAATCAATTTCCTAAATTAAATTCATTTTTAGATGAATTCCTGGTGATTCAAGTCTTTTTTTTTTACCAAAAAAACGACCCCCCCCCCCAAAAAAAAACACTGGCGGAAGGTATTGGCCCTCGGGCCGCCTGTTGCCGACCCCTGCTCTACCAGATCATCAGTAGACTCCATCACCATCATTTACTGACCCTCTCCAGAAGATTCAGCATTCAAAGAATTGGCCCCTATTGGTTGACCTGACCTGTCATGATATATTGCTTGTTTGTTTGTTCGTTTTTGGTTATGAAGCACAATGACATTTCTATTATGAAAATAAGTTTAATAAATTATTATTATTATTGTTAAAGGGGTAGTTCAGCATTTTACAATTTAATGTTAAATGGTTCATCACCCAAGTAGACCAGTGACCAGGAGAAACTGTAATCCATGGTTTGTTTATTCTTTAAATATCAAATCAACTCAATATTTGGTGCCTGTTTAAAGAAAAAACCTATAGTCACAGAGGAAAGAGATAAATAATTCCTTTTGCCGGGCAGACTTTTATGCAAAGTGAGTCTTGCGGCGTGCATAGACATTGACAAAGAAAATCAGGTTAATGCTTTGCTTAGGGACACAACAATAAAGTAGACCACATGAGAATTAAGCCACTTTCTGGCTACATCCCGATTCTCCCCTCTTATCCGAAGTGTGCACATGCACACTCCCTGTCATAGATTTAACACGGGTGGAAACTCCTTCCAACCAATGCTCATACCCATCCTATGCTTTTAAATCCTTTACTGGACGTGTGCAAAAGAAGGGTGGAGAATCGTTTTGGCATCTACTGAAGTGTAACTCAAAATATCAGACTTAAGATATTTACCTGTATACAGTACCAGTCAAAAGTTTGGACACACCTACTCATTCCAGGGTTTTTCTTTATTTTTACTATTTTCTACATTGTAGAATAATAGCGAAGACTTCAAAACTATGAAATAACACATCATGTAGTAACCAAGGCACAGAGCGCACCGGGCTATGAATGCGCACTGGAGATACAGTGCGCATCACCGCATAACCCGGTGCCTGACTGGTCACACGCTCCCAAAAGTAAGCACGGGGAGTTGGCTCAGGTCTAAATCCTGACTCCGCCAACCCAAAGCTTCCTCTCGGACTTCCGTCATTGCCGTGACTCCCAGTCTCGTCGCCGTTCCTCCCTCGCTGCTTCCACCTGTTCCCATGGGAGGCGATCCCATCCGGCCTGGATCTCCTCCCACGTCCAGGATCCTTTGCTGTCCAGGATGTCCTCCCATGTCCATTCCTCCTGGCCACGCTGCTTGGTTCTCTGGTGGTGGGAGATTCTGTCACGTCCGTTTTAAGGAGGAGACCAAGGCGCAGCGTGAGTATCGTTCCACATCTTTATTATGTTGTGAAACTTAGCCAAACAAACAATAAACTACAAACAAACAACAAACTGTGACGACAGAGGTGCAACATGCACTAACTCAAAATAATCTCCCACAAAACCAAGTGGGAAAAACAACTACTTAAATATGATCCCCAATTAGAGACAACGATGACCAGCTGTCTCTCTTTGGGAATCATACAACAACCCAAACATAGAAAAAAGAAACTCAAACGCAACATAGAAAAAATAAACTAGATAAAACCCCCCAGTCACACCCTGACCTACTCTACCATAGAAAATAAGAGCACTCTATTGTCAGGACGTGACAATAGCCCTATTTGGTAAAAGACCAAGTCCATATTATGGCAAGAACAGCTCAAATAAGCAAAGAGAAACGACAGTCCATCGTTACTTTAAGACAAATTCTCAGTCAATCCGGAAAGAATTTTGAAAGTTTCTTCAAGTGCAGTCGCAAAAACCATCAAGCTCTATGATGAAACTGGCTGTCGTGAGGACTGCCACAGGAAAGGAAGAGCCAGAGTTACCTCTGCTGCAGAGGATATGTTCATTAGAGTTACCAGCCTCAGAAATTGCAGCCCAAAAAAATGCTTCACAGAGTTCAAGTAACAGACACATCTCAACATCAACTGTTCAGAGGAGACTGAGTGAATCAGGCATTCATGGTTGAATTGCTGCAAAGAAGCCACTACTAACGGACACCAATAAGAAAAAGAGACTTGCTTGGGCCAAGAAACACGAGCAATGGACATTAGCCCGGCGGAAATTTGTCCTTTAGTCTGATGAGTCCAAATTTGAGATTTTTGGTTCCAACCGCCATGTCTTTGTGAGACGCGGAGTAGGTGAACGGATGATCTCTGCATGTGTGGTTCCCACCATGAAGCATGGAGGAGAAGGTGTGATGGTGTGGGGATGCTTTGCTGGTGACACTGTCACTGATTTATTTAGAATTAAGGCACACTTAACCAGCATGGCTACCACAGCATTCTGCAGCGATACGCCATCCCATCTAGTTTGGGCTTAGTGGGACTATCATTTGTTTTTCAACAGGACAATGACCCAAAACACACCTTCAGGCTGTGTAAGAGTTATTTGATAAAGAAGGAGAGGGATGGAGTGCTGCATCAGATGACCTGGCCTCCACTATCACCCAACATCAACCCAATTGAGATGATTTTGGATGAGTTGGACTGCAGCGTGAAGAAAAGCAGCCAACAAGTTCTCAGCATATGTGGGAACTCCTTCAAGACTGTTGGAAAACCATTCCTCGTGAAACTGGTTGAGAGAATGCCAAGAGTGTGCAAAGCTGTCATCAAGGCAAAGGGTGGCTACTTTGAAGAATCTAAAATATAATATATTATTTTGATTTGTTTAACACCTTTATGGTTACAACATGATTCCATATGTGTTATTTAGTAGTTTTGATGTCTTCACTATTATTCTACAATGTAAAAAATAGTAAAAAATAAAGAAAAATCATTGAATGAGTAGTTGTGTCCAAACTTTTGACTGGTACTGTACATAACTGTAGATTAAGCTACGGCCACACAGATGCAGGAACATGGATAAAATCATATATACATTAATCAATTGTTAATTTTTGTCAGTCAAAAGTTAAACTTACGTCAACTTGTTTTATACAAAAGTGATTACAGCACAAAAGCAGACATATTGTGCGTTTTTTGATGGGCAATCATCTCAATTGACCATCATCCGTCTATAAGGATTACTCCCATTAGCTCAATCTGTCATTTTCAGACACAAAAGCTGCGGCCTACAGAAAAATAACATATGTATTTGGGGATGAACCAGAACTATTCTAACCAGTAAAATTACACAAATGATGATATGAATGCAGGGATGCAAATTCAAGTAATCAATCGTGTATTGCTAACTACATTTACATTTCTTAGATGCATTATAAGAAAACTTGGGTTTTGATTTGAGTTCCTCCTGGGTTTGTGCTTGTGTAGCTGCTGAAGTTTGTCCCTGAAAAGAGTGACATTGACCTCCTGGAAGAGCACAAACACGAGCTGGAGCGCATGGCCCGTGCTGACCGCTTCCTCTTCGAGATGAGCAGGTGAGCTTCAACATTTTGCTAACACCCCATTTCCAATGAGATTCTATTTGCCATATATTTTTAACTGTGCTATTTCACAAAAGTTCTGAACCTACAGTAAATACATTTTACAGACAGTATATTTTACAATTGTTATCTTGTTATTAGTCCCACCCTTTAGCTCCATTCAACCCCTCCCATCTATCCCTCAACACCATCCATATTGGATTTCTATTTGCCATCTATTTTTCAACTGTGCTGTGATGCTTCACAAAAGTTATGAACTTTCTATTCTCATAGTTTCTACAGATTGTAAATTAAAGATAAACATTTTTGCTAAAAGCATTATTATATTATTGATCGATTGACTATGACTTTTCAAATCACCCAGTATTGCTATCTGCAGCATTAGCTCCAGGTAAATGTTGCAAGGATATTTTTTGTTTTGTGTTTTTTCTCTCTATCCCGTCCCTTTCATCCCCTCTTTAATCCCACCTCTAGAATTGACCACTACCAGCAGAGACTTCAGGCCCTGTACTTCAAGAAGAAGTTTGCAGAGCGCCTGGCGGAAACCAAGCCCAAGGTCGAAGGTACGATTGAGTAGCTAGTCAAAGACACTCGGGCCCTGTGGTCCTGTGTGGCTCAGTTAGTAAGTCTATGGCCCTAGGGTAATGGATTTGATTCCCTCTGGGGCCACCCATACGAAAATGTATGCACTCACTGATAAGTTGCTATAGACAAAAGCCTCTGCCAAAGAGCATATCTTCATTCGGATTCACTTTTTTTCATTTGGGTACATTGAATGTTCTTGAAAAGGCTCCTATAGATTAACTAAAATAGCAGAGGAAATGTGAGGAGAGTAGTCATCAGACTATTATAAATAAAAAGGCCCTAGTTATCTGTGGTGAAACCACACTGAAGAGAAAGATCTAGTAGGAGGAGAGGAATTGTCAATAAGTCTGTTAATTAGACATCTAGCAAAGCATTTCTCTGAGCTTTTTGTGTTTGTGCGCGTACGTATGTTTGTGAGCGTATGTGTGTGTACGGTATGTGTGAGTCGTGTGTGTGTGTGCACACGTGCACGTGAACTTATGTGTGCATGCCCATGTGTGTGTTTGGACCAGTTGAAATAAAGAGTGAAGTTACCAGGGATGCTGTTTTGGAAAGCTGGCAATTTTTGAGAGGGGAGAGGCGTTCTCATAAACACTGCTGTTCCCTTCTAAGTGCTACATGGGTAAAGGCTTCCAGCAAAAGGCATGCAGTACACAGATGTGTATATGTGTGCTCGTGCATTTGTGTGAGAGAGTGTGCGTGAGAATGTGTGTGTGTCTGTGATTTGACTGTGCGTGCGTGTGTGAGAATGTGAACTTGTATGTGTGTGCTTGCGCTTGTTTTAGAAGTTACCTTAGAGGTTTCTACTCAGGCTTATGACATTAAGACATGCACACTTTAATAACATTTGAATAAGATATAAGACAAGTAATCCTATCATAACCTCAGAGACAACTTTTGATGGAGGAAAAAAGCAGCCTTTATACACGCTCAGTGGAATTTATTTCAAACCCTCTCCATGACGTCCATGCAGGATGAGGACAGTTTGTGGGTTCTGGAATGGAACGAGGCAGACAAGCATGATTCAGTCATGTAACTATTGACTATGTCTATATTTCACAGAATGTCTGCTTAATACTGTGTCTGGAAGTATTTGGTGTATTTTGACAATGGCTTTTTAAAATAAATATCACTCTTTGCAGTACAGTAGGTGGCTCTGACAGTGTGAAAAGGTTCTTCTCTACCTTTTCACTAAACCTGATTTTGCTCCCTTCACAATTGTCATTGTCGGAAGTAGATAGGAGTAAAGGAAACACAAGGGGTCAGATTGTTGATGTCTATGAAGCATCTATGAACTGCTTATGTACTTCTTATGGATGTATTATGTCTGGTTTATGAATGTGTTATGAAGTCCTTATGCAGGGGATGATGTTGTGTCTCATTTCAAGTATCCCCACAACCACATTGGCTCCACCTGACCTGTGTCGTGTATGGGGTTCAATGCAACCGAACATTCAGATATAAATAAATCATGTAGAATATACATCCTCCTCTGTCAGATAGGTCATCTCTGCTCTGGAGGAGACATTTCTATCTGGAACAAATCTGCACCCTCCTGAACTCCACTCATGTTACTGTATTAATTGCATTCTGTCTTAGGTTTTTTTTGGTGGTGGGGGGGGGGGGTCTCATGGATGGTCTGTCCTTGCATTTCTTCAGCCCCATCTCTCAGCTATTTACCCAAACAGTGGCGGGCGGGATAACAGCCTTGTTGTTTGTGCTGCAGATTGATCTTTTAAAGTGAAGAAAGAGATCTCTGAAGAGATGCGGCCTGTTCTGTGATGCCAACTCTCACTCCAGGGAGAGATAGATTAGGATGGGGATGGCTTTTGTTCTACTAGTACTCCGTAGATCTGTATTGTGGTTTTGTTCCTTTTAAGTCAAAGAAACACTCTCTCTCCTTCCTTTGCATGTGAGGATGAACCCTTTAGCTACTATGGACATCTTGCATAATGATTGTAGTCTATGTATTAGCTATCATGACACGTTGTTAATTGTCCTCTCTCGCTGAAGTTTGAGGTTGATCCCTCAGCTAAGATGTCATGGATGTAGTCTATGGGAAGATCTCAATTGCATACTCCTTGTGTCCTCTCACCTCGTCTCCTTCTCATAACCCATTAGAGGAGGTCATCAGAGGGGAAGTGGTCAGAGGGGAGGGACTTCTGGCTTTCTTATCTAATGGGTTTTGAGAAGGAGAAGATGAGAGAGGATGCAAGGAGTATGCATTTGAGATCTTCACCATGTTATAGCTATTACAAAAGATTGCAATTGTTCTCTCTCCCTCTCTCAGCAGAGTTTGAGGTTCAAACCTTAGCTACTAAGGATGTCTTTCGTTGTTGAATGCAGTCTGTGAAAGCTATCACGATGCATTGCAATTGTTCCCCCCACCCTCTCTCTCTCCCTCTCTCTTGCTCGCTTGAGTTGAACCGTCATCTACTATGGACTTCATGTCTAGCATTGTTAAATGTAGTCTAATATGTTATAGCTATCACATATAGCTCTCCCTCAACCCCCCTCTCTCTCAGCCATATTGAGTGCCTCTAAGGAGGTGGTCCGCAGTAAGAGGTTGACTCAGACCCTGGAGGTGGTCCTGGCCTTCGGCAACTTCATGAACAAAGGTCAGCGAGGCAACGCCTACGGCTTCAAGGTGTCATCCCTCAACAAGATCGCTGACACCAAGTCCAGCATAGACAGGTCAGAGCGGGCACACGAGGGGTTAACTAACGGGGAGGGGTTGTGGGCAGAGATTTGCAGATCAAATGTATGAGTGTGAGAGGGTGTTTGTAAGGGTGAGAGAAAGTGTGTTAGAGAAAGTGTGTGTTTTTCTGTGTGAGAGAGAGTGATTTCAATTACATGTGTGTTCTCTCAATTACATGTGTTCTCTCACTATCCATTCTAATGTGTATTGAAACAGGAACATCACCATGTTGCACTACCTAATCATGATCTTTGAGAAGAACTACCCTGACATCCTCCACATCCAGCAGGACCTGCTCAGCATACCTGAGGCAGCCAAAGTCAAGTAAGTACGCACCGCCTGCTTGACACAGATCTAGGATCAGTTTACCTCATACTGAATCCTAACCTTAACCATTAGGCCGCGCACAAAACTGACCTTAGATCAGTGTCTAGACGCAACTTTATCCTACTCCACTTTACTGAGGTACCATTCAAAAGCTATTTGAAGTAGGGCGCTGCTCTAGGGGAGCTCAAGGGAGAGGTTGCTCTTAGCCACAGATCTAGAATTAGATTATGCCTTATTACCCCAATATACTTAACCCATAGTGGGATAGGATGAAATAATAACTGACATCTGAACATCTTCCTTTTCTAAACCAGTCTGGCTGAGCTAGAGAAAGAGGTGCACAACATTAAGAGTGGACTGAAGGCTATAGAGACGGTGAGTTGTCAATCATTTGTGTTTGTGTGTCTGTCTGTGTGTGTCTATATGTGTGTGCTTGTGACGCGCATCTGGCGACTGTCTCTGTCTTTACTGACTACGCACACACACTACACACATTCCTATGTAATTCCTCCCTCACTTAAAATAAATAATTAAGACATTTTCTGTGCATACAAGAGCGTATGTTACAAAGACTAACAACAGAAAAAGTGAGTGAAAAAGAAAGTGAAATGATAACATCCCTCTCTCCCCCTTCAGGAGCTGCATTACCAGCAGAGCAGGACGACGGACCGATGGGACAAGTTTGTCCCCGTGGTGGGGGACTTTATCACAGTGGCCAGCTTCAGCTTCTCTGAGCTAGAAGACCTTCTGAACGAGGCCAAGGACAAGGTAGAAACTGTTAACCTCTGAACCCTTACCATCACCCTGGCCCTAATCATAATATTTTGAAGTAGGACAAGGACAAGGTAGTGTCACCTCTCAACCACGAACATTAATGGCTCCAATCCCATTCAGAATACTCTTGCCAAACCAGTATGAGAGAGAGAGGAGTTGGTGGTGGGTAAGAGAGAGAAGAGAGGAACCTTTGTGCATCTTTCCAACCCTGTGTGATGACTAATATTTATATATTTTTTAATCCATTCCTTTACATTAGATTGTGTGTATTGTTAGATATTACTGCACTGTTGGCGCTAGAAACACAAGCATTTCGCTACACCCGCAATAGCATCTGCTAAACACGTGTATGTGACAAATACAATTTGATTTGATTTGACTTAAACAGGCCGGGGAACCCCGATGTTGAATTATTTTCTCTCTGTTTATCAGATTTATTCCTGTTGAAATGCAGTTGGTCTCCTCTGTAACCTCCTTCTAAGGGAATGAGAGAAAGGCTTTTTGAACTCAGTAGGGGACAAAGGGTTGTAGTGGAATGCGTATGAGAATGTTTGAGTGGGAAGGCAGTTGCTATGTTTTGCAGTGTTTTTCGATTATGTATGTGTGTCGGTGAGTCACATGGCCATGAGGATTGATGTGGTGTGTGTGTATGTGTGCATGTAAAAGATGGAAAGAGGGAGGGAGAAAGAGACAGACGGAGAGAGAGAAAAAGAGAGAGAAGGGCACTCGTTGCCATCACAGAGCCCCATCTGTGTTAATGTCTGTACTCTCGGGATGTAGATAAACGGCCTCATTGCCAAAATCCTGAAGTATCCCTTTAAAGTTATCAGTGTTCAATGACTATGAAATAGGCCTACATGATTACTTATCCCTTAGAGCGTTGGGCTAGTAAACGAAAGGTTGCTAAATCGAATCCCCGAGCTGACAAGGTAAAAATCTGTCGTTCTGCCCCTGAACGAGGCAGGTAACCCACTGTTCCTAGGCCTTCATTGTAAATAAGAATGTGTTCTTAACTGACTTGCCTAGTTAAATAAAAAAATAAAAAATATGGCTACCACCAGTGTAGAGTACCCGGTGGTAGCTGGCTAATGACAGTGACTGAGGGTCAAAGTAAGGTACTGGGCAGAGAGCAGGGTACTAGAAGGAAGTCGTATAGTGATGGCTGTTTAATAGTTTGATAGCCTGGGGATATAAGCTGTTTATCAGTCTCTCGGTCCCAGCTTTGCTGCATCTGTACTGTCTCCGCCTTCTAGTTGGCAGTGGGGTGAACAGGCGTCTCCGCCTTCTATTTGGCAGTGGGGTGAACAGGCCATGGCTCAGGTGGAGCCCTGCGGCTAAATACTGTGCATTTGCCATACCAGGTGGTGATACAGCTTGACTAGATGCTCGCAAGGTTGCACCTGTAAACGTTTTTGAGGATCTTAGGGGCCAAGCCGCAGTTGCGCCTTCTTCACCACACTGTAAAGGGACCATTTCAGGTGCTCAGTGAACCTGCAGCTTTTGACCCCCCCCCCCCCCCCGTGGATGGGGGCGTGCTCTCTGCTGTCTCCTTTAGTCCATGATCAGATCCTTTGTTTTGTTGACTTTGAAGAAGAGGTTATTTTCCTGGCATCACTCCGCCAAGGCACTTACTTCCTCCCTGTAGGCTGTCTCGTCTTGTTGTTAATCAGGCCTACTTTTGTCATCAGCAAACTTGATGATTGAGTTGGAGACATGTATGGCCACGCAGTCATGGGTGAACAGGGACTAAAGGAGCGTGCTGAGCAAGCACCCCTGTGGGGCCCCCGTCTTGAGGATCAGCGTGGCGGAGGGGTTGTTGCCTACATTCACCACCTGGGTAGGCACCTGAGTACCACTTTATCTTACTATTTCTACCGATCTGCATGCAAGTTATGATTTTCATATGCACATTTTTGTGGAACAGTTCCATTTACTTTATAATAAGTAAAAATCATTGTCATGTGATTAATAAGAATTCTAAATCTCGATGAATATTATACAAATCTAAAAATAACTTCTATTACCATTGCCAACCATGTAAAAATAGCCTACAAATAAAACATTTCAGCCTGCAGGTAGAAAATATCCTGATAAAAATAAATCACATTGGCTACTTGAAACATTGTATCAACTATCAACTTGGCCCAGCCTGGAACTTGCACTAACAAACTTGCAACATTGTATAAAATATTCTGTACCCTCAGAGTTTCCTGAACCAGTGAGCTCCGGACAGACATAGCTGTAGGCTATTTGCGCAAGGGATAAGAAGTAATCATGTAGGCCTATATCGTGACGTTTCCACATGATCTTTTTTTTCCCCCGCGGAGTGATTATCAAAATGGAGAGAGCTGGAAAGATTTTTTTCAATGGATGTAAAAACTTTCTTTGTTTACTTGCTGTTTGAGGTGAACAAAAAATTACTTTGAGAAGCTCCACAGCTCATTAGCGGTGGTGAGTTAAGACAATCAGAAATACTATCAAATCCCCAAATGGGCACAGTTATACGCCTACATATGCACCCAGGCCAGGAAGCCTAGGCCTACTTCTGTGCGTAATCAGGTGCGTGTCCTTACTCAACATTGACAGGAGCGCTCCAAACAAAACACAATTAATAAATTGATAACTCGTAAATGGAATGAAATAAACCAAAACCTGTTTCCCACAAGCCTAGGTTGTGCTCTCTGCAAACAACATTTCCACTCCGACAATGAGAACTGTAAAAGACTGTAATAATAATATATTGAATGCATTAACAGAAATTGCAGTAATCAAGCAAACATTGTAGATGAGAAATTATGGGAATTAATGGTAAATGTACTACTAGTGACACTGGTGTGCTATCCCCACTGCCTCCACAATGGATTAGTCCTCTGAGACAGGCATCAACCAAGACGTGCTGTAAAAACTTTTTTGTTGTTGTTGCAAATGCTTGACTAAAATATTGTTGGTCGACCAACAGCCTATCGACCAGTCGACTAATGGGGTCAGCACTAGTTTGGGAACATGGGTGTGTACAGTCACCTTGCTGTGGTTAAATGTCGTGGTTTTGCGTGAATGCTGCCATCTATCCACTGTTTCTGGCTTGGAAAAGTTCTAATCGTCACAGTGGAACAACATCCTCTAGGCACTTCCTGTTGAACCCAGTCACCGAGTCAGTGTATACATCGATATTATTCCCAGAGGCGGCCCAGAACATTTCCCAGTCCGCGTGATCAAAACAATCTTTAAGCATAAATTCCTATTGGTCAGACCAACGTTGAACAGTCCTTACCACGGGTGCTTCCTGTTTAAGTTTCTGCCTATAGGCAGAGAGGAGCAGGATGGAGGTGTGGTCAGATTTCCCAAAGGGGTGGGGGAGGGCCTTGTAGCCGTCCCAGAAGGGAAAGTAGCAATGGTCAAGAATTTTCATGCAGCGAGTAGCAAAGGAGATGTGTTGTTAGAATTTCGGGAGTGTTTTCCTCAGATTTCGTTTATTAAGTCTCCAGCTACAATAAAGTTATGCGGTTTCCAGTTTGCACAAAGTCCAGTATAGTGCCTTGAGAGCCGTCACAGTGTTGGCTTGTGTGGGGAATGTACACAGCAGCTATTCAAACTTGATTGATTTCATTATTAGTGTCTTGCATCTTTTCAAGAGATTTCAAGAGTAGTTGATCGATTGAGTCAAGCGTTTTACTGCTGGGCTGGAACAAAATTTTTCACACCATGTTGCGCTCCAGGACCAGGATTGGTGACCACTGTACTATATGAGGAGTCCCATGACTCTCATCAGTAGCACAACATGTCCTATGTTCCCACAAGTGTCCAAATTGTTTTAAAGTGATTTCTTCTTGTCTTGTTTCCTTCATGACGACCAATCTGAATACCCTTAACCATCGTGAAATTAATATAGTTGCAGTGGTAAAATTGAAATGGTAATGATACAGGGTGTAATGATATGGTGGATGCCCATGTAGCCTTTCCATCTATCCACGGTCATTAAGGAACGGAAATGAGGAAGGAGGATACTTACAGTATTGGGATGTAGCCAGCTACAAACCTCTAACACTTTATTTTGATAGTCCCAAGTACATGGTTTGTAGATGTTCAAAAACTTTCAACAGCATTTCAACTAACTATCCGCTAACCATAGGTTAAGCCTTATCCTAACCCTAACACTTACCAAACCCTTATTCTAAACCTAACCCTTACATGAATTAACTTTACCAAGCAGTTGCCTATCAACAGACTGTCAAACTATCAACAAACTGTCTGTAGATCTATATGGGACTACCTAAATAAGTTGTGACCCAAAACTCCACTTGCAGAGACCATTTCACAGTCTTTTATTGCACTCCCTGCCCTCACCTCCTCTTTCTCCTCCTCTCCTGTCTCTTCTACCCATCATAAAATCTGTGTTGGACAGGGGGTGGTGTGCACACCCCCTGTCCAACACAGATTTTTACTACCACAGAGGACACATTCCGCTGAGTTTTGTTGGGTGCTAATTAGCAGCAGCTATTAATAATGGAGACTGCATGTGTGGGAATGTGTGTGTGTGTGGTAAGGGGCCTCAGACTGGCCCCTGCTTGAGGCCTCCCAATTACCAAGTCGTGCTAGGTTTAGAGGAAGCAGGCTTGCTATAAAGCACTCTTGTCTAGGTGTAGAGTAATCTCGGTTAATCTTGTGTTAAGAGATAGAACGAGGATTGGGACTGGAACGTTACGAGCAAGTATATGGGCCAAATGTCTCTTCCCCATTCCGAAATCTGAAAGATGCTAACAAGTGCAAAATCGTGATTTGTCCAGAGCACCAAAACTATTGCTGCTCATTATCTCACGCATCCCGTCATGACAGATCTATGGTACCATTTATGTTTACCTAGTCTGTCCATGAGACATTATGTGTAGAGGAATCAGGCTGGCTATAAATCCCTCTATTGAGGTTTAGAGGAATTTCTTTTTTTTACAAATTTACTTCCTACAATTGTTTGCCTCAGGGAAATTCCACGGTCCATGGTAGAGGTGTATCAATACCATTTATTTCCAAACGATCCAGCTCTTAAGAATTGGCCAATACCAACTACCATTGCTAATTATGTTATGTATGCTAATTATTACCATTTCAAACTTCATTTGGGCTTACTTTTGAGATGTGTAATGCCTATCGAATATCCAGTGTCTGTGGGGTCAGATTGCACTTCCTAAGGCTTCCACTAGATGTCAATGGTCTTTAGAAGTTGTTTTAGGCTTCTATTGTGAAAGGGGAGCGAATAAGAGCACACTAAGCAGATGGCCCAGGTGAAAGCCTTTAGTTTAGTCACGCGCGTGGCCGTGAGTGCGAGCTCCGTTCCCTTTCCTTTCTAATTACATTTACATTTACATTTAAGTCATTTAGCAGACGCTCTTATCCAGAGCGACTTACAAATTGGTGCATTCACCTTATGATATCCAGAGAAGTTTATCTTTAAAATGGCGTATAATACTTGTATGTTTGAGGAATTTTAATTATGAGATTTCTGTTGTTTGAATTTGGCGCCCTGCAATTTCACTGGCTGTAGGCCAGGTAGCGGAACCCCCTTCCCAGAAAGGTTAAACTCACACACATGTAGTACTAACAGGTGTATAGAGGAAAAAACACACTGCACACTGGTGATTCAGATGCTGCCAACATTTACATTTCCCTCCCTCTCTCTCCTTGTGCAGTTCACCAAGTCGCTGAAGCACTTTGGGGAGGAGCAGGATCGCATGCAGCCGGATGAGTTCTTTGGGATCTTCGACACATTCCTGGTGTCGTTTGACGAAGCCAGGCAGGACCTGGAGAACATGCAGCGCCGCAAGCAGGAGGAGGAAAGGAGAGCACGCATGGAGGCCATGGTGAGTGAGTGAGTCACACACAGAGAGAGAGACACACACAGAGAGAGAGACACACACAGAGAGAGAGACACACACAGAGAGAGAGAGACACACACACAGAGAGAGAGACACACACACAGAGAGAGAGAGAGAGAGAGAGAGAGAGAGAGAGAGAGAGAGAGAGAGAGACACACAGAGAGACACCAGGCAGGACTTGCAAATGTAGCATTATGAGGAGAGCATGCATTTAGGCTATAGTGAGACACACACACACAAAAGGAAGGACCTGGAGAATATTCATGACAACAGTCATGGGAATGTTGCTTGGAGAACTGGAAAAGTCTGGGAACAAGACAGACCTCCAGACATCCATCCCCCTGCACTCATGCTTATAGACACAGAACAACCTTGCAGCCTGAGTAAAACCACATCATGTTTATGTAGTGATGTTTATGTAGTAATCTGTAGTAACCTTAAAGTCTGTACTCTGTTCTGCATTTGTTAAAGATATTATTTTATATACTTTTATATACTCTTTAGCCAGTTGTTCTGAAAGTAGCACTAGTTAAATAAAGGTTAAATAAAAAATACATTTAAAAAAAGTGTTTCCTGAAAATGGTGATCTACGTCACATATGTGCAGATATGTGCACCACCTCATTGCTCTCTCTCATGCTCTTTCTTTGCGGTGTCCACTGAGCCATTGGGCCCGCCCTGCAACCTCATTGGATAACCATGGGCGGGCTCTTGCTAGCTGTCACTCATATGCAAGGGACCGAAGCTCATTGGCTAGAACTCAAATGGCTAGGGGGCTGGCTCATGTGGAGGGAAATATAGGGAAAATGGCATGGCACAGCTTTAAGAAAACAGTCGCTTTCAAACTAAGGATTTTGTGGCTAATTGAAGTAAGACAGTAAGTATGCTCATGGATTATACATGTATGAACTACACATTGAAACATCTAGCCCAAGTGGGAGGTTTAAAAATCCTTTCTTAGTCACCAAAGTCCCGGAGCATGTTTTTAAGATGGCACATCTGGTTTTGTCTGTGTTTTATTGGTCTGTGTGTGACATATGGCTGTCTGTTTCTCTGTTTTGTTTTCCTATCAGCACTTCTATCTGCACTTCTGTTCAATGTTCTGTCTGTCTATAACTATGTGTCTCTCTCCCCCCCCTTATATCTCTCCCCTATAGCTGAAGGAGCAGCGAGAGCGTGAACGGCGGGCCAAGAAGGGTGGCGCCACGGACGAGGTGGGGGGCGAGTTTGACGACCTGGTGTCGGCGTTGCGCTCCGGCGAGGTCTTCGACAAGGACCTGTCCAAACTCAAGCGCAACCGCAAGCGTTCGGTCAACCAGCTAGTGGAAGGGGGTGGCCGCGAAAGACCGGTCACCAAGGTCAACTATTAATGACCCCTGGCCCCCAGGAGTCATAGGTGAAAGGGAAACAACAAACAATGTTGGCACTGTTTTCCTCACCGTTGAACTCTAGAGGTTAAGGGTCAGAGGGTAAGATTGTGGGTGTCGGATTGCCGTTTTGATATAGCAGCCACACAACCCATCGGAAGGAAAATAGACTTTTAGTTGACAAACTTCTTCAAAACTCCACCAAGACACCTGACCCCATCTTCAGAAGTGGACTACAGACACTTAGACAGACAGACCACTGTGACATGACTCCCTTTCCCCTTTAGACCACCTCTCCATCCCCTTTTGACCACATCTCTCCAGAACTGTGCTCCATGTCTCTCTTTGTCTATCCCCCTCTTTCTCACTGTGCTCTTCCACACACACACATACTCTAATAATAATAATTTTATATCGCTCTTCATTACATAACGGAATCTCAAAGCGTTGTAAAGCAACAACAAAAACAAAATTAACATAATGAGAAAGTTCATGGCATGATTGAGGTGGTCAGCGGAGGGAAGGGGTGGTCAAAGAGGAGAGGAAGCAGCAGGCAAGCAGCATGCAGCACGTTGTCATCACGGTGTCTCGCAATCCGCCGTATGTGGTTTGGTAGTCGGACTCAATCAGATGAAGTTAGTTCCCTAATAGCCACTGGACTAGCTAGCCAACTACTCTTCAATAATACCAAAATGCAGCACCCACTTGGCAGTCACAAGGCGCCAGAAAGTACACCACAACACACAATAGTAATTCAGGATTAGCCAGTCATGGTCATCTGTCATCTCTTTACACCTCTGTATTCTGGCTTCTCTCAATCCTCAACATCTGGAAATTAGGCATAATCAAATCAATACAAAACATTGCATACTAGCAAGCTAACATTAGTTTTCTAGCTAGCCAAAAAACAACCGCCAATTTCAGCCTTTAAAACATGCTGGATTCAGACTATAATAATAAGCTAATAGTTCATTCATAAAACCCAAAGTTTGTAGGGAAAAATGCTATTAAAGCAATTAATGACAACTATTTACAAAATATACAGGAGCTCTCTGCCTAGCCGACCTTATGGTGCCATGGCAACCACAGAACCCAACTATGTTGATTCTATTTGTTCCATGTTGTGTTGCATCGCTCTGTGAGTTTTTGCTATTTGGTGTAATGACTCCTTGAGCCCAGCAGAGGGGAGTGGTTTTCTGTGGAGCCTCCTCTCCCACTCTGTCTCTTACTCTGGTGGTGCTTATACTAGTTGGTAGTAGCTTTACTTCTTCAAGTATTGAATGTAAAGACACAATGAGTACTTCCCAAAAATCCATAACTGCCAACATTATTGCAGCAGATGCTTTGCTGCTGGTGTAGGCCCATGCAGGAGTTGGGAGTAGGATGTTGAGGTGACACAATGGGGACTTCTGCTCAGGAGACTGTGGCCACATCGGCTGCTTTGGGAACACTCTCTTCCCAAGTGCCTCTACCATGTGGCATTTCCGAGGACTCACTCCCAGACGGAATTTCACAGAGCGAGAGCACAACACTTCCCAGTACAAATACGTGGGAGAGTACCCATGCCCCAAGTTCACCTTTTACTATTAATTTGTCTTCAATAATTTGAAGAATAGAGTGATTGTTTCGGCAGTACCCTGTGCCAAAGCAACAGAAAAACACTATATACAGTGTTTGTCACAACACAACTGATGGGCTCAAACGCATTAAGAAGGAAAGAAATTCCACAAATTAACTTTTAACAAGGCACACCTGTTAATTAAAATGCATTCCAGGTGACTACCTCATGAAGCTGGTTGAGAGAATGCCACGAGTCTGCAAAGCTGTCATCAAGGCAAAGGGTGGCTACTTTTAAGAATCTAAAATATATTTTGGTTACATGATTCCACATTTGTTATTTCATGGTTTTGATGTCTTCGCTATTATTCTACAATGTAGAAAATAGTCAAAATAAAGAAAAACCCTTGAATGAGTAGGTGTGTCCAAACTTTTGACTGGTACTGTATATATATATATATATATATATATATATATATATATATATATATATACAAAAAGTACTGCAATTAGGAAGCCGTTTATATATTTAGAAGCAAACGTCCCCTGTCAAGTATCATCTATGTTTCCTAACACATTGATAAATTGGTACGTATTCCAATGGTGCTAACGCAATGCATTGTCACTTTTATCCTCTAATAATAATAATGTGCTAGGTTGGTTATACCGCAAGCAGCTAACTCCATTCTGGTCAAAATGGTGGTTACTGGTACTAAGATTTGGGGGTCACGATTAAATAATAACAATAATACGTATAATTGAAGGGACATCCTTTTTCTCGTCTCTTTTGACTTTGTGATTTGCGACCATCCCATCCAGTGGGATCTCGGTGTAATTGTAATGTGAGGATGAATGTACACAGCACTTAAAATGGTGAACGATGTATTGGAGTGGTCTCAAAGCAGATTGGTAGCTAGCAAGTGTTGCGTGTAAAAGAAAATATGATGCGCAACTGACTATAGGACTGACAACAGGCAAAACAGACGAGCGGCGACACCTGTGTTTTTAGCCTGGAAAGACTTCCTCCCTTTGTCCTTCATCACTTATTCCCCAGGTCCCCATGTATCTTTTGGCTTAAGGGGTCATTCTTCTGACCGTAAGCCAGTGGTTCAGACAACTCCATGGAAGAACAAGGCCACACAGTTCACATAGTGCAGCCCACTTGGGTATTTTATTTGTTTCAGTTTTCATTTATTCCTATTATTTTCTCATACAAATTTCTAATACTTTAGCAGTAGGCAGGACAAAGGCTGCATGTATGTGGACGTTTGGATCTTTTGGCAGTCCTGGGGTTGGTCTGTATATGTTTGTCTGAGAGTTTGGGCTTCTGCTGTGAAGGAGGGAGGTTAGAGGGGAGCAATAGAGGTCCTCTCCCCAAGGTGAGAGCTCCATTCCTGGGGGTCATGACTTCTCTTTGCCATGGGGGATTGGCTCCCAGACATAGTGGTTAGGGAGATGAGTCCAAGGGGGTAACTAAACCATACTGTGGTCTGGATTGTCAAATGAAGGGGCAGACATACTGTAAACCTTTTAGACTCAAAAACACCCACACATATTACATAGAAAATAAACATGTACAAATGTACACATTTTGTACATTGAAAATACACAAAAATACAGTCACGTGAGCAGTGCCTGACACATACTTAACCTCACCCTACTCATTCACACACACAAACCCAGTCAAAAGAAAATTCCTTTCCACTAAAATTAAAGCATATATCCTTAGGGAGACATTGGAGCAGATTCCTGGAGGGCAAAAGCCTGGGAACCCCATGAAACCATGCTTGGGATCAGAGTGGAGCAGGCCCGAACACAAAAACAAACATGGCCACCATCCGTCATCCATGTCACAACACTGGCTCTCTTCATGCTGAGGCCGCGTAGCACAGGTCACCACTTTTCCACATCCATTGAACTCGAGTCGAATTAGACATCGAATCTCATGAAGTTAAATGAAGATAAGGCACTTTTCAATAATTTACCATTCATTGCACAGGAGGCCGGTGAGAGGCGGATGGGTAGTAATAATGGCTGGAATGGAATAGTATCAAACACGTGTTTGATTCTATTTCGTTCCAGCCATTATATGAGCCCATCCTCCCTAATTAAGGGGCCACCAGCCACCTGTGGTCCAGTGCTAGAAAAGTTAGGCAATATTATGGTTATTCTTAGTTGATTACATCTGTGTTGTTCTATGATGGCCCCTCCTGTTCTATGGTGATAGTTATACAGTATGTGTCCATATGTGAGGGGCCCAACAGTGCAGTAAGAGGATTGGCTTTTAAGGGTATTAAGGGTAAATTGAAAATTGGAGGATGGCAGTGTTCAAGACATGTTTCTTCTACATCCAGGGACTGAGAGGAGAAAGGCAGGTCTGTCATTCTAATAGAGGAGTAAATGGCGTGCCGCTTCATATAGTATATTAACATGTGGCTCAATACTGCCCTATCTAAGCTTTAGAGACTGGACACTGGGTTGTGTTCAGTATGCACGAAATCGAAGAAAACGCTCTGAAGCAGAGTGAAACAGGGAGGTACTAGCTGGTTGTACCTGTCCAATGAAAAACATCAATTTTCGCTTTCCTCTCCTAAAGGTTTTGCTTAGTGTGCCCTAATGAACACAACCCTGGAAATTCTCAATAGCTTTTTATGAGGCAAAGGGGGATGAATTAACAACCCATGTTGCTATTCCGAAGCAGATACAACTCAAACGGGTATCCGGAGGTAGAACCAACAATCACACTGATCTCAAAATGAAGCAGAATCATCAATCTCGATCTAATGGCATCACTGATGTAATAAATACCATGGGAACAATGAGAAAGAGGGTGTTATTTTGGTTTTGTGATTGATAAAACCAATTGTATGACAGTCCCACATGTATCTTAAACTAGACTGTGACGATTGCCTGTATTGAAGGCGTAACCAGCTAACAGAACTTAACTCTCTGGAAGACAATCTTGTAAAACACTTTGAAGTGATGTTGGGTATTTCCAATGGGGACACTGTTTATGTGGCACACATCCCAAACAGAGTGAATTGATACAAGTCAAGTCACTGTCTGGTGGCAGTAGTAATTTTTATGCAGAGTAAACATTTGACATTTTAATCATTTAGCAGATGCCCTTGTACAGAGCAACTTAAATAATCCCACAGCACCCCCCCCCCCCTTCTAGGTTGTCCCACCTAGCTATCTTAAGATGAATGCACTAATTAAGATACTCTTTGAAGTGGTAGGGTTTTAGATGTTTTCGGAAGATGGGCAGGGACTCTGCTGCCCTAGCTTAAGGGGGAAGCTGGTTCCACCATTGGGGTGCCAGGACAGAGAAGAGCTTGGACGGCTGAGCGGGAGGGCCAAGAAACCAGAAGTGGCAGAATGTAGTGCTCGGATTGGGGTGTAGGGTTTGAGCATAGCCTGAAGGTAGGGAGGGGCAGTTCCTCTTGTTGTTCTGTAGGCAAATACCATGGTCTTGTAGTCGATGCAAGCTTCGACTGGAAGCCAGTGGAGTGTGCGTAGGAGCGGGGTGGCATGGGAGAACTTGGGAAGGTTGACCAGGCCACAGCATTCTGGATAAGTTGCAGGGGTTTGATGGCACAAGCGGGGAGCCCAGCCAACAGTGAGTTGCAGTAGTCCAGACGGGAGATGACAAGTGCCTAGATTTGGACCTGTGCCGCTTCCTGTGTGAGGTAGGGTCGTACTCTACGGATGTTGTAGAACATGAACCTGCATGAGCGAGTCACTGCTTTGATGTTTGCAGAGAACGACAGGGTGTTGTCCAGGGTTATGCCAAGGTTATTATACAGTACATTAAAAAAACATGGGCCCTCCCATCCTCATCACTACCACGATTCCTCCTCTTTTCCATCTTTTCATTTTTGTTCACCTTTAAGTGCCTCGATCTATTCCTGCCACCGGTGTTTTTTCCTGAAATGTCTATGGTTATTAATATGGAAGTGAGAAACAAAGTGGATAGGTTGGAAGTGTGCTAAGATTGGATAGAAATAAGCACCTGTCTTGGAGTTTTGGATGGCTGAGAACCATGTCTACCCACCCACTATTCCCATAATGTGTGTGTTATGGGTTGACCTTGTGTTTTGCGCGATGGTGCTTAAAAGTACTTTATCACCCATGTATTATTTTCAACCCAAAAGGCACCCTATTCCCTTTATAGTGCACTACTTTTGACCAGGGCCCATAATGCGCTGGTCAAAGGTAGTGCACTATAAAAGGAAAAGGTGCCATTTGGGACTCAATCATTATGTATAGTATGTCAGTTATGTAATTAATTTTGTTTCATACGGGAAACTGGAGTTTCCAAGGATTTAGTAATCTAACCATGAGGTTTGCCCTTCCATCTGTGTGCTGAAATCCCTCTGGGGACCCTTCTCTATACATCCAAGGGAATAACAAAAGCTTTAATCTATCAATAATCAATCATCGGAGCTATCACACCGTGAGGTCCCGAAAAAAAAACATTTCTGCGTCATGTCTTTTTTGGAGAGGGTGAAGAAAGGATCTTGAGTCAGTTAGCATTCACCCCACTCCACAGACGTTAATTGTTGAACCAAAAAGAAAACCCACTCAAACTTTGTAGTGTTGCTCCCATTAGGAAAAAATATTAAGACCCAACTGAGGGGAAAAATCGAACATTTTGACAACATAATTTCCTCAACATCACTGTATAGTTGGGCATTTAGAGCTATTCTATTTTCCATTCTTTTGGCTTTTTATTTATTTTCATTCTTAGGCGAGCGATTTAGCAGTTGCTACTGGTAACACCGTTCATTGTACAACATTCGTTTAAAAAAAAAAATAATTAAATCAAAGCTTAAATTATTCTTATACACCATATGACCACAAGTATGTGGACACCTGCTTGTCGAACATCTCATTCCAAAATCATGTCCCCCCTTTTCTGCATAAACAGCCTGCACTCTTCTGGGAAGTCTTTCCACTAGATTTTGGAACATTGCTGTGGGGACTTGCTTCCATTCAGCCACAAGAGCTTTAGTGAGGTCGGCACTGATGTTGTCCGATTAGGCCTGGCTTGCAGTCAGCGTCCCAATTCATCCCAAAGGTGTTAAAATGGTGTTGAGGTCAGGGCTCTGTGCAGGCCAGTCAAGTTCTTCCACGGAGGCATTGTCAAGCTGAAACAGGAAAGGGCCTTCTCCAAACTGTTGCCACAAAGTTGGAAGCACAGAATCGTTTAGAATGTCATTGCATGCTATAGCGTTAAGATTTCCCTTCACTGGAACTAAGGGGCCTAGCCCGAACCATGAAAAACAGCCCCAGACCATCATTCCGTCTCCATCAAACTTTACAGTTGGCACTATGCATTGGGACAGGTAGCATTCTCCTGGCATCCGTCAAACCCAGATTCGTCCATCGGACTGCCAGATGTTGAAGCGTGATTCATTGCTCCAGAGTCCAATGGCGTCAAGCTTTTCACTACTCCAGCTGACGCTTGGCATTGCCCATGGTGATCTTAGGCTTTTGTGTGGCTGCTCGGCCATGAAAACCCATTTCATGTTCATAAAGCTCCCAACAAACAGTTATTGTGCTGACGTTGCTTCCAGAGGCAGTCTGGAACTCTGTAGTGAGTGTTGCAACCGTGGACAGATCATGTTTACGTGCTTCAGCACTCGGCGGTCCCATTTTGTGAGCTCATGTTGTGTACCACTTCGCGGCTGAGCCATTGTTGCTCCTAGATGTTTCCACTTCAAAATAACAGCACTTACAGTTAACTGGGGCAGCTCTAGCAGGGCAGATATTTGACTAACTGTCTTGTTGGAAAGGTGGCATGATATGACGGTCACTGAGCTCTTCAGTAAGGCCATCCCACTGTTAGTGTTTGTCTATGGAGATTGCGTGGCTGTGTGCTCGATTTTATATACCTGTCAGCAACAGGTGTGGCTGAAATAGCCGAATCCACAAATTTGAAGGGGTGTCCACATACTTTTTTTTATATATAGTGTACTTACAGTACTGAGGGGTATTTAAAAAAATCTACAGTATTATTATGTGTTTGTATTGTTACATATTTGGTATAGGTACAGTGGGGGAAAAAAGTATTTGATCCCCTGCTGATTTTGTACGTTTGCCCACTGACAAAGAAATGATCAGTCTATAATTTTAATGGTAGGTTTATTTGAACAGTGAGAGAGAATAACAACAACAAAAATCCAGAAAAACACATGTCAAAAATGTTTTGCATTATTAGGGAAATAAGTATTTGACCCCTCTGCAAAACATGACTTAGTACTTGGTGGCAAAACCCGTGTTGGCAATCAGGTCAGATGTTTCTTGTAGTTTGCCACCAGGTTTGCACACATCTCAGGAAGGATTTTGTCCCACTCCTCTTTGCAGATCTTCTCCAAGTCATTAAGGTTTCGAGGCAACTCCAACCTTCAGCTCCCTCCACAGATTTTTTTATGGGATTAAGGTCTGGAGACTGGCTAGGCCACTCCAGGACCTTAATGTGCTTCTTCTTGAGCCACTCCTTTGTTGCCTTGGCCGTGTGTTTTGGGTCAGTGTCATGCTGCAATACCCATCCACGACCCATTTTCAATGCCCTGGCTGAGGGAAGGAGGTTCTCACCCAAGAGTTGACGGTACATGGCCCCGTCCATCATCTCTTTGATGCGGTGAAGTTGTCCTGTCCCCTTAGCAGAAAAACACTCCCAAAGCATAATGTTTCCAACTCCATGTTTGACGGTGGAGATGGTGTTCTTGGGGTCATGGGCAGCATTCCTCCTCCTCCAAACACGTCGAGTTGAGTTGATGCCAAAGAGCTCCATTTTGGTCTCGTCTGACCACAACACTTTCACCAGATGTTCATTGGCAAACTTCAGACGGGCATGTATATGAATTCTTGAGCAAGGGGACCTTGCGGGCGCTGCAGGATTTCAGTCCTTCACGGTGTAGTGTGTTACCAATTGTTTTCTTGGTGACTATGGTCCCAGCTGCCTTGAGATCATTGACAAGATCCTCCCGTGTAGTTCTGGGCTGATTCCTCACCTTTCTCATGATCATTGCAACTCCACGAGGTGAGATCTTGCATGGAGCCCCAGGCCGAGGGATATTGACAGTTCTTTTGTGTTTCTTCCATTTGCGAATAATCGCATCAAATGTTGTCACCTTCTCACCAAGCTGCTTGCGATGGTCTTGTAGCCCATTCCAGCCTTGTGTAGGTCTACAATCTTGTCCCTGACATCCTTGGAGAGCTCTTTGGTCTTGGCCATGGTGGAGAGTTTGGAATTTGATTGATTGCTTCTGTGGACAGGTGTCTTTTTTACAGGTAACAAACTGAGATTAGGAGCACTCCCTTTAAGAGTGTGCTCCTAATCTCAGCTTGTTACCTGTATAAAAGACACCTGGGAGCCAGAAATCTTTCTGATTATGAGGGGGTCAAATACTTATTTCCCTCATTAAAATGCAAATCAATTTATAACATTTTTGACATGCGTTTCTCTGGATATTTTTGTTGTTATTCTGTCTCTCACTGTTCAAATAAACCTACCATTAAAATTATAGATGGATCCTTTCTTTGTCAGTGGGCAAACGTACAAAATCAGCAGGGGATCAAATACTTTTTTCCCCCACTGTATATGTTTTTTTATGCATTGACTGGCAGTGCGGAGTTGGAAGATAACGTTTGAGAAAATGTAGCTTGTTGCTGAATGCACTTTTATTATGGGAAATTTCCATTCAGACACCAATGCGGGCTACCTATTTGAGCCCCCAGGTGAAAGGGTGCAGCGGTGGTGATTCTGTGGGGATAACCCCCGTTAGATGGAGAAAGAAAAAACGCAAGTGAAGTTGGGTACTCCGGCTGGAGTATAATTAGAGATTGAGAGGGCAAGACTTACGACATATGTGTTAGTAGGCAAGCATGGGTATCCCTAGTGGGGATGCTCCAGTTTAGCAAGAGTGCATCGAGTTTTAGGTCCCCACTTTTATTGTCTACATCACTTGCTTTGCATCTTGTGGCGTGCCTAGAATGTTATTTCACCACCACATTTCTGTCTGATTATGCACTTGGCGTAGGCCCACATGCCCAAAGAGGGGTGCACACAGTGTGATCTTTTGACTTTTCCTTTCATTTTAATGCCTGCAACATGCCTGCAAAATGTTACACATTTGTATTGCTTGAGAAAAGTTGCACACGATTTTGAGGTTGTATAATTGTACGGAGTCAGTATTTTTATGGTTGATTTGACAAAACGCTCCACCGAGAAATGGACAGTTCTAAAAATAAAAATGTACACCGTTCTTGTTGTTTAAAATAAGGTAAAAAGGTAAAAAAAGAGTTGAGGGATGTTCCATTTTCCTGTAATTTGTACCCCTATTTATTTGCCTTACTTAGTTTGCTATATTTTGTATGTATACGCAGCATAACAAAATGTTATAATAAAAAATATAAATAATTATACTGTGGTTCTGTGTATGTTGGATAGTTTCCGACTGAATGAGAACCCTATTTCTATATTAAAATCTTTGCTCACCTTGTCATTTTGTATGGTTGCAAGAAACTGTTGTCCCTTGCACTTTGTGTATTTCATTAATATCTTTCATGCTAATTTTTTTATTTTTTTATTTTACCGTTATTTTACCAGGTAAGTTGACTGAGAACACATTCTCATTTACAGCAACGACCTGGGGAATAGTTACAGGGGAGAGGAGGGGGATGAATGAGCCAATTGTAAGCTGGGGATGATTAGACAGCCGTGATGGCTAATGCTGACCAACCATTTAAAGGTAGACTCAGCGATATGACGTAGATGCAGAAAGTAACCGGCAGAGTGGGTCAATATCCTCAACAACAAAGAGCACTAAAGTGCGAGGCTCAATTCCTCTTTTTGGTACCCTGGCTACCACGCGAACCCATGCTCATGCGCAGATACTGTGTGTGACTGTGTGAGATCTCAATATCTGCAGTGCTGCTCATGTCAACTTCATTTCACTGAGTTTACCTTGAACACAAGCTGATACTAATTATCCTGTAGTCTAACAACTTACATCACATGATACCACAAGAAAAACAAGGCTACCAAAGTTAAATACTGCCCTCTACTGGTGGGAGAAGGCAGTCTACAAGTGTGGTCACAGAATGGGCATTGCACACTGTAGACAGTGGGAACGTCCCCATATCGCTTTATATTAAGGGTCAATAATAAATCCATAATACCCTCCTGAGTGGCACAGCGGTCTAAGGCACTGAATCACAGTGCTTGAGGGATCACTACAGCCCCGGGTTCGATCCCAAGCTGTGTCATAGCCGGCCGTGAACGGGAGACCCGTGAGGCGGCGCACAATTGGCCCAGCGTTGTCCGGGTTAGGGGAGGGTTTGGCCGGCTGTGATTTCCTTGTCCCATTGCTCTCTAGCGACTACTTGTGGCGGGCCGGGCACCTGCAAGCTGACCTCCGGTCCCCCGCTGGACGGTGTTTCCTCCGACACATTGGTGCGGCTGGCTTCCGGGTTAAGCGAGCTGTGTCAAGAAGCAGTGCAGCTTGTTTTTTTGTTGTATTTCATTAGGGTCCCCATTAGCTGTTGCAAAAGCAGCAGCTACTGTTCCTGTGGTCCACACAAAACATGACATAATACAGACCATCAAGAACATAACTACATAAAAAAATATTAAAGGTACATACATGTAGCATACATATCAATGCATATACAAACTATCTAGGTCAAATAAGGGAGAGTCGTTGTGCCATGAGGTGCTGCTTTATCTGTTTTTTTTTAGCAATATGAGAAAGTTCCATGCAATAACTAATCTATATAATACTGTATGCTTTCTTGAGTTTGTTCTGGATTTGGGGACTCTGAAAAGACCCCTGGTGGCATGTCTGTTGGGGTAAGTGTGTGTGTCAGAGCTGTATAGTTGACTGTTGGGATTTCCATCACATTGTTTCTTATGAAAAGAAGTGATGCAGTCATTCTCTCCTCAACTTTTAGCCAAGAGAGACCAGCATGCATAGTATTTATACACTGCTCAAAAAAATAAAGGGAACACTTAAACACCACATCCTAGATCTCAATGAAATAAATAATCTTATTAAATACTTTTTTCTTTACATAGTTGAATGTGCTGACAACAAAATCACACAAAAATAATCAATGGAAATCCAATTTATCAACCCATGGATGTCTGGATTTGGAGTCACACTCAAAATTAAAGTGGAAAACCACACTATAGGCTGATCCAACTTTGATGTAATGTCCCTAAAAGTCAAAATGAGGCTCAGTAGTGTGTGTGTGGCCTCCACGTGCCTGTATGACCTCCCTACAACGCCTGGGCATGCTCCTGATAAGGTGGCGGATGGTCTCCTGAGGGATCTCCTCCCAGACCTGGACTAAAGCATCCGCCAACTCCTGGACAGTCTGTGGTGCAACGTGGCGTTGGTGGATGGAGCGAGACATGATGTCCCAGATGTGCTCAATTGGATTCAGGTCTGGGGAACGGGCGGGCCAGTCCATAGCATCAATGCCTTCCTCTTGCAGGAACTGCTGACACACTCCAGCCACATGAGGTCTAGCATTGTCTTGCATTAGGAGGAACCCAGGGCCAACCGCACCAGCATATGGTCTCACAAGGGGTCTGAGGGTCTCATCTCGGTACCTAATGGCAGTCAGGCTACCTCTGGCGAGCACATGGAGGGCTGTGCGGCCCCCCAAAGAAATGCCACCCAACACCATGACTGACCCACCGCCAAACCGGTCATGCTGGAGGATGTTGCAGGCAGCAGAATGTTCTCCACAGCGTCTCCAGACTCTGTCATGTCTGTCACGTGCTCAGTGTGAACTTGTTTTCATCTGTGATGAGCACAGGGCGCCAGTGGCGAATTTGCCGATCTTGGTGTTCTCTGGCAAATGCCAAACGTCCTGCACGGTGTTGGGCTGTAAGCACAACCCCCACCTGTGGACGTCGGGCCCTCATACCACCCTCATGGAGTCTGTTTCTGACCGTTTGAGCAGACACATGCACATTTGTGGCCTGCTGGAGGTCATTTTGCAGGGCTCTGGCAGTGCTCCTCCTGCTCCTCCTTGCACAAAGGCGGAGGTAGCGGTCCTGCTGCTGGGTTGTTGCCATCCTACGGCCTCCTCCACATCTCCTGATGTACTGGCCTGTCTCCTGGTAGCGCCTCCATGCTCTGGACACTACGCTGACAGACACAGCAAACCTTCTTGCCACAGCTCGCATTGATGTGCCATCATGGATGAGCTGCACTACCTGAGCCACTTGTGTGGGTTGTAGACTCCGTCTCATGCTACCACTAGAGTGAAAGCACCACCAGCATTCAAAAGTGACCAAAACATCAGCCAGGAAGCATAGGAACTGAGAAGTGGTCTGTGGTCTCCACCCGCAGAACCACTCCTTTATTGGGGGTGTCTTGCGTATTGCCTATAATTTCCACCTGTTGTCTATTCCATTTGCACAACAGCATGTGAAATGTATTGTCAATCAGTGTTGCTTCCTAAGTGGACAGTTTGATTTCACAGAAGTGTGATTGACTTGGAGTTACATTGTGTTGTTTAAGTGTTCCCTTTATTTTTTTGAGCAGTGTATCAGCCCTCTGATTACAATGAAGAACAAAACGTGCCGCTCTATTTTGGGCCAGCTGCAGTTTAACTAGGTATTTCCTTGCAGCACTGGACCACACGACTGGACAATAATCAAGATTTGACAAAACTAGAGCCTGCAGAACTTGCATTTAGGAGTATGGTATCAAAAAAGCAGAGCATCTTTTTATTACGGACAGACCTCTCCCCATCTTTATAACCATTGAATCTAGATGTTTTGACCGTGACAGTTTACAATCTAAGGTAACGCCAAGTAATTTAGATTTGTACCAAATACAATGCTCTTAGTTTTAGAGATGTTCAGGACCAGTTTATTACTGGCCACCCATTCCAAAACAGACTGCAACTCTAAGGGTTTCAGTGACTTCATTAGCTGTGGTTGGCAGGGTCGTGTTTCGGAGGATGCATGGCTCTCGACCTTCACCTCTCCCAAGTCCGTAGGGGAGTTGCAGTGATGGGACAATACTGCATGAAATTGGGGAGAAAAAAAAGGTCTAAAAGTGCCAAAAAATATATATAAACCCTTTAAGGTATTTATAAATGGTGTGTTCATTTATTAAATCATTGCTCGTACTTGTTAGTAAGCTAGTTATTCACACAGTGCATTCAGAAATTATTCAGACTCGACATCTTCCACATTTTCTTACGTTACAGCCTGACTCATTTTTTTTTTTTAATTCCTCAATCTACACACAATACCACTTGATGACAAAGAAAAAGTATTACAAATAAAATCAAATACCACATTTACATAACTATACAAACCCTCTACTTAGTACTTTGTTGAAGCACCTTTGGCACGATTACAGCCTCGAGTCTTCTTGGGTATGACGCTACAAGATTAGCATGCCTGTATTTGGGGAGTTTCTCCCATTCTTCTCTGCAGATCCTCTCAAGCTCTGTCAGGTTGGATGGGGAGCGATTTTCAGGTCTCTCAAGAGATGTTCGACCGGGTTCAAGTCCGGGCTCTGGCTGGACCACTCAAGGACATTCAGAGACTTGTCCCGAAGCCACTCCTGTGTTGTCTTGGCTGTGTGCTTAGGGTTGTTGTCCTATTGGAAGGTGAACCTTAACCCCAGTTTGAGGTCCTGCGTGCTCTGGAGCAGGTTTTCATCAAGGATCTCTCTGTACGTTGATCCATTTATCTTTCCCTCGATCCTGACTAGTCTCCCAGTCTCTGCCGCTGGAAAACATCCCCACAGCATGATGCTGCCACCACCATGCTTCACCGTAGGGATGGTGACAGGTTTCCTCCAGACGTGACGCTTGGCATTCTGGACAAAGAGTTCAATCTTAATATCATCAGACTAGATACATTTTTTTCTCATGTTCTGAGAGTCTTTAGGTGCCTTCTGGAAAATCCAAGTGAGCTGGCATGTGCCTTTTACTGAGGAGTGGCTTCCGTCTGGCCACTCTACCATAAAGGCCTGACTGGTGGAGTGCTGCAGAGATGGTTGTCCTTCTGGAAGGTTCTCCCATCTCCACAGAGGAACTCGGGAGCTCTGTCAGAGTGACCATCAGGTTCTTGGTCACCTCCCTGACCAAGGCCCTTCTCCCCTGATTGCTGTGTTTGGCCGGGCAACCAGCTCTAGGAAGAGTCTTGGTGGTTCTAAACTTCTCCCATTTAAGAATGATTGCGGCCACTGTTTTCTTGGGGACCTTCAATGCTGCAGAAATTTGTTGGTACCCTTCCCCAGATCTGTGCCTCAACACAATCCTGTCTCAGAGCTCTACGAACAATTCCTTTGACCTCATGGCTTGGTTCTTGCTCTGACATGCACTGTCAACTGTGGGACCTTATATAGACAGGTTTGTGCCTTTCCAAATCATGTCCAGTCATTTGAATTTACCACAGGTGGACTCAAATCAATTTGTAGGATCATCAAGGATGATCAATGGAAACAGGATGCACCGGCGCTCCATTTTGAGTCCGATAGGAAAGGGTCTGAATATGCATGTAAATAAGTAATTTGTTTTTAAAAAATGTATACATTTGCAAAAATGTCTATAAACCCGTTTTCCCTTTGTCAAAATGTGGTTTTGTGTGTAGATTGATGAGGGGGAAAATAATCCATTTTAGAATAAGGCTGTAAAATAACAATGTGGAAAAAGTCAAAGGGTCTGAATACTTTCCGAATGCACTGTATATAAAATGTTTGAGGAAATAAAAATATAAAAAAAAATATATTTCCTCATTCTTAACATAGATGTTCTAGGTGATTTTGAGACAAAGGCACTGCTGGAAGGTCTACCAATGGCATGCCCTTTTTGTGAGAAATTGAACTGGTCACTCAATAATTATAAAGTATTTAGATTAGGGCCTGCAAAAAACTTTAATGACTAGTAAATGGTTTATAAATGTGGGAGTATTGATTAATAAATTATGAACACTATAAATGCCTTAAATTGTTTGTTTTTATTAATATCTAGCCCAGTGGTTCACAAACTGTTGGTTGTATGATGACATTTGTTGTGCATTGTTACAATTCATTATAAAGTATGTACAATTGATTGTGTAGATTATTTGGACACAGAGCAAAAAATTATAATATCGACACCATTGACTTGCATTGGATTTGTGCCACAAATGCTATAAATGTAGAATTTGGAAACAGTGGTCAGGTAAACAAAACCAAAGCATGAACTGCTGTCATACGTTGTAAATAGACTGCTTACAGGGTAAGGAAATGTTTGCTAATTTATTGAAAGTGAAACACAGAAATCTCATTTTGATAAGTATTCACACTACTGAGTCAATAATTAGTAGAGGCACCTTCTGCAGAAATTACAGCTGAGTTAATCTTTCTGGATAAATCTAAGAGCTTTCCACACCTGGATTGTGCAACATTTGCCCATTATTATTTTCTAAATTATTCAAGCTCTGTCAAATTGGTAGTTGATCATTGCTAGACATCCATTTTCAGGTCTTGCCATAGATTTTGAAGTAAAGTTACGTCAAAACTGTAACTTGGACACTCACTGTCTTCTTGGACAGTGTAGATTTGTGTTTTAGGTTACTGTCCTGGTGAAAGGTGAAATCCCCTCCCAGTGTCTGGTGGAAAGCAGACAACCAGGGATTGGTTGTCTGCTCTAGGATTTTGCCTGTGCTTAGCTCCATTACGTTTATTCTTTTCTCCTGAAAAACTCCCATCCTTAACCATTACAAGCATACCCATAACATGATGCAGCCACCACTATGCTTTAAAATATGGAGAGTAGTACTTAGTAATGTGTTATGTTTATGGCAAATCTAATAGCACTTATTCAGGACAAAAGGTTAATTGCTTTGCCACATTTAAAAAAAAATATTACTTATTGCCTTGTTGCAAACAGGATACATGTTTTGCAGTGGTGTAAAGTACTTAAGTGAAAATACTTAAGTAGTACTAAGTAGTTTTTTGGGGTATCTGTACTTTACTATTTATATTTGACAACTTTTACTTCACTACATTCCTAAAGAAAATAATGTATTTTTTACTCCTTACATTTTCCCTGACACCTAAAAGTACTCGTTACATTTAAATGCTTAGCAGGATAGGAAAATTGTCTAATTCACACACTTATCAAGAGAACATCCCTGGTCATCCTTACAGTACTGCCCCTGATCTGGCAGACTCAAACACAAATGCTTCGTTTGTGAATTGTCTGAGTGTTGAACTGTGCACCTGGCTAAAAACCAGACAATCGTATTGTCTGGTTTGCTTAATATAAGACATTTTAAATATTACTTTTGATACTTAAGTACTTTTAGACTTTCACTCAAGTAGCATTTTACTAGGTGATTTTCACTTTTACTTGAGTCATTTTCTTTTAAAGGCATCTTTACTTTTACTTAAGTATGAAAATTGGGTACTTTTTCCAACACTGATGTTTTGGAATATTTTTATTCTGTACAGGCTTCCTTCTATTCACTCTGTTATGTTAGTATTATGGAGTAACTAAAATATTGATCCATTCTCAGTTTTCTCCTGTCATAGCCATTAAACTCTAGCAAAACGGTTGGACTCATGGTGATATCCCTGAGTGGTTTCCTTCCTCCCCGGCATCAGAGTTAGGAAAGATGCCTGTATCTTTGTAGTGACTGTGTGTATTGACACACCATCCAAAGTGTAATTAATAACTTCACCATGCTAAAAGGGATATTAAATGTCTGCATTTTTTTCTTTTTAACCATCTACCAACAGGTGTCCTTCTTTGCTAGGGATTGGAAAACCTCCATGGTCTTTGTGGTTGAATCTGTGTTTGAAATTCACTGCTGAACTACAGGACCCTACAAGTAATTGTATGTGTGGGGTACAGAGATCATGTAAAACACTATTATTGCACACAGAGTGAGATGTTTCAGCTTTTCATCTTGAATTAATTTGTAAAAATGTCTAAAAATGTAATTCCACTTTGACATTATGGGCTATTGTGTGTAGGCCAGTGCCAATTTTTAAAATACATTTCAAATTCAGTCTAACAGCACAATTTGGAAAAAGTCAAGGGATGTGAATACATTCTGAAGGCACTGTAAGTTGCTAGCTTGCTAGTTCTTGCTTATTGGTACTACATTACCGCCCCATGTGGGAAATGCAGGTTATACCGTATACCCCATATGGCACAAGAATGGTATAAAGCAGGGGTATTCAACCCTAACCAAGGCTCTATTCAATCCGTATCGCAGAAGATCAGCTTTACAGCATGATTTAAATTTAAAAGGCAATGTTCCTGCCTTAGCAAACTGCAATTGTAAATTACCTTTACAGATTACGCGACATACTGTAACTCTTCAGCAATACTTTATTTATACAGGTAAATCAATTAAGAACAAATTCCTATTTAAAATGACAACCTGTCCAACACATCAATAAACAAGAATTACACATTATACAGTGCCTTCAGAAAGTATTCACACCCCTTTACTTTGTCACATTTTGTTGTTACAGCCTGAATTTAAAATGGATTAAATTCAGATTGTGTCACTGATCTACTACACACACACACAATACCCCAGAACGTCAAAATGGAATTACATTTTTTTTAAATGTTTAGAAATTAATTCAAAATTATAAGCTGAAATGTCTTGAATCAACAAAAGGCTTGAATACTTATTATGGCAAGCTTAACAAGTCACATAAGTTAGATGGACTCACTCTCTGCAATAATAGTGTTTAACATGATTTTTAAATGACTACCCCATCTCTGTACCCCACACAGATTCAACCACAAAGATGAGGGAAGTTTTACAATGGTTCGCAAAGGGCACTTATTGGTAGATTGGTAAAAAAAAATACATTTTAGGTTACATTTATTTGCACCAAAGAAAATAAGTGATAAATAACAATACAGATTAAAAAAAATGGTGTGCAGGTGTGGTTGGAAGCTTACATAAAAACCAATATACAATACAGTACAAAAATAAAAAATGTTAACAGATAAAATCCACTAATCATAAATGTGCAAATGAGCTGATCAGCAATCACAAAAAATAAACAGTATATGTCTCGTTTAAATGTGTGTGCATATGAGTGTGTGGATATATAGAGAATACTGTGTAGTTTGGTTCATCAGGATGACCCCCCCTCCATCTTCACTCTACGTTATTGAGGAATGATGAGGCAATGTGAAGATAAGAATTCCAGAGTATGGTACCTCTATATCTGATAGAGAATTGAATATGTAAGGTGTGGCAGTGGGGAATGTGAAGGTTCTCAGTGTCTTGTGTTATATAGATGGATTTCAGAATTAACCTGGAAGAATCCATTGAAGGGTTTAGGTAAACTGTCTGGGAGGTATGAGTATTTGCAGATAAATGCATAATTGTCGTACATTGATGTATGTCGTAAATAGACAAGATATTGAGTTTCTTAAACAAAGGTGCTGATGGAGACAGGTAATTAGAAGAGGTGGCTAGTCTTGCAAATTTTGTAAAATAGTAGTTTGTGTAGGTAGGAGGCATATGTACTGGCCCAGACAATATTACAGTAAATGAAATATGGGTCAATTAAGCTATAATAAAGAGTTAGGAAGCAAGCCTGACGAACCAAACTACTAATCTTTCTGATGATACCAATAGATTTCATCACTTTGCTGTAGACAAATTGAATATGATCTTTAACATTTCATCAATTAGAACTCCGAAGAATCTAGTGGATGTGACTTGTTCCATTTCATTCCCACCAATTGAGAATGTGGCTATTTATTTTATTGATTTTTTTACAATTACTTTTTCGAATAGAACCTTTTTTTTTTTTTTACATTTTAAGATTACCAAATGATCTGGAACCATTCAGAAAATGTGTCCATGCCTGAGTTGGCTTCAATAATTAGTGAATCAAAATTGTGATAAAATAAAATTGTTATCTTCAGCAAAGAGAATGGGAAGTACGGTAGAAGACACAGCAGCAAGTTCATTGATATAGATTAGGAATAACAAAGGTCCAATTATCCAACCATGTGGGGCGCCACAGGATATATTGGCCCTGTACATGCACAGCCGTTTGCATAAATAAATTGTTCTCCATCATAAACATAACCAATTATGAAGTATGTATATAATCATGAAAACCGTAATAATGCAATTTAGAAATTAATATTTCATGATCAACCGTGTCAAACACTTTGGATAAATCTAAAAAGATGTCAAGACCGTATTCATTGTTAAGGGCTGTAAATATTTTATCCACAAGTTGCAAAAGAGCCATATGTGTAATATTTTTTATGAAAACTATATTGGTGCTAATTATTGTTGATTTAAACATTCTCTTATACACACATTTTTCTAGGATTTTAGAAAAACATGGTAGTACAGATATTGGGCTATAATTTTCAAAAGATCTTAGATCCACAGATTTATAAAGGGGGATAACTTTGGCAATTTTCAAATCTAATATTCCTTTGACCATGGTGCAGTTATTAATTACACTTTGGATGCTGTATCAATACAGGCGCACTTCCTCACTCAGGGATTTCACCATGAAGCCAAAGGTGATTTTAAAACAGAGTTGAATGGCTGTGATAGGAGATAACTGATGATTGATCAACGACATTGTAGTTACTCCACAATACTAGCATAAATTACAGATTGAAAGTAGTGAATTTAAAATAAAATAAAAATGTAAATGCATCCTGTATTATGTTATGTGTATGCTTGCCGATGACAAGGACTAGGAAGAATAAAGATAAGCACAGGCAAAATCCTAGAGGAAAACCTGGTTCAGTCTGCTTTCCAACAGACACTGGGACAGAAATTCACCTTTCAGCAGGACAATTACCTAAAACACAAGGTCAAATATACACTGGAGTTGCTTACCAATACAACATCAAATGTTCTTGAGTGGCCTAGTTACAGCAGTTTTGACTTAAAATAGTCTTGAACATCTATGGCAAGACTTGAAAACAGCTGATCAACAAACTGTTTTTTTTCTTTTTAAAATAATAAAAAGGGCAAATATTGTACAATCCAGGTGTGCAAAGCTCTTAATGACTCACCCTGTAATCGCTGCCAAATGTGATTCTAACTTAGGGGATTGAATACTTATCCAATCAAGATAGTGTTGTGACTTTACTAACATTAATCTGATGACAGTTAGTTGATTAGATAAATCATGTAACAAATCAACTCATTAGGATTTAGGGCACCACTAGAGCGTTTAAAAAAATAAAAAATAAAAAGTTACTATCTCCCAATTTAAACTCTAAAGGTCTTGACTGTTTGTAGATGTAATAAGGAAACTTATTTTATCATATCATCATCATTCTAAACAGTCATAACCTCCATGCATCTGCAAAAACCAGAGCCTTACTCATGATTCAGTACTACACAAATTGGTTTAATTATATATTTACTAGCTAACTAAATGGTAACACAGGATAAACATACACTTAATACATTAGGAACAGGTCCCTAGTGGACTGACAACAATATGCCTGCTTGCTACAAAAGACATGGAGAGGGCGAGAGAAACTACTCTCACTTACATTTTGCAGACAAACTACCGCCCGCTTGGAGTAAGAAATCAGGAATATATTTACGTGAAAATCCTTGGTTTCTCTCAGTGAACAGGGTATTCTTGGAAATGGGGTTGGGCCTTTTCGCGGCACGCTTGTAAGGCTCTGATTGTCCAAAAGGGATTTCTCTGTTGTTCTCCTAACCAGTCATCCGGTGACGTGTCGTCCTGAACAGAACTACAAGTTTATTTTCCTTCCATTCGCGCTGGAAGATGCTTCCTTAACTGCCTCCTACACCACCTCAGAAGCTAGGATATGCATATTATTACCAGATTTGGATAGAAAACACTCTGAATTTTCTAAAACTGTTTGAATGGTGTCTGTAAGTATAACAAAACTCATATGGCAGGCAAAAACCTGAGAAAAAAAAAGAATTTTGTGGCTGTACAATTTTTTTGGAGTCATTGTTAAAACCTGTTGAGGCCAGGGGGCAGGATCTTATCCCGGTATTGGGATTCATTGTCATGTGACCATGGCGGGGAATTCAAAACTGCAAGAGTAATCATTTCAAATAATCAAATAATCAACTATTTTCCTCCATTTGAAAGATATATCTCCTAAATCTAACCACGCTGTCCGATTTTCAGAGGCTTTACGGAGAATGCATAAAGTTAGGTTATGTGAGGAGAGTACATTGACAATAGCTGCGTGTAATGTTAAGCCAATTCAAAGAAGGGCATCAACAGACAGAAAACTAGCTAGAATTATGCACTTACCTTTGACAATCTGCATCAGATGACACTCATAGGACATTATGTTATACAATACATGCATTTTTAGTTCCATCAATTCATATTTATATCCAAAATCAGCATTTACAGTCGCGGTGAAATTCAGAATTTTTTTCGGCTCGAATGCTCCCAGTGAATCCAGCTTTACAAATCACGGAATTACTATTCGAAAACATTGGTAAATTATAATATTGTCATTCAAAGAATAATATATTATCATCTCGTAATTGCTACCGAATGGCCAGATCTCAAAATAACTTTACTGGGAAATCACATTTTGCAATAAACTGGGTACTATGCTAACAACATAAGCTAAGCTATAAGCTAAGCTAAGCTATACAGTTAGCATTAGCATCATCTAATATCGATAATAACATTCTAAATATCCCCTTACCTTTGATTATCTCCATCAGAAGGCGCTGCCAGGGATCCCAGGTCCAGAACAAATGTGGTTTCTTTTGACAAAGTTCATAATTTATGTCCAAATAGTTAGCGTTCAGTAGGCTCCCACAAAATGAGGTGGGCAGTGTAAAGTCACGCCGAAAAGCTAAAAAAAACCTAGTAAATAATCTATTTACTTTTGTTCAAACATGTCAAACGTTGTTTAGCATTAATCTTTTGGTCCATTTTTAACGTGAAACATCAGTAAACATCAGTAATATTTTCACACAACCTATCAAGTGTCTAGAATAAACGATTATGACAAAGACACTTCTCAGATTTATGCGCAGGCGCAAAAAATGAAGTGATGACGTGTCAACTTACAAGCATTCTAATTCGGTCTGTATTCATCACAGATGCTTCAAACAACTTTATAAAGATCGTTGACATCTAGTGGAAGCCTTAGGAGTTGCGAACTGAATCCTTTCTCACTATGGTATCTATAAAACAATGACACTAAATAGTACAGTCACAAAATTCTCATTTTTTAAAATCTATTTTTCACAGGTTTTTGCCTGCAATATGAGTTTTGTTATACTTACAGACACCATTCAAACTGTTTTAGAAAATTCAGAGTGTTTTCTATCCAAACCTGAACAATAATATGCATATTCTAGCTTCTGAGTTGGTGTAGGAGGCAGTTAAAAATGGGCACATATTTTTTTCCAAAATTCTCAATACTGCCCCCTAGCCCAAACAGCAAATAAATGCCCAGGCAATTAATTGAAGTTTTACGATATACGATGATCAGTGTTAATCTCTTTGGTATCTCTAATATATGCAATAGGACAGTGATCAGAGATCATTAGCAAAGACAACACAGGACAAGTACTTGTGGGGGCTATTTGTCAGAAATAAGTCAATCAGTGAAGAGTTTGCTGGATTTTTAACATTTATTCATGTGGGTTGAGTCACTTTAAAGTAAAAAATATATATATATTTAAAAAATGGTCTGAGGCCAGGGTAAGCCAATCTAAGTAAAGAATTACCATAAAAGGACTACTTTAGATGACAGAAAAGTTTTTAAATACTTAGAAATAGTAAAAACAGCTAGAGCCCTGCATGGGCATACATTTTAAGCCCGAGCCCTACCCATCCACGGCCTGCATACTCACCAGAGATGTCGCAAGTTTGGGAAGCCCTGGATCGACGTGTTCCAGTTTCCGTCAATATCCAGCATCTTCGCACAGCCATTGAAGAGTGGGACAACATTCCACAGGCCATAATCCACAGCCTGATCAACTCTATGCGAAGGAGATGTGTCCCGTTGCATGAGGCAAATGGTGGTCACACAAGATACTGACTGGTTCTTTGATCCACACCCCTACCTTTCTTTTAAGGCATCTGTGACCAACAGATGCATACAGTATCTGTATTCCCAGTCATGTGAAATCCATAGATTAGGGCCTAATGAATTTATTTTATTTGACTGATTTCCTTATATGAACTGTAACTCAGTAAAATCTTTGAAATTATTGCATGTTAGTTTATATTTTTGTTCAGTGTAACATAACATGGGATAATGTTTGACAAAAGGGAAATGCCACATGCATTACACCAAATACTAGATTTGGGTGTGGTCTTTAAATACAGATAATAATGAATGCAATGTTTACATATTAGCTTGTTTATTTAATTATTCCAAAGGTGCAGTGCTGAATAATGAACATAGAAAAGATAACTCATATCACATGATAATTAGTAACTTTGGATATATTCAACAATCAGTGTACAGCACTTTACTGTGTGAAATTATCAAATTAATTTAGTGTCACCTTAGAACATGGGTGTCAAAATCATTCCATGGAGGGCCGAGTGTATTATCATTATTTACTTTCAATTTCTGTCCAATTAAGACCTTAACACCCAGGTAAGGGGACTAGTTCCTAACTAATCAGTGTCCTTATTGATCAATCAAGTACAAGGGAGGAGCTAAAACCAGCAGACACTCAGCCCTCCATGGAATGAGTTTGACACGTGCCTTAGAACATGAGGCAGCCAACTCTGATTGTCTTATCACAGGTGGTTGAGAGCAAGGGTTAAGTTTAAGAGGTTAACGCACACCCTAGTCCAGGTTTCCCCAACTGGCGGTCTGTGGGCCAAATGGTTTTATTTGAAGAGTAAAATTGTTTGAGCCAAAAATGTGTGGAATTTTCATTGTTGGACTGTAATCAGGAAATCAGCTCCAAGTGATTTTATTTAAGAAATCTGTTCCCAAGTATTCCCACGCATAATAGAGAGACACGCGATCGTATACAAATGTAAGCAAGGTTTGAAATTATTCAGTTTTAGTCAAACATACAGGTATCGGTTTGGGCAACTTGCAGTCAATTTACAGTCCACAAATGATTTGTAATAATGTTCCGGCCCCCCGACAATCCGCTTAAGAAAAAAATCGTCCCGCGGCTGGTTGATTATCCCTGCCCTAGTCCATATTTATTTTCTTTATTCTCTTTCCCAAAAAGGACTCCAGACTCAACATTATGGGTGTATCAGAAAAGTAGCTTCCTAACCCACGTTTTCTGTGAGGGTCTGCGACATACTGTATAAAAAAACATGGGTCGTGTTCCAGACCGACTACATTGCAGATGCCGCATTGCGTATTTTAAGGTCGTTTTTCATACCAGCATACTGACCTCAAATTGTGTGCATTGGTACGCAAAATGCGTGCAGGTTGGCAGGTCTGCAGATGTACTGTACAGATTGTACAGATAAACATTTCTGATCATAAGAATCTGGTACAATGGAAGGACCAATACTGATCAGCAAGTCATGGCACAGCCTACCAGCATCTGTAAACAACCCATCTACCTACCTCATCCCCAATACTGTATTTATTTATCTTGCTCCTTTGCACCCCAGTATCTCTACTTGCACATTCATCTTCTGCACATCTACCATTCCAATGTTTAATTGCTATATTGTAATTACTTCGCCACCATGGCCTATTTTTTGCCTTAACTTACCTAATTTGCACTCACTGTATATAGACTTTTTTGTTACTGACTGTATGTTTTGTTTATTCCATGTGTAACTCTGTATTGTTGTATGTATCGAATTGCTATGCTTTATCTTGGCCAGGTCGCAGTTGCAAATGAGAACTTGTTCTCAACCAGCCTACCTGGTTAAATGAAGGTGAAATAAAATAAAAAACATAAAAAAGGTCTATGGAGTTTAAGCTTAAGATGGACTTCATCAGTGGATGACTTGCAGTAAAGCATTTCCTGATCCTCTAAAAAATGTGAGATTCTGAAAGGAGATGTACCATGCAGGGTTGGGTGCTCAATTACATTTTTTATTCAGTCAACTTGGGAAATGTAGTTATCAAATCACCACCTGTGTTAAACCAACTAAATAAAAAAAATAGTATAGATCAGGTAAACGTTCGACCAAAACAACCACGCATGTGTTCCCCCTATGGTCATAGATCCAGAATTTCTGCAATGGCGTAAATCAAAATATTGGCTATTGTTTGTGTAATTCACACTGCTGGGGTAAAAATCTGAGTATAATGCTTGTAAACCCCAATACATGTTCATGGCATCGTCACCAATCAATTGCATTACACTTAAAAACGACTAATTACCACCACCGATTTCTATATGGCATGCTATGCTACCAGTTCACACAAGCATTTAGTTCTAAACCCGAAAAGAACAACTTCTAGATATCATACAGCAAAAACATCAAAATATATCCAAATCAGATTTTAGTTACCACATTGTGGGCCTGTTATTAAATATAAATCATGATGGATTTGATGAATATCCACTTTGTTAGATATGGTCTGCATTCCATTGATCCCTTTACCGTATGTACTGACCCCCAAACCTGGTGCTGTGGAGATCATTTTCCAGTTAGTGGTTAGGGCTCACGGTGGAAGTCCTTTTTCCCGCTCATCTAGCTTGATGTCTGTGATGATGTTGTGACTCACCACCTTGCACATGACGTAAAGCGTCAACGTTGCCACTGCGACCGCAGTCAGCGTATCCATCTCCACGCTGGTACGGCCTGTGATATGGGCAGCAAAGCTGGATGAGTGCGCCCATGTTGCCTGCGTCACCCTTGGCTAAATGGTTGTTCCGGAGCAGGTGGAAGGCAGTGGGGCCCAGGTGACTGGTAGCTGTGGTGCTTCGACGTGTGGGGGATTTGCTGCACACATCCACCATGGAGGCTTGGCTTTAAGCGTCTGTGTGGGTCAGTTGGGCAGTGGTGGTGTTGTCCGGCTTGGGGGAGTCAGAGGAATTTGCGCCCGCCCCCAAGTGCGCTGTTTGAGTTTGGCTTGGAGGTCATCTCTGGAGGTTTGTCTGTGGCACTGCCTTATGCTATGCTGTCTTAGGTGGGCCCTGTTTTAGCATTTCTCAGTAGTGTGCAAAGGGAGGGAATCTCATGGGTCCTTGTAGAGGCATTCTTTATTAAGTTTGGATTCCTGGCCTGTGACTCAATGCATTTGTGTGCATGTCAGAATCAGCAGCCTTGATTTGAGAAAGTCATCAAGTCATCAATCCCATATTCTCTGGGACTACACTAGAGCCAGCTGCACCACTGTAAAGGATTCTTTTGACAATATGGAACCACTGAGGGCTCCTTCCACACTGGTGGGTTCCCGAACAGCTGACATCAGGCAGCACTGTTAAAACTGTGGAGCCTGAATGGCATGATACATCTTTACTGGGTTGGCCACTTCCACTTCTGGATTGGTACAGTTGGAGGGCAATAGCTGAGGTGAGGATCGCAGGATCTGGGACATAGACGAGGGGGAGAGGACCACTGGCAGACTCTGGACTTGGGCAGGGACAGGGGCCTTTGGGGTGTCGTGTCTGAGAGACATGGATGAAATTAAGATTAGGGTTTAGGGAGACAACAAAAAATAAAAAAACAGTATTGCAATATTATCATTATTGCATTATCATTGCTGCCATTCGATCAGTAATTTAATTAAAAAAGTTGCAACATGATTTAGAGGTCAAAAAGGCCTCGATCCAAGAAGAGGATTATGGTTTCCCATTTTGTACGCCAGAATAATACGATGCAGCTGGAATCACCACTCAGAGGTCGCTTCTGTGGGTTCATGGGCAGTGCCATTGAGGGCTTTCGCCATTTAGGGAGAAGTCTGGGTGGGACTTGCTAAGCAGGAGGGGTCAGCCAATGAATTATACTCCTTTGCAAACATTCCATCAAAGATGGTGGATAAATTCAGATGAACGACTCAAGACGTTTACCATGTACATTTTTTTCAAGGCTCATGTAAGTGGGCATTCCCTCTCTCCCAGTTCCTCCATAATCTCTGGCATGTTCATATGAGAGAGGGAACTGCTGGCTCTGGTCTACTTATTGTCCATCCCCGTTCGCCCTCACGCGACCAGAAAATATGTGCCGGTGAGATGTCTCCTTTCCATGCCCCAGAGAAGGTGGAGGAGGTCTCGCTTTCTTTACCGTCACTGATTCCATTAACTGCAAGTGGCAGTAAATCACCTATCTTGGCTTTATACCGGTTCAGACTATACACACTCCAGCACAGTAGGTAGTGGAATGCAGCTTTTCAGTTTATTAATACACTCATAGAAGTAGAAAAATCAGAAATGGACTACTTTAAAATTGAGATTTAATCACAGAAGCAGCCTTGTACAACTATGGGTTCACTTAATCAAATTCAATCAAATGGACTGAGGGTACAAGATTAGAAGGAGAGCGAAGATCAGAGAGTGGGAGCAAAGGAGAGAGAGAGGGGGGGTGAAAAGGAGGGAGGGGTAGAGGTGAGAAAGAGGGGAAGCGAATGAGTGAGTGTTACGTACAGCCGCGTCATCCACCGATGAGGATCATGGGTCTGTTCTTCATCTGGGAGATGCTGAACATGCCTGTGGGGAGGGACGGGGAGAAAGAGTGAGTTTGTGAGGACTTCAATGGAAAAGGCGGGCAAGATGGAAGAAAAAAAAGAAAAAATAAACAAAGTCCCATTCTACATTTCAACCTGTCTGAAAAAAACTAAATGTGAGGACTTTGGAGCCCCTGGGATCCTTTACAAGAGAATACACACAAAGTTTGGACACACCTTCTCATTCAAGGATTTCTTTATTTTTACTATTTTCTACATTGTAGAATAATATCGAAAACATCAACACTATGAAATAACACATATGGAATCATGTGGTAAGGAAAAAAGTTGAAAACAAATCAAAATATATTTAATAATTGTAGATTCTTCAAAGTAGCCACCCTTTGCCTTGACAGCTTTACCTACTCTTGGCATTCTCTCAACCAGCTTCAACTGGAATGCTTTTCCAACAGTCTTGAAGGAGTTCCCACATATGCTGAGCATTTGTTTTCTGCTTTTCCTTCACTCTGCGGTCAAACTCATCCCAAACCATCTCAATTGGGTTGAGGTCGGGTGATTGTGGAGGCCAGGTAATTTGTTGCAGCACTATCACCCTCCTTCTTGGTCAAATAGCCCTTACACAGCCTGGTGATGTGTTGGGTCATTGTCCTGTTGAAAAACAAATGATAGTCCCACTAAGCGCAAACCAGATGGGATGGCGTATCGCTGCAGAATACTGAGGTAGCCATGCTGGTTAAGTGTGCCTTGAATTCTAAATCAATCACTCAGTGTCACCAGCAAAGCACCCCCACACCACCTCCTCCATGCTTCACGGTGGGAACCACACATGCGAAGATCATCCATTCACCTATTCGGCGTCTCAAAAAGGACATGGTGGTTGAAACCAACAATCTGAAATTTGGACTCAGACCAAAAGGACAGCTTTTCACCGGTCTAATGTCCATTGCCTGGGTTTCTTGGCCCAAGCAAATCACTTCTTCTTATTGGTGTGCTTTATTGGTGGTTTCTTTGCAGCACTTCGACCACGAAGGCCTGATTCACGCAGTCTCCTCTGAACAGTTGATGTTGAGATGTGTCTGTTACTTGAACTCTGAAGCTTTTATTTGGGCAGCAATTTGAGGCTAGTAACACTAATGAACTTATCTTCTGCAGCAGAGGTAACTCTGGGTCTTCCTTTACTGTGCCAGCCCCCATGCGAGCCAGTTTCATCATAGTGCTTGATGGTTTTTGCTACTGTACTTGAAGAAACGTTCAAAGTTCTTGAAATTTTCCAGATTGACTGAACATCATGTCTTAAGGTAATGATGTAATGTTATTTCTCTTTGCTTATTTGAGCTGTTCTTGACATATGGACTTGGTCTTTTACCAAATAGGGCTACCTTCTGTATACTACCCCTACCTTGTTACAACACAACTGATTGGCTCAAACTAAATCTAAGGATTTCAAATGACTGGGACTACAGATATGAATCTGTTGGTCACAGATACCTTAAAAAAAAAGTAGGGGCGTGGATTACAAAACCAGTCAGTATCTGGTGTGACCATGTGCCTCATGCAGTGCGAAATGTCCTTTGCATTGAATTGATCGGGCTGTTAATTGTGGCCTGTGGAATGTTGTCCCACTGGATATTGGAACACAATGTTGTAGATGTCGATCCAGAGCATCCCAAAGGGGCTCAATGGGTGACATGTCTGGTGAGTATGCAGGCCATGGAAGAACTGGGACATTTTCAGCATTCAAGAATTGGTGTACAGATCCTTGCGAAATGGGGCCATCATGCTGAAAAATGATGGTGGCGGATGAATGGCATAGCAATGGGCCTCAGGATCTCGTCACGGTATCTCTATGCATTCAAATTGCCCTCGATAAAATGCAATTGTGTTCATTGTCCGTAGCTTATGCCTGCCTATACTATAACCCTACCATGGGGCACTCTGCTCACAACGTTGACATCAGCAAATCGTTCGCCCACGCGACGCCATCTGTCCGGTACAGTTGAAACCAGAATTAATCTGTGAAGAGCACACTTATTCAGCGTGCCAGTGGACATCGTGAGCATTTGCCCACTGAAGTTGGTTACAACGCCGAACTGCAGTCAGGTCAAGACCTAGGAGGGGACTACAAGCACGCAGATGAGCTTCCCTGAAATGGTTTCGGACAGTTTGTGCAGAAATTATTCTGTAGGGGTGGCTGGTCTCAGACGATCCCGCAGGTGAAGAAGCTGGATGTGGAGGTCCTGAGCTGGCGTGGTTACAAGTGGTCTGCGGTTGGGAGGCCGGTTAGACGTTCCGCCACATTCTCTAAAACAACCTAACATTCAATTCTCTGGCAACAGCTCTAGTGGACATTCCTGTAGTCAGCATGCCAATTGCTCCCTCAAAACATCTGTGGCATTGTGTTGTGACAAAACTGCAGATTTTAGAGTGGCCTTTTATTGTCCACAGCACATGGTGCACATGTGTAATGATCATGCTGTGTAATCATCTTCTTGATATGCCACACCTGTCAGGTGGATGGATTATCTTGGCAAAGGAAAAATGCTCACTAACAGGGATGTAAACTAATTCTGAGAGAAAAGCTTTTTGTGCGTATGGAACATTTCTAGGATCTTTTATTTCAGTTCATGAAATATGAGACCAAAACTTTACGTAGCGTTTTATATTTTTTGTTCAGTATAAATCAGTGTGTGATCGAACCCTCTGTGATTAGGGTGCTGTTCTGATGCCAATGAAACGCACTGAGCTATAGAAAAGGATCCAATTCGATAGCACCGTTGGCGACATTTCAAGCTAGCTTAAGGCATTCTTATCTCTGTTACACACACCCCTTCAACTCGATCCCCAGCTGTCGAGCTGAGCCCACTGTGGACCTGAGTCACAGCACCAGTATAACCGGCATCACTGTGCTAGCTTAGCACATAGTGCTGCCTCCCTGAACTTGCTTCTGACTGGGCTTGAACCAGGGTCCTCTACCTCGCCAACACACATGACAACCCACTTAACAACATACGAACTGATTGAGCTATATAAAATTATCCAATTTGATAGCACTATTAGTGACATTTCAAGCAGTCTGGAGTAAGCTTACAGCATATTACGATCTCTTTTGTGCAGACAAAATATCTATAATAGCACAACCGTTGTTTCGAATATGTAAGAGGCCTTAAAGTCTGTGTTATTCAAATTACAGTTTTTCACTAATCAGCAATTGCTGGGAATGATGTCTGATGTCCTATTGCTAACTGAGTCTACTTTTAAAGGGCTGTTGGGTTGAAATTTGAAATGCATGCTACACCAGAAGTTAATGGTTATATGTAGGAATATATAATGGTGGGGTCAATGGAGGTTGGATAAGAGCCAGGAGAATGTTACTAAGTAAGGGAAAAGGCAATCACATGGTTGCGGTCACTGATGAGGGTGGATTAGTGAAAAATGGGGGCCGAGGTCAGATCAGGTCACATGAAGGAAGAAGGAACAGTTTATTACCCACATCACTTAACTTCCTGACTAGCAACAAGGATGTAATGTTTAGAGAAAAGGAGGAAACGCCATCTAATGGGTGGTATAAATACTGGTGTTGGTGGAAACATGTCTGTCTTTTTAGCTGTTTGACCCACTGGGTGAATAAACTTAGTTTGAGCTATTCCTAGTTGTCCGTTAGGTTCTAATTAAACAGAGTTAAAACTAACAGTTGGCGCTGTGAGCACGGTTCACCGCGATTTACAGTTAAACTAGAGTCTGAATCAGTGAAACAGGAGCCGGCACCAGAAACAAGGTAGGCACAGTTTCTACACCTGTTAACACTTATTGACATATTGGGGTGATGAGAATCATAGACTGAACAATTATAGGATACGGACCTAGAAAGCCTAAGTTTATTCAGTAGGCCCATTGTGTAATGGTCGTAAATATATGGTGTCGGGTAGGTATCGAGTGGAGCTAGTTCTCTGCGATATCCATGAGTGACACTATGGTGTAGGGTAAGCCCCGTGCAGGATAGGTCCCTAGTGTGGGTATTGTCGTGTCTTTGGGGCACCATTAAACTGAAGACATGTGTATCAAATAACTCCCTGTAATTATTATTACGCGATTAAACTGATTAATCGTTTAACTGTAATTAACTAGATCGGGGCACCAAGGAAAATATTCAGATTAAAGTTATAATTTTCCTAATATAACTTTCCTATATTATCTGACCGATTATCTTCTGGTTTAAATGGTGTATTCTTTACCTCGTCAGTCTCATTCCAAACGTCGTAAATTGTTGTTATCTGCATGTACCCAGTCTTCACTAAGTCATCCATACATCAATTGTCTTAAAATCATTTATTTACTAAACTAAGTAATTCACAGAAAGCATACAAAACAGTAGTTATCATTACAAGGAAAATGGTGGAGGAATGCGCCCTAGTGGGCTAAACCGGCATGGCGGCTTTTTAAACAAAGGGTCATAAAAGGGCAGCTGAGGAGGCACAACAGAGTTGATAAATATTAACAATTGATATGCTAATCCTTTGCACATGAATACTCACTCATTCGGGAACAATTGCAATCAATATATATTTACGCTCAGTGTATCGTCGTGATCCTTGTTGGAGAGTTTTTGTCCTGTTGGAGAGTTTTTGTCCGCGTTCTCTCTCTCTCGGTTAGAATGGATCTTTCAAAGCGACATTCATTAGCGTCGTTATAGAATGGATGTTTCGTCGGTCTTCGCGTTCAATGATACCGAATTCTAGCTGCAGACTAGTACTTAATATCAAAAACGTGTTATTATTCTGTATCGATAGTTTAACCACGTTGGTTAAAGTTCAGTAGAGGAATGCATGGTCAAACCTATTGGCCAACTCGTAATGGAGTGGAGGCCTGGTCTGAAGAAAGTAATTATGGATGGGGCTTATATACTGAACGTGACAAGCTGTCACATGACGCCTTGTCCTGTCTGTGTCCCTGGGGGCGTGCCGATGACTGAGTTAAGCTTTGTACAGAAATAAAATTCTATCACATTAACATCAGTACATAGCATCTCAACGTATTCCAAATAGCTTTATCCTTATTAATACATTTTATACAACCATTTAGATGCAAGTCCCATAGCTGAGGCTATTATATAAACATTATTATGGTAATATGGCAATATTGTCTCTCCTGAGCTCCATAAAATTGTACCAAGCGGGCCAGTTCGTAGCTGGATTCTTCACCGATCTTTTATACCTTCTCCAGAACATAAATGTTGTTTGGTTCTCCAATTCTGTGAGGTGGAAGAATCCTTTGTTCTCTCCATGAAAACATTTCTGTCTCAAAACTGGGCTATGAGGCAGGACATTCTCCTTTGGAATTTTACGACTGCCTTCACACAGCCTTGTGTCAGAAGTATAGAGGTCGGGGGATGGTGTATAGAAAACCCAGAGGGCAACGTCATGACAGTATTCACCTGCAAGATCTGTAAGAGGGACGAAAGTCCCAGCCGCATTGGCCGTGAGGCAATAGAGTATGTGGATAGTGATAAAATGTTGCCTATAAGTACATGAGGAGAGCCACATTCCTGGTTAGAAAAGCAAGAAGATATTCTAACGTTGTTAAACATGATTTGTGTGGATTAACAGTCGCAATAAAGAGAGAGGTTGGTTTATGCCCAGTGGTATAAAGTATTTTAGTAAAAATACTTGAAAGTACTACTTTAGTAGTTTTTAGGGTATCTGTACTTTACTATTTATATTAACCCAAACTTTAACTTCACTACATTCCTAAAGAAAATTATGTACTTTTTTCTCCATACATTTTCCCTGACACCCAAAAGTACTCATTACATTTTGAATGCTTACCAGGACAGGAAAACGGTCCAATTCACACACTTATCAAGTTAACATCCCTGGTCATCCCTACTGCCTCTGATCTGGCAGACTCACTAAACACATGCTTCATTTGTAAATTATGTCTGAGTGTTGGAGCATGACCCTATTAAGGCATCTTCACTTTTAAGACATCATGAGTATGAAAATTGGGTACTTTTTCCACCACTGTTTATGCCCTATTGGGGCATAATGTGGAAATAGGAAGATAGTGAATATTTTGGTAATGTGTGTTGTCAACACAGTGATATCTGAGGTGTAACACTGATGGGTTCTGGGTTCTACTTTAAATGTTGTTAATTATCAGGTATCTATCCGATTTAAATATTGAGTGCCATAGTCTGGTTTCTATGCCAGAAGTTAATGATTATCTGTAGGTGGAGTGTATATGGTGGAGTCAATTAACCTTGGAATGTACTGAGTAAAGGAAAGGTAATCACATGTTGACAGGCACTGAGGGAGAGATGTGGTTTAGTGAGGAATGGGGGGCCAAGGTCAGGTCACATTAAGGGAGAAGGAACAGTTTTTTGCCCGTATCACTTAACTTCCTGCCTAGTAATAAAGATGTCATGTTTAGAGAGAAGGAGGAGACCCCACCCAAATTGGGGTATATAAACTATTTTTCAGGACCCTGTCTTCAAAGATAATTTGTAAAAATCCAAATAACTTCACAGATCTTCATTGTAAAGGGTTTAAACAGTTTCCCATGCTTGTTCAATGAACCATAAACAATTAATGAACATGCACCTGTGGAACAGTCGTTAAGACGCTAACAGCTTACAGACGGTAGGCAATTAAGGTCACAGTTATGAAAACTTAGGACCCTAAAGAGGCCTTTCTACTGACTCTGAAAAACACCAAAAGAAAGATGCCCAGGTTCCCTGCTCATCTGCATGAACATGCCTTAGGCATGCTGCAAGGAGGCATGAGGACTGCAGATGTGGCCAGGGCAAAAAATTGCAATGTCCGTACTGTGAGAAGCTTAAGACAGCGCTACAGGGAGACAGGACAGACAGCTGATCGTCCTCACAGTGGCAGACCACGTGTAACACACCTGCACAGGATCGGTACATCCGAACATCACACCTGCGGGACAGGTACAGGATGGCAACAACAACTGCCCGAGTTACACCAGGAATGCACAATCCCTACATCAGTGCTCAAACTGTCCGCAATAGGCTGAGAGAGGCTGGACTGAGGGCTTGTAGGCATGTTGTAAGGCAGGTCCTCACCAGACATCACCAGCAACATCACCTTTGGGCACAAACCCACCGTCGCTGGACCAGACAGGACTGGCAAAAAATGCTCTTCACTGACGAGTCGCGGTATTGTCTCACCAGGGTTGATGGTCGGATTTGCGTTTATCGCGTTACACCGAACCCTGTACTCTGGAGCGGGATCGATTTGGAGGTGGAGGGTCAGTCATGGTCTGGGGTGGTGTGTCACAGCATCATCGGACTGAGCTTGTTGTCATTGCAGGCAATCTCAACACTGTGTTACAGGGAAGACATACTCCTCCCTCATGTGGTACTCTTCCTGCACGCTCATCCTGACATGACCCTCCAGCATGACAATGCCACCAGCCATGCTGCTCGTTCTGTGTGTGATTTCCTGCAAGACAGGAATGTCAGTGTTCTGCCATGGCCAGCGATGAGCCCGGATATCAATCCCATTGAGCATGTCTGGGACCTGTTGGATCGGAGGGCTAGGGCCATTCCCCCCAGAAATGTCCGGGAACTTGCCTTGGTGGAAGTGGGGTAACATCTCACAGCAAGAACTGGCAAATCTGGTGCAGTCCATGAGGAGGAGATGCATTTTGAGTGATTGACAGTCCTTAGTGCTTCACGTTGAGTCTTTCTAAATTTGGGTTGGATAATTTATCAAATGTTTAAATTATGGTTTGGAAAGGAGCAAAAGGAGGAGAGCACAAAGTGAGGGGACGGTGCACTGTCTAGGGAGGGTTTTCCTTCCTTCAAACCTCATCTTTTAGTGTCCTCCGAGAGGGAGGCTAGAGAACCCACTAGATGATAGTTTGAGCTAAGCATGAGGTACTTGATAGTAGGGGTTTAGTTTTACCATGTTATCACAATCCTAATGTTAAAGTGGCCTCTGGCCTGCTCGCCTCCCTACCTCGCCTCCCTACCTCTGCGGAAGCACAGTTCCCACTCAGCCCAGTCAGTCAAAACTGTTCGCTGCTCTGGCACCCCAATGGTGGAACAAGCTCCCTCACGACGCCAGGACAGCGGAGTCAATCACCACCTTCCGGAGACACCTGAAACCCCACCTCTTTAAGGAATACCTGGGATAAGATAAAATAATCCTTCTAACACCCCCCCCCCCCAAAAAAAGATAGATGTACTATTGTAAAGTGGTTGTTCCACTGGATATCATAAGGTGAATACACCAATTTGTAAGTCACTCTGAATAAGAGCGTCAGCTAAATGACGTAAATGTAAAGTGCATCAATACATATGGCGACACAGTACAATTAATTACGTGCAAGGCTCAGTCTGTCTTGCTTTGACACCCGAGAATGAAGGAAACTAGCATCCCATTGGCATAAAACAGAATGGATGGAAGGTTCTTTCCCCAGTCTCATTGGCATTAAGGGTGGTTATTCTCTTCCCTGTTCAAGTCAATATGTTTTCTAAGTGTCGTGGAACATCAGAATGCTCATTGTTCCAGAGGGATTGTTGGAAATTGACTTGAATGTTTTAGTATGTTTATAATTATATAAAAGTGGAGAAGCAGTAGTGACTAACGTGTTATGGGTTAGATGGAATGATTAATGTGCAAATGTATTTGTGGCCGGAAGCAAGGTACATGCAGGGCATGTGTTTGAGACAGAATGTTTACATAAGGGTGTTTAGCTGCAGAGTCTGACAGGACCAACATCAGTGTATTCGTAGAGTCCCAAAAACCAAGGCGTTAACATTACAGGGAATTGGGAATGCAGAATTTCATATGACGGCCGGATATTTGTGTGGCTAATAAATGAAGGAAGTGGTTAAGAGTCTCTGGGGAATGATACCACTCCTCTATGTATATTGTTACAGGAGATAGCTTGTAAGAGATGGAGGACAGCTAACTGTGCACAATAGAGAGACTACTATGAAGTTAAACTGAATGTCACACATACCCAGATCATGGTGAGAGTAGCAGAGATAGTGTTGTCATTTCAGACACTATTGTCAACTTTCAATGGGGGGTTCGTCAAAGAAGGTACAAAGCTTAAAAGAAAAGTCACAGATCCCTGTATACAGGAGGCCACATCACCGAAGGGGAAGTTTGCTGTAATAATAGCATCACATCTCCTGCAGAGTGTGATTAAGAAACATGTGACTCAGAGTTTTGTAAGGTTGGACACTCTTCCAACGCTACTAATATCTCCCCCAATCATAACAGCCAGCTAACACTTGACATATCTATCAGAAGATTGGGACCGAGTGACGGTAAACGGAAAGTGTCAGAAGGTGGCTGCTTATCAACCGTTGGGACCCAAAGGTTACACTGTAATGAGGGTGTTCACAAAGGGTTGGGGTGAACAGGACATGGCTTGGGTGGTTGATGTCCTTGATGATCTTTTTGGCCTTCCTGTGACATAGGATGCTGTAGGTGTCCTGGAGGGCACGCAGTTTGCCCCCGGTGATGCGCTGGACAACCGCACCACCCTCTGGAGAGACCAGTGGTTGTGGGCGGTGCAGTTGCCATACCAGGCGGTGATACAGCCATTCAGAATGCTCTCAAATGTGCATCTGTAAAAGTTTCTGAGGTAGGGAGAACCTGAAAGATTCAGTTCTAGATCTATCAGTTTACCACAAAGGCAATAGGAGAGCAGGAGACAGATTCAATGCAATAGCTATTCTCACAGTCGCAGTAGGGACAGTAGCTGAAGGATGCTATAGTAACAGCACGGAACTGGACTATAGCGCAAATTAGGAGTATTTTGAAGTATGCAGTGTTAGTAGTAGCAGGGGTTACCTTGGTAGCATTGTTGGGATATCTTCTGAGGGCATTGATGTTGAAACGTATAATACCAGTCAAAAGTTTGGACACACCTACCTCATTTTGTCTATTTTCTACATTGTAGAATAATAGTGAAGACATCAAAACTATGAAATAACACATATGGAATCATGTAGTAACCAACAAAAGTGTTAAACCAAAAACATATTTTATATTTGAGATTCTTCAAAGTAGCCACCCTTAGCCTTGATGACAGCTTTGCATTCTCTCAACTAGCTTCATGAGGTAGTCATCTGGAATACATTTCAATTAACAGTTGTGCCTTGTTATAAGTTAATTTATGGAATGTCTTTCCTTCTTCATGTGTTTGAGCCAATCAGCTGTGACAAGGTAGGGGTGGTATACAGAAGATGTACAGAAGATGGTCCTATTTGGTAAAATACCAAGTCCATATTATGGTAAGAACAGCTCATATCAGCAAAGACAAACGACAGTCCATCATTACTAAGACATGAAGGTCAGTCAATTCGGAAAATGTCAAGAACTGAAAGTTTCTTCAAGTGCAGTAGCAAAAACCATCAAGCGCTATAATGAAACTGGCTGTCATAAGGACCTCCACAGGAAAGGAAGACCCAGTTACCTCTGCTGCAGAGGATAAATTCATTAGTTACCTCAGAAATTGCAGCCCAAATAAATGCTTCAGAGCAAGTAACAGGCATCAACGTCAACTATTCAGAGACTGCGTGAATCAGGCCTTCAGGGTCGAATTTCTGCAACAACAAAAAAACACTACAAAAGGACACCAATAAGATGAAGAGACTTGATTGGGCCAAGACACACGAGCAATGGACATTAGACCGGTGGAAATCTGTCCTTTGGTCTGATGAGTCAAAATGTTAGATTTTTGGTTCCAACCGCTGTGTCTGAGATGCAGAGTGGTGAACGGATGATCTTCACATGTGGTTCCCACCTTGAAGCATGGAGGAGGTGTGATGGTGTGGGGGTGCTTTGCTGGTGACACGGTTACTGATTTATTTGGGATTCAAAGCACACTTAACCAGCATGGCTACCATAGCATTCTGCAGCAATACACCATCCCATCTGGTTTTTGCTTAGTGGGATTATCACTGGTTTTTCAACAGGACAATGATCCAACACACCTTCAGGCTGTGTAAGAGTTTTTTGAACAAGAAGGAGGGTGATAGTGCTGCATCAGATCACCCGACCTTAACCAAATTGAGATGGTTTGGGATGAGCTGGACCGCAGATTGAAGGAAAAACAGCCAACAAGTGCTCAGTATATGTGGGAACTTCAAGACTGTTGGAAAAGCATTCCAGGTGAAGCTGGTTGAGAGAATGCCAAGCGTGTGCAAAGCTGTCATCAAGTTAAAGGGTGGCTACTTTGAAGAATCAAAAATATTTATTTGTTTAACACTTTTTTGGTTCCTACATGATTCCATGCGTGTTATTTCAGAGTTTTGATGTCTTCACTATTATTCTACAATGTATAAAATTGTAAAAATTAAAGAAAAACCCTGGAACGAGTAGGTGTGTCCAAGCTTTTGACTGGTACTGGCCACCACACATGTATACTGCTCAAAAAAATAAAGGGAACACTTAAAACAACACATCCTAGATCTGAATGAAAGAAATAATCTTATTAAATACTTTTTTCTTTACATAGTTGAATGTGCTGACAACAAAATCACCAAAAAATTATCAATGGAAATCCAATTTATCAACCCATGGAGGTCTGGATTTGGAGTCACACTCAAAATTAAAGTGGAAAACCACACTACAGGCTGATCCAACTTTGATGTAATGTCCTTAAAACAAGTCAAAATGAGGCTCAGTAGTGTGTGTGGCCTCCACGTGCCTGTATGACCGCCCTACAACGCCTGGGCATGCTCCTGATGAGGTGGCGGATGGTCTCCTGAGGGATCTCCTCTCAGACCTGGACTAAAGCATCCGCCAACTCCTGGACAGTCTGTGGTGCAACGTGGCGTTGGTGGATGGAGCGAGACATGATGTCCCAGCTGTGCTCAATTGGATTCAGGTCTGGGGAACGGGCGGGCCAGTCCACAGCATCAATGCCTTCCTCTTGCAGGAACTGCTGACACACTCCAGCCACATGAGGTCTAGCATTGTCTTGCATTAGGAGGAACCCAGGGTCAACCGCACCAGCATATGGTCTCACAAGGGGTCTGAGGATCTCATCTCGGTACCTAATGGCAGTCAGGCTACCTCTGGCGAGCACATGGAGGGCTGTGCGGCCCCCCAAAGAAATGCCACCCCACACCATGACTGACCCACCGCCAAACCGGTCATGCTGGAGGATGTTGCAGGCAGCAGAACGTTCTCCACGACGTCTCCAGACTGTCACGTCTGTCACGTGCTCAGTGTGAACCTGCTTTCATCTGTGAAGAGCACAGTGCGCCAGTGGCAAATTTGCCAATCTTGGTGTTCTCTGGCAAATGCCAAACGTCCTGCACGGTGTTGGGCTGTAAGCACAACCCCCACCTGTGGACGTCGGGCCCTCATACCACCCTCATGGAGTCTGTTTCTGACCGTTTGAACAGACACATGCACATTTGTGGCCTGCTGGAGGTCATTTGCAGGGCTCTGGCAGTGCTTCTCCTGCTCCTCCTTGCACAAAGGCGGAGGTAGCGGTCCTGCTGCTGGGTTATTGCCCTCCTACGGCCTCCTCCACGTCTCCTGATGTACTGGCCTGTCTCCTGGTAGCGCCTCCATGCTCTGGACACTACGCTGACAGACACAGCAAACCTTCTTGCCACAGCTCGCATTGATGTGCCATCCTGGATGAGCTGCACTACCTGAGCCACCTGTGTTGGGTTGTAGACTCCGTCTCATGCTACCACTAGGGTGAAAGCACCGCCAGCATTCAAAAGTGACGGAAGCATAGGAACTGAGAAGTGGTCTGTGGTCCCCACCTGCAGAACCACTCCTTTATTGGGGGTGTGTTGCTAATTGCCTATCATTTCCACCTGTTGTCTATTCCATTTGCACAACAGCATGTGAAATTTATTGTCAATCAGTGTTGCTTCCTAAGTGGACAGTTTGATTTCACAGAAGTGTGATTGACTTGGAGTTGCATTGTGCTGTTTAATAAGTGTTCCCTTTATTTTTTTGAGCAGTGTATATTGGGTGGCCATGGAGGAAGAAGGAGATTGGGAGCGAAGTGAAAATGACATGGCATGGGAACACCTCTTGGAACCTGTTGCTGGACAGGGCAAAGACATGAAAGCATGATCTTTTTAGGGCCTTCATTTTTGTTGAACCCAGCAGAAAATTATCCCGAAGCCAGAGTCAGGCGAAGAGATAGTGGGAATCATCATGTTATCTAACTTTGGTTCGTCTTTGCATATGTAATTATGCATAGCTTAGCACATTATTAATACTTGTTATGTTGTGTGTTTCTTTTTGCTTTTAAAGTTTTGTGCTATCACTCTCTTAGGAACCAGAAGGAGGAAAGAGAAAGTCAAAACTTCAGCTGAAATGTCATTACCAGTGTACATGGTGTACATAGTGTAATTATAGATCAGAGGCCATAAGTCTCAGTGGTGTAAATATATTAACTGAATGTAAATAATTTCAACGTTTTTGATGGTGAACAGTATGGGAATTACTATTAAAATAGGAGGGACTGTTGGGTTGTAATTTGAAATACATGCTACACCAGAAGTTAATGGTTATATGTAGGAATATATAATGGTGGGGTCAATGGAGGTTGGATAAGAGCCAGGATAATGTTACTAAGTAAGGGAAAAGGCAACCACATGGTTGCGGTCACTGATGAGGGTGGATAAGTGAGGAATGGGGGCCGAGGTCAGATCAGGTCACATGAAGGGAGAAGGAACAGTTTATTACTCACATCACTTAACTTCCTGACAAGCAACAAAGATGTAGTGGTTAGAGAAAAGGAGGAGACTGTCTAACAGGGGGTATATATACTGGTGCTTTGTCTTTTCAGCTGTTTGACTCATTGGGTGAATTAACTTGGTTTGAGCTTTTTTATTTAGTTGTCCGTTAGGTTCTAATTAAACAGAGTTAAAACTAACCGTGCATTATACGAGTAGTAATAAACCTGGGGCAGCAGATAGTCTAGTGGTTAGAGCATTGGGCCAGTAACTGAAACATCGCTAGTTACAATCCCCGAGCCGACAAGGTGAAAAATCTGTTGACGTGCACCTTGAGCAAGGCACTTAACCTTAATTGCGCCATTGATATTGGCAGACCCTGGCCGTGACCACACTCTCTGAGGGTGTCTCTGTTGGAGTGGGATATGCATTTAAAAATACATATAAAATAAAACAAATGCATATAATAATAATAATAAATATAAGGAAATGTTTAAGCATTCACCTAATTATTATATTCACTAAGAATGAAATGGGGAGGGACTTGTCCAATAAGAAACACTCCTTTTTGTTGCCAAAAAAGTATTCCATTGCAAAAAAAATTGCTACGGTGTGCACTAATGAATATACCCAAGGTAAAGTGCTCTTACTACCTGCATGTTGTTTCTTCTTCCTGCCCACGGCGGCGCCAATGATATCCAGCAGCTCCTGGTCAGAAGCTCCAGAGCGCAGAACGTCCCTCAGGGACACCTCCGTGTTCCCAAACAGACAGACCTAGGGACGGGAAAGAGGTGGAGTCACTAACACACATACTGGGGACAGAACAAAGGACGAGTAACTAGTTTGTGCACAACTAGTTTGTGAAACAGACGCCTCACAAGTCCTCAACTGGCAGCTTCATTAAATAGTACCCGCAAAACCCCAGTCTCAACGTCAACAGTGAAGAGGCGACTCCGGGATGCTGGCCTTCTAGGCAGAGGTCCTCTGTCCAGTGTCTGTGTTCTTTTTTTATTTATTTTGCCCATCTTAAGCTTTTTCTTTACAACTCTGCCTAGAAGGCCAGCATCCCGGGGTTGCCTCGTCACTGTTTACGTTGAGACTGGTGTTTTGCGGGTACTATTTAATGAAGCTGCCAGTTGAGGACTTGTGTGGTGTCTGTTTCTCAAACTAGACACTCTGATGTACTTGTCCTCTTGTTCAGTTGTGCACTGGGGCCTCCCGCTCTTTCTATTCTGGTTAGAGCCAGTTTGCGCTGTTCTGTGAAGGGGTAGTTCACTGCGTTGTACGAGATCTTCAGTTTCTTGGCAATTTCTCACATGGAACTGCCTTCATTTCAGCTTCAGTTTTATTGGTTCTTTAAATCAGAACAACAATTTTCAGCTGTGCAAACAATTTCAAAAGTTTTTTTTAATGATCAATTAGCTTTTTAAAATGATAAATTTGGATTAGCTAACAACGTGCCATTGGAACACACGAGTGATGGTTGCTGATAATGGGCCTCTGTACGCCTATGTAGATATTCCATCAAGAATCTGCCGTTTCCAGCTACAATAGTCATTTACAACATTAACAATGTCGACATTGAATTTCTGATCAATTTGCTGTTATTTTAACGGGCATAGAATGTGCTTTTCTTTCAAAAACTAGGACATTTCTAAGTGACCCCAAACTTTTGAACGGTAGTGTATATAAAAAAAATAATTTGCTCAGAAAACTTGGGGTGACAAATAAAACCACCCACAGGCAAAATTCGGCCCGCGAGTTGGGGAACCCTGATGTACGTAAACACACACACACACACACACACACACACACACACACACACACACACACGACTGTGTCTGTCTGCATGTGTGTGCGATTATGTAAGTACACAAACGCCCAAACACCCCCACAGTCACCCCTTCACTATCTACATGCGCACAAGGGCTGTTCACCTTGAGGTTGCCGTCTGCCGTGATGCGTAGTCGGTTGCAGGAGCCACAGAATTGATCCGACATGGAGGTGATGAAGCCCACCTGGCCCTGAAAGCCTGGCACCTTAAATGTCTAAGGAGCAGAGCAGAGAACAGATCGTAAGAACATGGTTTAAGGTAATCTTAGCCCCAGCCTGCTTTCTTTCTGTCGAACTGTCTGGTTTTACAGCGCAAGTTGGTAGTGTGGTAACGCCCTCATCTACATAACCCCATACAGTCGATCCCCGTATGATCCTTAAGCATTCCTCATCGCTTTACTCTGTCTCACTGCGCATCTGCGCCTATCCTTTGGCTAATAAATAAAAATGTAAGGATAATGGATTTCTGTTCTTTTAGTTTATATATAGCACATCTGTTCAGGAAAGGATATGTGATTGTTATACTAAGGTCATTTGGAACAGACACTGACCACGTTTACATGCACACCAATATCCCGAATACTCAAGTATTCTATTAAGTTGACAAACATCATATCCCGTTTACAATAACCCAAATAAGCTTCTATCCCGGTTATAAACCCAGATAAGATGCCTGCGATATGCTTATCTTAGACGGCATACCCATTTACTGTTGTTTTTTGCGGTCTGTGCCGGCTCAGTTTAGCATAGTATCATGGGTGTTGTGTGATTATGTTTTATTCTGAGAAGTTAAACAAATTACTTCAAAAAGTAGGATGTCTGCGCACATTCAATCCACCATAATAATTGCAAAATTTATTTCGCCGAGACTCTGTGCCGGACTGTATCGGCTTAGGCTCCTTTGACCCCTAATTTGGATATGTTTATGGTTATAATTTCCGACATTTGGTAGGCCATTTGCTCATCAACTTGTCTATAGTTAGATGCAGCTATTCTTCTGTAATAACTTGCTGCCCTGAAAGACTAAATAAAGCAGTGCTCATCAGACTAATGTCTTAAATCAATAGAATTAATGTAAATTTGTCTGTTCCAATTCAGCTACTCTCTCTGAGTGAGGACGTTTAGGGATCGAAGAGAAAATGCAATGACTCCAAAACAGTGCAAAGATTGTCCCTGTGCAAAATGTCAATGCCATAAATTTGATCGGTTTTAAGGAAATGAAAAGCTGAGAAAATCATGAAACATGTTTCTGATAAGACTGCTTGCATGTAAGTGTAGCATAGCATGTTACACGCGATCCCCTAACCACGCATTCACATTTATGAGAGAACATTTCTCCACTGATCTTTCCTAGACAAAACAGCAATTTATTAAAATCATATTTTAGTTAATTAATATTCAAGTTAATATTCTATATCTCAGTCAGTGTCTAGATTTTTTGCTTTTATTCCATTTAACCCAGATTAACCTAAATTAGGAAAATTCTGTTTATTCATGGGTTGAGTGATACTCGTGAGCGGGATATCAAAGGTGCATGTAAACAGCTTATCCCAAATAAGACCTTAATCAGGATATGAACTATTATCCGGGAATACTGTTCGCATGTACATGTGGTCATTGAGATCATTAGCCTGAGTGCCAGTCTGTTTGGCTTGACAATGAGCAATGAAGTGCACAAACAGATCTGGGACCAGGATTCAAGATAATTACAAAAGACCAGCTTTGCTTTCAGACATCATTGTATCTTGACATTTTCATTAGCATCTGATTTAGCTTCCACAACCATGTGACTTACCGTCAACTAAACAATTAATTAATTAATTAATGCAACCAGCACACACTGTGGGTAGTACTGCATCTCTGATGTAGCAGAAATGGATAACGTGTCATCATAATTTGTTCCTGGGCGGACACGGCACATTGAATATTTAATTTAGCCGAGTCGCAGGTGCAAGATGAGACAGATTAATAATTTAGAGATTATCTGTGGGAATTTAAGTGGGCTGGGGGGAGAGAGGAACCTTGGCTGTGTCCGTCTTTCCGAGTGGAAGCTGTTCCAAACTGGGCCACTGCTGTCTAATGCGGTCCAGCATCTCCTGGTAGCTCACCATCTTCTTGAAGTTCCATTTGTTTCCTGCAGGAGGCAGCAGAGGTCAACAGAATGGAGTGAATGCTCTAGTCTAGAGGTGTATTCACAATGTGGATGACAGACAATGATTGAAATCTTGTTTATTTTCTCTCAAAATACTTTGTGCGCTTGATTGTGCTTCCCGGTACACCAGGGGGGTTGGTTTTTCACATTTTGGACAGTTCTATTGGTTCAATTAGGCCGAGCAAGCTAAATCAAGCATACCCAAATCTATTTGCACTCTAGTTGAGGATAAACTTGTATAGTACGTGTCCTGAGACTCTCACTCTACATGAAACACTGTTGGTTACCATGTGTTTCTGAACAGTGATGACATATCTATTGAAGACCAAATTCAGGACTCTTAGGCTCTGTTTGGATGACAATTCATTTTCTTGCCTTCCTTGAAGGCAAGAAAATCAGTGACACAGTGAAATGCTTGCATTTACAATCTAATCATGTTTTTACATTAAAAAAAATGAAGGAAGGACTTTTTTTTTAAGTACCGTAAATTCCGGACTATAAGCCGCAACTTTTTTCCCACGCTTTGAACCTCGCAGCTTAAACAATGACGCGGCTAATATGGATTTTTCCCACTTTCAAATTTTTTTCTCTCCAAAAAAACATTCTGTGACGTGCTCAGTTTTTTGCCGGCATGAAGCTTTCATTAGACCAATGAAATTGTCGAACGGGTTAAGGTCAAACAGTGACGAGAGCGACAATGAAAACGATCCAATATCGGATGAAGCAATTCTGAGGCTATTCAACTCCGACACCGAAGGAGATGACTTCAGTGGTTTCAGTGCACAGGAGGACGACGATAGTGACCAATGACTTTCTTGGTAGGCTACTGTTTACTGCTAATTTCTTTTTTTTTGTTACAAGCCGTGTTTCGTTAAAGCCTGTGTAAAGTTCATTTGTTTCAATGTACCGGTAGGCACCTGCGGCTTATAGACATGTGCGGCTTATTTATGTTCAAAATAATATATATTTTTTTAATTCAGTGGGTGCGGCTTATATTCAGGTGCGCTCAATAGTCCGGAAATTACGGTATCTAAACGGGGTGAGTGAGGGTTTAAATGCTAACCTCTGTCACCCTGTTAATCTCCTATTTTTTTAAACAAGAGCGAGGAGATTAGATAAAGCGATAGCACCAGTTTGTGTTATCTTCAATATTTCTAGAAACTGCCAATTGTAAACTCATTAGTTGCCCTATTCGTGAAGGAACATTACTCATAGTTTCAAAGTGTGAGACTGCATTGAACCCATACAAACATAAGCCTATTTAAAACGAGGTCTACAATTTGAATATAAGGTAGATGGCTAAGAGTCTGTTATTATTTCAAAATTACAGCAATTTAAAATCCATCATGACGGAAATATTAGTAAAGTATTAGTCTATTTAAGGGAATTGAAAATACTGAGACGATGACTGTTCTCCTGTAAAAAAAAAACTGAAACTTGGACAATGCAGTAAAACTGCAACATTGACAGTGTGTGCATTTTTTGTGTGTGTGGTATTTTGACACTTTAATCAGACAGTAAGGTAATCAAGGAGGGAGACAGGCAAGTGGGAGAAACAGTGGGGAGGTTGGATACAGCGATTGAAACTCCGGTCTCCAGTCACGTCAGAGAAGTACTCTCTGCAGTGGTGGCAATGGTCTTTAAGAATGGTCCACTCACCGTCGAAGGGCATGTACTCAATGAAGCGTACTTCCAGAGGCTTCTTCTCTGTCAGGGCCACAAAGTCCAGAAGCTCGTCCTCGTTGAGGCCCCGCATGACCACACAGTTGACCTGTAGAGGGCAGTGTGCAGCAGTGAATAACATTTACATTTTAGCAGACACTTATCCAGAGTGACAGTTAGTGCATTCATCTTAAGATAGATAGGTGACAACTGTAAAGGACATTACACTGCTTGCGTAGCGAGTACAGCTTCCTCCCGAGTCGGTCCATACCTGGAGCAAACTCGGGACCTCCGTCTTGCTAACACACGTTACCGCCCTCCTGAAGCGTCTTATAAGTCGGCACCATGTGAAAATCTAGCTAGTGGGGACACTTCAGGCTGAGGAGTAAGTTTCACGCATCCCAATGTAGTAGGGGGTAGCTACAAGCCTTCCACCAGAGAGCTGCCAAAACTGCACGAATCTGTGTTTTAACTGACTACATGCAGTACCAACACAAGCCATGCATTAAAACACTATGGAGGGAAAGCCTTCCATAGGGAATGAGAATCAACACACTCAAACCAACCGTCTGATGCATTCAAACATGTGTAAGAGCGAAAACATGCACACACACGCACAGTTGAACCTAACATCGTGACAAGTATGGCTTCCAACCTACAGCTAGCTTCTTTGGAAGAACCAGCAAATGAACAAAGTTGAGTAGGACTGATCTTTTACCTTGACAGGGTTATAGCCCATCTCAATGGCTTTGTCAATACCTTCCATGACCTTGTGGAACCCTAGGAAAGAGAGGAAGGCAACAATGAAAACAGAGCAGTAGCCAATAGGCTACTAGGCTTATGTGATACATTTTATTCTAAGCACCTTCCAAATGGCCAAGGACAAAGCTGAATTGGAAAGCTGAATGGCAAAGGACAACGCCAGAATGTGAAGTCACACCAGGAATCATCCCAGACAAAGCTTAACAAACCAGTCTCAAGGCCTGAGACCAACTGCAATTTCAAATCAAATTTTATTAGTCACATGCGCCGAACACAACAGGTGTAGACCTTAGTGAAATGCTTACTTACGAGCCCCTAACCAACAATGCAGTTTAAAAATAATATTTAAAGCGCAGCAGTAAAATAAAAAGAGAGACTATATACAGGGGGGGTGCCGATACAGAGTCAATGTGCGGGGGCACCAGTAAGTTGAGGTAGTATGTATATGTAGGTAGAGTTATTAAAGTGACTATGCATAGACAACAGAGAGTAGCAGTGGTGTAGGGGGGGGCAATGCATATAGTCTGGGTAGACATTTGACTAGATGTTCAGGAGTCTTATGGCTTGGGGGTAGAAGGTGTTTAGAAGCCTCTTGGACCTAGACTTGGTGCTCCGGTACTGCTTGCCATGCGGTAGCAGAGAGAACATTCTATGACTAGGGTGGCTGGAGTTTGACAAATTTTAGGGCCTTCCTCTGACACCGCCTGGTATAGAAGGTCTGGTTGGCAGGAAGCTTGGCCCCGGTGATGTACTGGGCCGTTCGCACTACCCTCTGTAGTGCCTTGTGGTCAGAGGCCGAGCAGGGATGCAACCAGTCAGGATGCTCTCGATGGTGCAGCTGTAGAACCTTTTGAGGATCTGAGGACCCATGCCAAATCTTTTCAGTCTCCTGAGGGGGAATAGGTTTTGTCGTGCCCTCTTCACAACTGTCTTGGTGTGTTTGGACCATGTTAGTTTGTTGGTGATGTGGACACCAAGGAACTTGAAGCTCTCAACGTGCTCCACAGCAGCCCCGTCGATGAGAATGGGTGCGTACTCGGTCCTCTTTTTCCTGTAGTCCACAATCATCTCCTTTGTCTTGATCACGTTGAGAGGTTGTTGTCCTGGCACCACACGGCCAGGTCTCTGACCTTCTCCCTATAGGCTGTCTCATTGTTGTGTGTGATCAGGCCTACCACTGTTGTGTCATCGGCAAACTTAATGATGGTGTTGGAGTCGTGCCTGGCCGTGCAGTCATGAGTGAACAGGGAGTACAGGAGGGGACTGAGCACGCACCCCTGAGAGGCGCCTGTGTTGTGGATCAGCGTGGCGGCTGTGTTGTTACCTACCCTTACCACCTGGGGTCAGCCCTTCAGGAAGTCCAGGATCCAGTCGCAGAGGGAGGTGTTTGTCCCAGGGTCCATAGATTAGTGATGAGCTTTGAGAGCACTATGGTGTTGAACGCTGAGCTGTAGTCAATGAATAGCATTCTCACATAGGTGTTCCTTTCGTCCAGGTGGGAAAGGGCAGTGTGGAGTGCAATAGAGATTGCATCATCTGTGGATCTGTTGGGGCGGTATGCAAATTGGAGTGAGTCTAGGGTTTCTGGGATAATGATGTTGATGTGAGCCATGACCAGCCTTTCAAAGCACTTCATGGCTACAGACGTGAGTACTACGGGTCGTAGTCATTTAGGCAGGTTACCTTAGTGTTCTTGGACACAGGCACTATGGTGGTCTGCTTAAAACATGTTGGTATTACAGACTCGGACAGGGAGAGGTTGAAAATGTCAGTGAAGACACTTGCCAGTTGGTCAGAGCATGCTCGCAGTACACGCCCTGGTAATCTGTCTGGCCCTGCAGCCTTGTGAATGTTGACGTGGCTAAAGGTCTTACTCACATCGGCTGCGGAGAACGTGATCGCACAGTCTTCCAGAACAGCTGGTGCTCTCATGCATGTTTCAGTGTTATTTTCCTCAAAGTGAGCATAGAAGTAGTTCAGCTCGTTTGGTAGGCTCGTGTTATTTCAGTTGAAACGTACACTACTAAGGTCAGCGCTACCGGAGATATCAATGTCTCTTCCTGTGTTTTGATTCAGACAATCCCGCAGAGGAAACGTGAAGGCTAGGTTGTTTCCATTCCATTGATTCTAATTGGAAGGGCAGTCGCTTCTACCTGAAAGCTCCATGTTCCAGTTTAATGGGTGTTCAACAGGGGGATTGAAGTGAAATGGCTAATTTGGCCCACACCTTGGTTTTAGCTAAGTTGTGTTTTCAAATGGGATTTTGAAAGGCACTGACTATAGGAGGTAGGGCTTTTACTGACATGCTGTAGGAGGTTTTTGGCACTTTTGAAACAGGAAGCTAATCAATATCAATGAAAAGTATTTGCAAGTCAAGTTGAGGAATTTCAAGTTCCTGCTGTACACTGATGGAGGCATTACCATATTTGGGTGTCATGTAGGAAAATCTTACCATTATATGGTTTAAAAATGTATCAGGTTGAAAAAATTATTAAAGTGCTGTGATCATGAGTAATTTGAACATGTTAAATCATTCATGTATCACATTATATACCGCAGGGTCAGACAAATGTTTTATGCATGTTAGCTTTTAGTTTAGTTTCCTCATTACATGAGGTGAATAGGGCTCAACCGTTGAGTTTTCAAAATGTGCACGGAAAATGTAATGCTTTTTTGTTGTGCACTTCCCTTTACATCTTATCAATAAACCCTAAATTGTCCATGGTGAATGTGTTGTTGTGTGTCCCTCATTTCATACTTTACTAATTCACTTTAAGTATGTGTAGCCCTAACAGTAATTCCAGAAAAAAAAGCTTAAATGAAAGCAAGCACACAACAGTAAAGTAACTTCATCCCTACTCTGAACTTGATGAGTTTTTAATACAACATACATTTACCTCATTTGGAGACAGAGATATACCGGAAGAACAGCTTTCCCATATCTTCTATATCCCTCTGGACAATGAAACCAGTCAGCCCAACAGTGAAAGCCCAGTGTACTGTAAGAGGTTTGGCTCCGACTTTCCTTTTCCTGTGTGCTGCTGCTCTCATTCCTCAGCCTGTCTAGTCCATCTGTCCCTGCCTCCCAGGAATCTGCCTCCCTGAGCTCTGCCCCTCTGTCAATCCTAACATTTGCTCCAGTCGCTGAAATAGGTGCTGAGCACACATTGGCTCCTTCCACAACTATGTTCGTTTTGGCACAAAATGGCTACCAGGCTGTAGGTTACTGTAGATTATGGGGAAGGAAGGTGGGTTACCTTTCCGCCGAACGATGAACTCAAACTTAGCCGGCACCAGGGTGTCCAGGCTGATGTTGAGCAGGTCCAGACCAGCCTCCTTCAGTTTAGGCAGCAGCCTCGCCAGGTTCATACCGTTGGTGGTCACAGCGATGGTCTTCAGGCCCTCCAACTTCCTCAGCTCCGCTGGACAGACAGATGGACAAACAGAGAGATGATAAACTGAAGCTGTGTTACAGCACAGTGACAAAAGGCATACAATTCCTGGTTGAATTGAACTCTTGACTACAAAGTAAGTGGGTGTGACTGGCTAAGCATGCATATCACAAGATGGGGTTTGGGGATCATTTGCAAGATCATCAACCACAAAGCCCCACTTCACACACCCACGGAGACTTCAGACACTCCAGTGTAAAGTTTCTAGGATCAGCTTCCCTTCTCCCAATTCTAACCATAAACAGGAGTGGGGAAATGCAAAACTGACCCCAGATTAGCATCTAGGAGCAACTTCACCCAACACTTCCTTAGACACCCTGGGATGACCTTTGACCTCAAAAGAAAAGTGCCAGTAGACATGTCTGCTGATGTCACGGTGCCAATCGGAAAGGTCACGCGTCTGATCAGCACATGACCACTGGTGAGCTGTGTCCACATGGACGCCATCCCTACCGGAACATCCAGTTTAGACACGTTCAATTTGCTTTTTCGCCATGACGTGGTTCGGCTTCTGTTGTGCAATTTCCCTTTAGGCCTTCCCCTTGATGACATCCTGCAGATGCACTGTCCCCCACAAACCTCATGGAAAATAAATGGATTCCAATGCCTACCGTTATGACATCTACTAAATAGCACCTCTAACAACTTGAACTCAAAACGACCAACCATAGACAAAATTCTAAATTGGGGAATTATTGTGTAAATCCTGTATCAAATGAATGTGTATGTTGGATGATGATTCTGCCCAATGTGAACACCTCAACAGAGTTATGATTGGTTGGTAACAGCAATGGTAGGCTATCATATCACAAGATACAACACACAGTCATGGCATAGTTTATCCATTCCCCCCTCATGCTTCATTAAGTTTAAAGCATGCGGAGAGTGAGACAGTCATGAGCCTTGTCTCTCCAAAACACTTACAAGCCTCTCTCGCCTGCAAGGGGAGTTGACTTATGAATCATATGACTTATGAATCATATATAACTGAAGATTATACAAAATCTTAGATCAGTCCACAGACCAATGTAACTACATTCACTTTAAGTCACAATCATAGCTATTGGTTCTTGCCATTTAGGAGGAAGTTATGCCTCCTAGCAAAAATTATACAGAAACTGATAAAACTGCAGGAGAAAAACAGAAGTTTATAATTGTAGCAAGCTTGGTTTATGTGCCATGTATACTGAACAAAAATATAAAACACAACATGTAGTCCCATGTGTCATGACCTGAACTAAAAGATCCCAGAAATGTTCCAATGAGCCAAGGCAAATGAGTCTCAGGTTGGAAAAATTATTCATTGTATAATTTTTCTTTTAGTAAACATTGAAAATGGGTCCCACAGACCAGAACACCACACAAGAGTTAAATAAAATAAAGCGACCCTTGAATAATTAGCGTAAACAATAAACGGTTCCAAATTGTAAATTGCATTTACGAATGAATGCTGTTAAAAAAAAACTTTACAACAGTCTCTCTGGTATGCTTATAAATGTATTTGGTGTTGTTTACATTGTTCCAAACTATCAGAGAAATTATATTTTAACCTAACAGCACCTGATTAGCACACATAATATGCATATAGCGCTTGCTCCTTACTTTATTTATATTGATCTCCAGTATTTTCCACAATTAGTCAAATCTATTCCTCACATCAGACTTCCCCTTTACCTCCTTAGCAACCAGTAAACATTCCCCCATTTCAAGTTTATTTGTCACGTCCTCTGCATCCATTTTGCTGTCAGGCCCTACTGGTCACCTGCATGCAATGGATACATGTGTCACAAAGAGAGCAAGGGTTGAGGGAATAGGGGATGTTTTTCCTAAACAAATGAGGGATTTCGGTAACAGAACTTTTCAATCTGAAATGGCTGTAATTATGTTGCAGCTTCAGCAACAGGGAGAGCGCAATAAACACTGTTGATGCTATGTGGTGGTCACTGCAGCAAGGAGGAGACAACACAGCACAACAAGTCTGAGCCCGGCCCAGGACAATCAAATCAATTGCGGTCGGACTCCCTCAAGTAATTTGTGTCTCTTAACTATTTCATCAAAACAGTGTGCTTAAAGCATCAGACAAGGTCACTGCATATAGTTGATTTGATAAAAAAAAAAAAAAAACACACAGGATGTGTCTATGGAAAAATGCAGCTTTGAAAATCGATTGGTCGAAAGAACAGACGATTCTCAGCCGAACAAGATTATATATATATATATTGTCGGGGACAGCCCTAATATCAACTGTCAATTTACTGATACATGTCGGCACACCACTAGAAAAAAATGCAAGGAAATCAAGATATCTGTACAGCTGCTAACTCATCACAAGCACCTTGACTTCTCAAACACTATATGATGCCTCGTCTCCTTATTAATTCAGCTACTTACTTAGCTAACTAGCAAGTTAAACCAAATACACAGCTGCAGTGCTGCCAAATCTCACGCGTGAGTAGCGCTAAGTGATTAGTGCTATTTGAGGTTGGTTCAGTTTCAGTACGATTATAAATATATTAATCACGGTTTTCGATTTTAGTTTCAAAGATTTTTTAAAACATTAAATGCATTATGAAATAAATGACATTAAAATAATGTTACAGCTTTTTTATGGAAATCCTAAAGCCAAAAATAGGGAACATTCAATTGCCAAAACATTGAAAATATTCTATTGTCTCAGTCAGGTGCACATTTGGTAGATATCAATAGAAAAATAGGACATAACTATGAAATAATAAAATGATGTGGACAAGCCTTCAAAATTAGTGGATTCGGCCATTTCAGCCACACCTGTTACTGAGAGGGGTATAAAATTGAGCACACAGCCATTCAATCTCCATAGACAATCATTGGCAGAAGGATGGCCTGTACAGAAGAGCTCAGTGACTTTCAACGTGGCACCATCATAGGATGCCACCTTTCCAACAAGTCAGTTCATCACATTTCTGCCCTGCTAGAGCTGCCCCGGTCAACTGTAAGTGCTGTTATTGCGAAGTGGAAACGTCTAAGGGCAACAACAGATCAGCCACGAAGTGGGAGGCCATACACAGAACATGACCTTCGCGTGCTGAAGCATGTAAAAAAATTATTTGGAACCAAACCAACATTTGTTGTTGAAGTAGAAGTCCTGGGAGTGCATTCTGACAAAGAACAGCAAAGGTAATCCAATTTTTCTTATAGTAAATCTGAGTTTGGTGAGTACCAAACTTGGTGGGTGTCAAAATAGCTAGCCTGTGACGGCCGGGCTATGTACACAGAATATTGCAAAATGTGCTTTCACCGAAAAGCTATTTTAAAATCGGACATAGCGAGTGCATAAAGGAGTTCTGTATCTCTAATTCTTAAAATAATTCTTATGTTTTTTTGTGAACGTCTATCGTGAGTAATTTAGTAAATTCACCGGAAGTGTTCGGTGGGAATGCTAGTTCTGAACGTCACATGCTAATGTAAAAAGCTGGTTTTTGATGATATAAATATGAACTTGATTGAACAAAACATGCATGTATTGTATAACATAATGTCCTAGGCGTGTTATCTGATGAAGATCAAAGGTTAGTGCTGCATTTAGCTGTGGTTTTGTTTTTTGTGACATTATATGCTAGCTTGAAAAATGGGTGTCTGATTATTTCTGGCTGGGTACTCTGCTGACATAATCTAATGTTTTGCTTTCGCTGTAAAGCCTTTTTGAAATCGGACAGTGTGGTTAGATAAAGGAGAGTCTTGTCTTTAAAATGGTGTAAAATAGTCATATGTTTGAAAAATGGAAGTTTTCGGATTTTCGAGGAATTTGTAATTCGACCCACGCCCTATCATTCGATATTGGAGCGGTGTTCCGCTAGCGGAACATCTAGATGTAAGAGGTTATTAAGGACATTACATCAAAGTTGGATCAGCCTGTAGTGTGGTTTTCCACTTTAATTTTGTGTGACTCCAAATCCAGACCTCCATGGGTTGATAAATTGGATTTCCATTGATTATTTTTGTGTGATTTTGTTGTCAGCACATTCAACTATGTAAAGAAAAAAGTATTTAATAAGATTATTTCTTTCATTCAGATCTAGGATGTGTTGTTTAAGTGTTCCCTTTATTTTTTTGAGCAGTATATTATACATTATATATTGTTTATATTCACTTATGAAACATAATGTGTTCCGTGTGAACAAAAAATATATTTTTAGGCAGGTACCCTTGTCGTAGGAGAGTTGTGCAAGGCTCTTAACTTCAGGTTATATCCAGCCAATTTAAGAGATGTACATTAGTTCAAATGGTACCCAGTCACAACTTTCAATTAAAGCGTAACACCCAAGAGACTTAAGACAACATTACATTAAAAACCGTAGAGGGCCAATCAGTTCTTTAGTCAAAGTTTAAGTCGCTCTAGATCCTAAATTACTCAATGATTATAGTGTATATATTCTAAGAATCTTTGATCTAACGTTATCCATTGAAACATCTAGGGAATGATGGCACCCACAGCAGAAAGACAAAGGCATTGTCGAGCACATCAAAATGCTGACCCAGAAAATAGGGAACAATACCTTGAGTGTCAGAGATGGAAAAGAAAAATGTTGAGGCAGGGAAAAAGAAAATGATCAGTGATTTCAGTGAGAGAGACCAGCGTCAGAAGCATAAATAGTGGAGAACAGCATACAAAAACAACAAGGAAAGGAAAGAAGCGAGTGCGATGAAGATTATGCCAAGCCCGATAAAAGCAGTGCCCTCCACCACGAGAATACACCAGGTCGTCACCCATGCTCCTGGTGAGCTGATGTCTCATGATGTCAGCTGCCTTTGTTCAACAAAGAAGGACCTAAACTGTACAGGCTTTAACACACAGCACTTCAGTTTCAGGCAGAAGGTCCTGGCTGCTCCAGTACAGAACAATTAAGAAAATCCACAGCCTGTGGACGAAATCCAGGTCTTCTTGGGCAGTGGAATATGATGACCTTTATCCATGCGTCATCCTCGGCAGAGATGAAATGAGTGTACAAGTGAAATGTATGCATCGTGTAGGACCAAACTGATTTTTCTGGCCTTCAAGACGACATCCATTGGTATCATTTTGATGAAGTCCTTGAGATGACTCCACCAGCAACCTCCACGTGGCGGGATATGTGTGGGCCAGACTCTCAGGAAGAAAACCATGAATTAATTAATGAATATGGTGCTCCTGAGAAGGAGGATAGTCATGCTGACACTAGCGCTGTAGTTACAGCTGTTCTAGCATTCTAAATGCCCTTGGAAAAATGTCCTACAGTTTGATGACACGAACTTTTCTGATGAAACCTGTTGAATGTTATTAATTAACCTAATGCCTGATGTGTTTTAATATTTACTGCAGTTTGGTTAATAAAAACCAGATTACTCTAAATATATCTAATGTCCTTTTTAAATGGTTGCATACAATGACATTTCAGGGTTTAATACAGCACAATTCTGAGATTGTACATACATTTTATATTTACAATAATTGAATTGTTTGGGGGACACATGAGCATTAGGTAAATGTTGATTTTATAACAAGTATCTTTTATAATCATATTCAGACAACTTCCATATTGTTTGTGACGGGTTGGATATAAATGGTGTCCATATCAGACAAAAATTTACAATAATAAAAAGGGCTTTAATGCCAGAGGTGAGAAAATATGTTTTCTTAGGTTTAATATCTACTTAATGTTGAGGGGTGTTCAGAAAATGCATTATTCTAGTAAAAAAATTCTACAAAATATTACCGCAGCCCAAGAATTTTTATTTAGATAGAATCTTGATTAACCACATGACAATGATTTTCAGATACGAAGACGTTATAATAAATTAAAATGTTCTACAAAAATGTGTATATGAAAACCTTAACTGGCATGCAGATCAGTAGAAATGGTAAGATAAATTGGCATTCCACATAAGGTTGCCAACTCCTTGTGGCAGAATCTGCGAAAGCCAGCAGGAGCGGTAGGAGGATGGTTGGGTCAGGTTTTTTTTTTCTTCTGCTGGTTATCATGATCTCTGGCTCCCTCGAGTCAATTGTGTCTTCTTTCATCAAACAGTGCGCTTAAGCATAAAAAAAGCTCAATGCATATAGTTGATTTTATTAAAAACACGTGTTGTCTATATATGTAAAAACACACGTTTTAAAAACAGACAACCTTCGGTCGACAAAGGTTTTCTTTTAGTCAGGGACAGCCCTAGACAACATCGCAAGGCTTAAATCCTTATTTAACCTGTCTCCTCTACACTGATTGAAGTAGATTTAACAAGTGACATCAATAAGTGATCATAGCTTTCACCTGGTCAATATACGGTTTGTTTACAACTGAACATGGCGGTGTACACCATTTAATTGACTCCAGGATAAACTATTACAGTTTCTGAAACTATTTCCCGCTATTTCCGCGCTATAGCCCAGCGCTAACACACTTGATAATGAGCTGATTACTGTAGTTGGATTAGGTTTGTTAGAGCTGGGCTGGAACAATAATGTGCACACCCATTGGGTCCCCATGGGAATGAACTGAGAAATGCAGCATTATGATGTAAACTTTTAATACATTTTATCAAAACTAGCATATTAAATCAGGCACATTAGCGAATCTGCTTTCTACCCAAATAAAAGGGTGCATTCGTTTATAGCCCGCCAGACACAACGAAAGGGCAGTTTTCACATTTGAGACCTAATCAACACAACCCACGCCCCACTCACTGATGATGTCCAGGACGTCTGGTCGGATGAGGGGTTCTCCCCCAGTGAGGCGGATCTTCTCCACACCCTCTCGTACAAACAGCTGGGCCACGGTCAGCACCTCGGAAGTAGACAGGAGCTGAGAGCGAGGGGTGAGCTTTACCCCCTCTTCTGGCATACAGTACTGACCTACAGGGGGAGAGATTCAAGGGAGACATTTATTGGCACCTAAATAAATGGCAAGAACAAACCTCATCGCTAGTATCCCCCACTAGAGCAGCACCAATGTACAAGCTAGCTTGGTAATGCTGTTATACAACTACCTCAAAGGTTCTCATGCAGAAGAGATACAAAGCTCGACAATAACGAAAAGAACAAGCAACATCAACAGGAGTCAAATAAGAGGGTTTTTAATGAGATTTCATTGGTTAACATCACTAATGGGGATGGTCCTTTAGACAGAAATAATTCCTCATCATTTATCCTTCATATCTAATTGGAAATTGCAAACCATTTTCCCAGTGCCAAGGAAAATGTCTACTACCACTACCTCACAGTGCAACCAATGTTGAATGGCAAAAGTATTCCTACACCTTAGCCCCTAGACTAGGCACTTGCTTCGATCTGAAAGGATCAGTAATAAGAGGAATCAAATAAAATGCACAAGAGCTGAGCTATATACTGGGAGTACCAGTACCAGATCAAATGTACAGAGGTATTTGAGGTAGATATGCACATGAAGGCAGGGTAAAGTGACTAGGCATCAGGACAGACAATGATAAGAGTAGAATAAAGAACAGAATAGCAAATTAGTAAAAGTGTGTGTTGTGTATGCGAATGTGTGTGGGAGTGTCAATGCAGTGTGTGAGTGTGTATATGGGAAAGGGAAAAGGGGACACCTATTTGGTTGGTCTGTGTCTCTCTGTGTGTGTGTGTGTGTGTGTGTGTGTGTGTGTGTGTGTGTGTGTGTGTGTGTGTGGTGAGTATGCATAGGGTCAGTGCAGATAGTTTGGTTACCATTAATTTACTATTTAGCAGTCTTAAAGCTTAGGGGTAGAAGCTGTCTCAGAGCCTGTTGGAAACACCATGCTCAGTGTTTCAGCTGAATAGGCACAATCAGGACACAATGTGATTCAGACAGCTGTTGATAGGAACAAACGCTCCCAAACTCATGGAACCATGGGAGGTGGTTAACAGCTGTGAAGATGGACCATATGCTGTGAGAATCCTACGGGGGGGGGGGGGGGGGATCAATGGCCCCCTTAGAAGCCATAACAATAAGGACAAAAGTAGCCGTCCTACCATTACAGCTAACATAATCTCTGTTTCAGATCTGGAAGAGATGTTGATAAATCAATACAACACAGATTTCAAGGAGAAAAATGTAAACGTCAGTGGAAGACAAAAGGTTTACGAACAAGATTCTGTCAAGTTACAGGAGAGCCATTACAGCCTGAAGTTACCTTTCAGGAAGGATGCCATCACCTTGACTGACAACTGTCATGTTACTGAACAACATGACAGTTATCAAATTGATAACAAATGTATGTATGTGTGATTGCCACTAATCATCTGTGAAGTGTGTGTTAACCCCTCTACAGGCTGAAGGGGAACACAGTTAAAAAGCCTACAGGCTCCAAGGCCCAGTGGGTGTGACTGGAATGTCAGCCAGTCTTTTGACCATGCTTAAACATACCAGACCACGCTAATTGTTTCTTTAATTTGAATTGAAGGAATTTGTTTTTGTTCGATTTTTCTTTACATTTTTGTAACCTGAAGAACAAATAAATTGTTTTCAACTTGAATCAAACTCTGGACATTGGATTTGTATGCATCAAGACTTACATTTCACCACCCTCCATTGTGGCTAAAGGATTATGATGGAAATTGTATTGGGACAATTATATTGGACAATTTAGCCACTACAGTGACAGCGATGAATCACACCATTATGGAATAATTTCAGTTAAAGTGTTTCATAACTGTAAAAAAAATGTAAATGATTGTATAGCCTTTAAGCAGTCTTCATCATGGTGCTTACAGCGAAGGTTACATTTCTCCGTCAGGGAAATGCGCAGGTAGCTGTGCCGTCGGCCAAAGTTGTCTGTCAGGAAGGCAGAGAAGGGTAGAACTTCCTCATTCAACCTTTGCCTCTGGCCCACTGGTACAGCCAGCTCCTGGACATACACAAAGGACAAAATAAACCGTGAGCAACCCTCTTCGGAGGGTTAATTACTCAACCCAGCATTTTCCGTGCTTCATGTCCAAATCTTAAAGTAGACTTACTTCATTGAGCTTGACAATCAATTTTAGACACTATAGGATGATTTGGACGTATTTTTTTTTTTACGCAAAAAATGCTAATATCGGGTATACTGGCATGAATTGTATTTGGGCCACAAATTATAAAAATAGCATTTTTTTTTATCAACTGGGCAACTCAATTAAGAACAAATTCTTATTTACAGTAGCTAGTTTTCAATCCAATTGGCGACAGATTCATGTGATTATTCAAAAATATGCATAAAGAAATGATGCACTCTCTCACCAGTGGTGCGTTTCCACCAAACTGACTTGTTTCGGATAAAATCAGTACGTGATGACAGTGCACACAAAATGTATTTTTTCGTCAAGTTTTAACTACCAAGTTCAACTCCACTCCACTGTTTTTGTGACAAAACTGTTGCGTAAAATAGCAAATGTGCCAACTCTGTGCTTAGCACGTGCTCTCTAGCCAAAAGCTTACAGAGACAGTGCAGGTGGGCTAGTGAGCCTACATCAGGGATCAACTAGATTCAGCAGATGGTCAGGAACATAACTACAAATAATTTGTAGACTAAATTGACCGCAAGAAGCCCTTAGCAGACATAATATTTGACTAAAACAATCATTTCAAACCTTGCGTGCATTTATATATTTAATACACACAGTACTAGTCATAAGTTTGGACACGCCTACTCATTCAATGGTTTTTATTTAATTTTACTATTTTCTACATTGTAGAATAATTGGTCAAATAGTGCTTACACAGCCTGACAGGTGTGTTGGGTCATTGTGTTTAAAAACAAATGATAGTCCCACTAAGAGAGAACCAGATCGGATGGCGTATCGCTGCATAATGCTGTGGTAGCCATGATGGGCTTTTCCTATTTAAATAAAGGTTCTATTTTTTTTATAATTTTAAAAATGTTTAAGTGTGCCTCGAATTCCAAATATTCATAGACAGTGTCACCAGCAAAGCACCCCCACACCTCCTCCATGCTTCACAGTGGGAACTACACATGTGGAGATTATTATTCACCTACTCTGCGTCTCACAAAGACAGCTGTCGGAACCCAAAATCTCAAATTTGGACTCATCAGACCAAAGCACAGATTTCCACCGGTCTAATGTCCATTGCACGTGTTTCTTGGCCCAAGCAAGTCTCTTATTCCTTTTGGTGTCCTTTAGTAGTGGTTTCTTTGCAGCTATTCGACCATAAATCACAGTCTCTGAACAGTTGATGTTGAGATGTGTCTGTTACTTGAAATCTGTGAAGCATTTATTTGGGCAGCAATTTGAGGCTAGTAACACTAATGAACTTATCCTCTGCAGCAGAGGTAACTCTGGGTCTTCCTTTCCTTTGGCGGTCCTCATAACAGCCAGTTTCATCATAGAGCTTGATGGTTTTTGCGACTGCACTTGAAGAAACGTTCAAAGTTCTTGAAATTTTCCGGATTGACTGACCTTTGTGTCTTAAAGTAATGACGGACTGTCGTTTTTCTTTGCTTATTTTAACTGTTCTTGCCATAATATGGACTTGGTCTTTTACCAAGTAGGACTATCTTCCGTATACCACTCCTACCTTTTCACAACACAACTGATTGGCTCAATCACATTTAGAAGGAGAGAAATTACAAATTAACTTAACATGGCACACCTGTTAATTGAAACGCATTCCAGGTGGCTACCTCATGAAGCTGGTTGAGAGAATGCCAAGAGTGCAAAGCTGTTGTCAAGGCAAAAGGTGGCTACCTTGAAGAATCTCAAATATATTTTGATTTGTTGAACACTTTTTTTGGTTACTACATGATTCCATAGTTTTGATGTCTTCACTATTATTCCACAATGTAGAAAATAGTAAAAATAAAGAAACACCTGGAATGAGTAGGTGTCCAAACTTTTGACTGGTACTGTGTGCGTGTATGTACATTTGAAGTCAGAAGTTTACATACACTTAGGTTGGAGTCATTAAAACTCGTTTTTCAACCACTCAGCAAATTTCTTGTTAACAAACTATAGTTATGGCAAGTCGGTGAGGACATCTACTTTGTGCATGACACAAGTCATTTTTTCAACAATTGTTTACAGACAGATTATTTCACTTTCATTCACTGTATCACAATTCCAGTGGGTCAGAAGTTTACATGCACTAAGTTGACTGTGCCTTTAAACAGCTTGGAAAATTCCAGAAAATTATGCCATTGCTTTAGAAGCTTCCAACAGGCTAATTGACATCATTTGAGTCAATTGGAGGGGTACCTGTGGATGTATTTCAAAGCCTACCTTCAAACTCAGTGCCTCTTTACTTGACATCACGGGAAAATCAAAAGAAATCAGCCAAGACCTCAGAAAAAAATTGTAAACCTCCACAAGGCTGGTTCATCCTTGGAAGCAATTTCCAAACGCCTGAAGGTACCACGTTCATCTATACAAACAATAGTACGCAAGTATAAACACCATGAGACCACACAGCCATCATACCACTCAGGAAAGAGTTCTGTCTCCTAGAGATGAACTCACTTTGGTGCGAAAATTGCAAATCAATCCCAGAACAGCAGCAAAGGCTCTTGTGAAGATGCTGGAGGAAACATGTACAAAAGTATCTATAACCACAGTAAAACGAGTTCTATACCGACATAACCTGAAAGGCCGCTCAACAAGGAAGAAGCCACTGCTACAAAACCAGCCATAAAAATGCCAGACTACGGTTTGCAACTGCACATGGGGAGAAAGATCGTACTTTTTGGAGACATGTCCTCTGGTCTGATGAAACAAAAATAGAACTGTTTGGTCATAATAACCATCGTTATGGTTGGGGGAAAAAGGGGGAGGCTTTCAAGCCAAAGAACACCATCCCAACTGTGAAGCAGGGTGGTGGCAGCATCATGTTTTAGGGGTGCTTTGCTGCAGGAGGGACTGGTGCACTTCACAAAATAGATGGCATCATGAGGGAGGAAAATTACGTGGATATATAGAAGCAACATCTCAAGACATCAGTCAGGAAGTTAAAGCTTGGTCGCAAATGAGTATTCCAAGTGGACAATGACCCCAAGCATACTTCCAAGGTTGTGGCAAAATGGCTTAAGGACAACAAAGTTAAAGTATTGGAGTGGCCGTCACAAAGCCCTGATCTCAATCCCATAGAAAATCTGTGGGCAGAATTGAAAAAGCGTGTTTGAGCAAAGAGGCCTACAAACCTGACTCAGTTACACCAACCCTTGTCAGGAGGAATGGGCCAAAATTCTCAAGTTATTGTGGGAAGCTTGTGGAAGGCTACCTGAAACATTTGACCCAAGTTAAACAATTTAAATGCAATGCTACCAAATACTAATTAAGTGTATGTAAACTTCTGACCCACTGGGAATGTCATGAAAAAAATAAACGCTGAAATAAAACATTCTCTCTGTTATTATTCTGACATTTCACATTCTTAAGTAGAAGTCCTGGGAGTGCATTCTGACGAAGAACAGCAAAGGTAATCCAATTTTTCTTATAGTACATCTGAGTTTGGTGAGTACCAAACTTGGTGGGTGTCAAAATAGCTAGCCTGTGATGGCCGGGCTATCTACTCAGAATATTGCAAAATGTGCTTTTGCCGAAAAGCTATTTTAAAATTGGACACCGATATTGCATAAAGGAGTTCTGTATCTATAATTCTTAAAATAATTATGTTTTTTGTGAACGTTTATCGTGAGTAATTTAGTAAATTCACCGGAAGTGTTCGGTGGGAATGCTAGTTCTGAACGTCACATGCTAATGTAAAAAGCTGGTTTTTGATATAAATATGAACTTGATTGAACAAAACATGCATGTATTGTATAACATAATGTCCTAGGATTGTCATCTGATGAAGATCATCAAAGGTTAGTGCTGCATTTAGCTGTGGTTTGGGTTTATGTGACATTATATGCTAGCTTGAAAAATGGGTGTCTGATTATTTCTGGCTGGGTACTCTGCTGACATAATCTAATGTTTTGCTTTCGTTGTAAAGCCTTTTTGAAATCGGACAGTGTGGTTAGATTAACGAGAGTCTTGTCTTTAAAATGGTGTAAAATAGTCATACGTTTGAGAAATTGAAGTAATAGCATTTCTAAGGTATTTGAATATCGCGCCACGGGATTCCACTGGCTGTTGACTAGCCCAGAGAGGTTAAAGAACAGTTAACTCTTGGTGGAGCAAGATTTTTGGTTGTCGGGATGGCCGTAGTTGTCCAGACTAAAAAAAAAATCTTGATCGACTGTTCTTTAGACCAATCGATTGGTCTAGATATTGGGTCAATAAAACCAACGGATGGCTGCCATCTTACCTTGTCTAATGACTGTGTATTTTGAGTTAACTATCCCTTTACTCAGTACTGTTTCTTTTACCTTTAGTTAACCTTTCTGGGCTAGGGGGCAGTATTTTCACGGCCGGATAAAAACGTACCTGATTTTAAACTGGTTACTACTCTTGCCCAGAAACAAGAATATGCATATTATTAGTAGATTTGGATAGAAAACACTATACAGTTTCTAAAACTGTTTGAATGGTGTCTGTGAGTATAACAGAACTCATATGGCAGGCAAAAACCTGAGAAGATTTCAAGCAGGAAGTGCCCTGTCTGCGATTTTGTAGTTCTGCTTTTGCTTGTCTATCAAAACTACAGTATCCGTGGGGTTTTGTTGCACTTTCTAAGGCTCTCTAAAGCCGCCAGAAAGTGGATTGGGGCGTCACCTGTCTCTGGGCAAAGTATAGGAGCACAGTTTGTCAGTGGACTGCCTGAGGACAAAGGGAATGAAAATGCGCATTCACGAGACTTCGCCATTTTTTCTTTCCCTCTTTGAATGAATACAACACTGTCCGGTTGGAATATTATCGCTATTTTACAAGAAAAATAGCATAAAAATTGATTTTAAACAGCGTTTGACATGCTTCTAAGTACGGTAATGGAACATTTTGAATTTTTTTGTGTCGATATGCACTCGCGCGTTACCCTTTGGATAGTGACCTGAACTCACGAACAAAACGGAGATATTTGCACATAACTATGGATTATTTGGAACAAAAACAACATTTGTTGTGGAAGTGGCAGTCCTGGGAGTGCATTCTGACGAAGAACAGCAAAGGTAATCCAATTTTTCTAATAGTAAATCTGAGTTTAGTGAGCCTCGACGTTGGCGGATGTCTGAATAGCTAGCCTTGATGGCCGAGCTATGTACTCAGAATATTACAAAATGTGCTTTCGCCGAAAAGCTATTTTAAAATCTGACAACGCGATTGCATAAAGGAGTTCTGTATCTATAATTCTTAAAATAATTATGTATTTTGTCAACGTTTATCATGAGTAATTTAGTAAATTCACCGGAGGTTTTCGATGGGTATGCATGTTCTGAACATCACATGCTAATGTAAACAGCAGTTTTTTGATATAAATATGAACTTGATTGAACAAAACATGCATGTATTGTATAACAATGTCCTAAGATTGTCATCTGATGAAGATCAAAGGTTAGTGCTGCATTTAGCTGAGGTTTTGGTTTTTGTGACATATATGCTTGCTTTGAAAATGGCTGTGTGATTATTTTTGGCAGGGTACTCTCCTGACATAATCTAATGTTTTGCTTTCGCTGTAAAGCCTTTTTGAAATCGGACAATGTGGTTAGATTAACGAGTCTTATCTTTCAAATGGTGTAAAATTGTCGTATGTTTGAAATATTGAAATTATAGCATTTGAGGTTTTCAATTTCGCTCTACCACTGGCTGTTAAATAGAGTGGGACGCTCACGTCCCACCTAGCCCAGAGAAGTTAACCTGGCAGGTCAAATTATTTACAATGACAACCTAGCAAGTGGCAAGTTGATGGTAGTGTATTTTTCATAGGGGAAAAATAAGCATAGGTGTAGAGGTGTGTATGGAATAACAGGGTTCAAGGCAATCTGGTAGACTTAGGTAAAACATCAAGGCCTATGTTTTTATGTGAAAGTAAAACAGCAAATGTGCAGGAGTGCATAGCAATAACACCAAAATCTGACTACGGGTTTCAGGTATAGCATCTCTGGTGATTGTCTATGTTCTCGAGATGTGTCTCAATGAAAACCTAGATTGCATAACTGTAAAGTAAACTATTGCAACGCATATCGAATACCAGTCTAGAAATAGGCTATTCTTCTACAAAATATTGAAGGGTCATTCCATGTAATTTCAGCATGCCATGAAATCCACCATCTCAGATGTTCTGAAATTGTTTCTGTAGTTAAAAACAGAGAAGGTAAGCATTCCGGACCACTTCCCTTTTTCCACATTTTGTTACGTTACAACCTTAATCTAAAAATGATTAAATAAATTTAAAAAAAATTCAAATAAATAACAAAATCCACAATCTACACACAAAACCCCATAATGAAAAAAGCGAAAACAGCTTTAGAAATGTTTGCTAATGTATTAAAAATAAAAATAAACTGAAATACTTTATTTATATAAGTATTCAGACCTTGTTATGAGACTCAAAATCGAGCTCAGGTGTATCCCGTTTCCATTGATTATTCTTGAGATATTTCTACAACTGGAGTCCACGTGTGGTAAGTTCAATTGATTGGACATGATTTGGACAGGCACACACCCATCTATAAAGGTCCCACAGTTGGCAGTGCATGTCAGAGCAAAAACAAAGCCATGAGGTCGAAGGAATTTTCCGTAGAGCTCCAAGACAGTATTGCGTCGAGGCACATATCTGGGGAAGGGTACAAAAAAATGTCTGCAGCATTGAAGATCCTGAAGAACACAGTTGCCTCCATCATTCTTAAAAGGATTAAGTTTGGAACCACCAAGACTCTTCCTAGAGCTGGCTGCCTGGCTAAACTGAGCCACTCCTTAGTAAAAAGGTACATGACAGCCCGTTGGAGTTTGCCAAAAGGCACCTAAATGACTAAGACCATGAGAAACAAGATTCTAAGGTCTGCTGGAACCAAGATTGAACTATTTGGCCTGAATGCCAAGTGTCAGGTCTGGAGGAAACCTGGCACCATCCCTACGGTGAAGCATGGTAGAGGCAGTATCATCCTGTGAGGATGTTTCTCAGCGTTTGGGGACACTAGTCAGGATCGAGGCAAAGATGAACGGACCAAAGTACATTGAGATCCTTAATGGTTCACCTTCCAACAGGGCAATGACCCTAAGCACACATCCAAGACAACGCAGGAGTGGTTTCAGGGACAAGTCTCTGAATGTCCTTGAGTGGCCCAGCCAGAGCCCGGACTTGAACCCAATCGAACATCTCTAGACATCTCTGACAATAGCTGTGCATAGACCCCCCCTCCACATCCAACCTGACAGAGCTTGAGAGGATCTGCAGAGAAGAATGGGAGAAACTCCCTAAATACAGCTGTGCCAGGCCTGTAGCATCATGCCCAAGAAGACTTGAGGCTGTAATCGGTCCCAAAGGTGCTTCAACAAAGTACTGAGTAAAAGGTCATTAGACTTATGTAAATGTAATATTTCCGTTTTCACAGATTAGCAAACATTTCTAAAAACCTGTTTTTGCTTTGTCATTATCAGGTATTGTGTATAGATTGATCAAATGGGGAAAACAATTTAATAGATGAACAAAATTTGAATAAAACTAAGGGGTCTGAATACTTTCCAAATCAAAAGTTATGTCACATTCGCCAAATACAACAAGTGTAGACCCTACCTTGAAATGCTTACTTACAAGCCCTTAACCAACAATACAGTAAAAAAAATATCATTTTTTTTTAAAGTTACAAAATAAAACAAAAATGAGGCTATATACAGGGAGTACCGAATCAATGTGCGGGTTGTACCTTAATTTAACTAGGCAAGTCAGTTAAAAACAAATTCTTATTTACAATCACAGCCTACCAGGGAACAGTGGCCTTGTTCAGGTGCAGAACGACCGATTTTTACCTTGTCAGCTCGGGGATTCGATCCAGCAACCTTTCGGTTACAGGCCCAACACTAACCACTAGGCTACCTGTCACCCCAAGTTGGTTGAGGTAATTTATTAATGTAGGTAGAGGTAAAGTGACTATGCACAGATAATAAACAGTGATTAGCAGCAGTGTAAAAACAAAGGGGGGAGTTGGGTCAATGCAAATACGAAAGCACTGCAGATATCTTTCAATTGGCAATATTTATTTTTGTCTTCAACTAATGCAGCGTCTCCCAAACTCGGTCCTCGGGACCCCAAGGGATGCACATTTCGTTTTTTCCCTTAACACCACACAGCTGATTCAAATAATCAAAGTTTGATGATTATTTGAATCAGCTGTGTAGTGCTAGGGGGAAAAAAACAAAACATGCACCGAGTTTGGGAAACTGTTCTAAAGAGGAAAATAATATAATTACATTACTGAGTTAGGGTAACTGTTACGTTACTGATTACAATTTTGGACAGGTAACTAGTAACCTAACTTTAACGGATTACATTTAGAAAGTAACCTACCAAACACTGCTTAGAACGTGTCTGGAACTCGTTTTTATGTCAAAGAGCACTGTGGTAGCCTCCACCAGGCAGCTATGGTTACATTCAAGTAAACCGAATTGCTTCAGGCGGAAGGGCTAACGTCGGGCCGCCTGGAGGTCGCCCCTTCCCCAGATAGCGTATGAACTGGTCATAAACCATGGCATTTTTTTTATTACAGGAAATAAGCTTTAAAAATGCAAAAATCTCTCAGCCTCATTGCAAAATGTGTAGAATTGGTTGAGATTATCTATAAAACTGCCATTAAAAAAATATATATCCTATGGTAAAATGTGTTGAACTCTAGGAAGTTTGCTGTTGAAACCCCCCAAAAAATGTACAGAAAGAAATACGAAACTACGGTAACGTTACGCCACAGCGTTTATAAATATTTATAGCTAGCCTTTCTTACCTGTATCGTCCCAATTTTTGCTGCAGGGACAGCTGCACTTGAGTTTGCAAGAGATACGAATTCAAGTTCATTTTCCTCTTGTGTAGCGCTGGAATACCACCGCCGCAACTTCGGTGTTGAGCTTGGTGCAAATAGTTTCACGTGCTGCGTTGACAGGGCCTTGACATCGTAATGTCTGCCTAGTATACGGCGGCAGCACTTGCTACCATGAAAAGCCATGTTATAAATGTAAATTAACTGTTGGAATATCTGTTTATCGTCGTAGACGTGTCAAACAAAAACGGTTAATAATATCGAAGCCTCACAAAACGTCTACGGAGTTGCTGTAACCACATTCAAGGGGGAGTGGGCAGCTTCAGCCAATCGTCTAAATCGTCTACCCTCTGGGTAGTGTAGTTCTTCTTCTTCTATGGTATAATGGCGTTCGCTCACTTGGATGTGCATTCTGCCAGCTACTGTGCGGGTGGATAATAAGGATTCCAAAAAGGAAATAATATGGGTAAAAAAACATTTTTTAAATCATATAAACTACCAAAAATGTATTAACTAAACTAACTAAACAAAATCAACCTGCTTTTCTACAAAAAAAACAGATTTTAATCAGAGTCCTGTGAGGTTGGGCATTTCCTAGCGAAATCTGCTGTACAGCCCTGATCCTTGACACCTCGACCTCTTTCACCCTAACAGGGCACTCAAGGAAGTCCGGAGTTTGATCCCCACCACAGCTGCAACATTTTCCATTCACATATTCTTCAACACCATACTTCTCCAGTCTGCAAATATTTGATTGTCACACACAGGGCCGGCCCTCCCATTAGGCAAGATTAGGCCCCTGCTAATGGCGGCACTTGAATTTGGGGTGGCATTTTGACAATTGGCTGCCGCCCTATTTGAAATAAATACATAAAACGTATTCAGATTATATCAAGCCGTTCTATGACAATGCTTAACTCGGTGAACAGATTTTTATCTCACTTAGGGCAGCAGAACATCCAGGTCCAGCCCTGGTCACACACACTTCAAACATTTTCAGTTACAAGCAACAATTCCATGGACGCTGCCATTTTGGAACCGTCATCCATCTCCGTCAATGTGAATCTTTTCGCAACCTCCTCAGGTAGTGTAGTTTTACCATAGACATGCATTTTAATACATTAGAACATCTTTGGTTTTACCTTTGGATTTCTAATTACAGTGACATTGGCATTAATGGGCTGCTAGAAGAACATATAAGTGATTACAAGTAGCGTGAAGTCTAATTAAAAGCAATTGTGTAATTACTGGGTAGCCTACATTGAAATGATCTGAGGAACCATCCTTCAAAAACGGTTAATATTCAGTACCAGTCAAAAGTTTTGACACGTCTACTCATTCAAGGGTTTTTCTTTATTTTTACTATTTTCCCCCAAAAATAGTGGGTGACTTTCTTACCTTTTTTTCTTCCCAATTTCATAGTATCCAATTAGTAGTTACAATCTTGTCTCATCGCTGCAACTCCCGTATGGTCTCGAGAGAGAGGGAAAGGTCGAGAGCCATGCGTCCTCCTAAACACTACCCAACCAAGCCAATCCGCACTGCTTCTTGACACAATGCCTACTTAACCCGGAAGACAGCCGCACCAATGTATCAGAGGAAACACCAAGCACCTGGCAACCTTGTCAGCGTGCACTGCGTCCGGGCCAGCCACAGGAGTCACTAGTACGTGATGGGACAAGGACACCCCTGCCGGCCAAACCCTCCCCTAACCCGGACAACGCTGGGCCAATTGTGCGCCGCCCCATGGGTCTCCTGGTCACGGTCGGCTGCGACAGAGCCTGGACTCAAACCCAGAATCTCTGGTGGCACAGCTAGCACTGCGATGCAGTGCCTTAGACCACCGCGCCACTCAGAAGGCCTACTATTTTCTACATTGTAGAATAACAGTGAAGACATCAAAACTATGAAATAACACATATGGAATCATGTAGTAAATATATTTATATTTGAGATTCTTCAAAGTAGCCACACTTGCCTTGATGATAGCTTTGCACACTCTTGGTGTTCTCTCAACCAGCTTCATGAGGTAGTCACCTTGAATGCTTGAAGGAGTTCCCACACATGTGACTCACCTCCTGGATTCGGTTTTATGTAGCAACATTTTAATTTCTGTTTTTGTAGAGACTCAGAGTGACAAAATGGTATTTCATACACTGCATTTGAGGAAACAATGGGAAAGTAATTCTGCTTTGAAAGTTGATCAACTTGTAAACTCACTTTTGAGAAAACCGTCTTTCAATATTTTGGTACTACTATTGGACATCCCTTCTTTCTCTACAGCATTCAGCATTGTTCACACCCTCTTAAACATTAGCCCCACCCATCTCTTTAAGGGCTGATCCGTGTGTTCTGTACTAACTTGCCAGCTACTTCCAGACATCTATAAGACAGAACAGCTCACTGAACATTACTCACCCTAGCAGAGCTGTTTAGGCTGTTATTTTATCCAGAGCGTTGGTGACTGCAACTGTGCTGCCAGATTATCCGTTTGTAAATTCAGAGCGTTTCGCATTCAGAGCGCACACTGGACGCTCTGGCCAATAAGTAGGGTTGTTCCGAAAGCTCTGACCTCACAACAACAGTCAAGCACCCAAGCTAACTGGCTAACATTGGCTAGCTACTTCCAGACACATAATGAGAGAACACCCCACTCTGACCTTTTTCTCGCCCTTGCAGAGCTGGTTAGGCAGTTTTCATATTATCCAGAGCGTTGGTGACTGTAACTGTGCTGCTGGCAACAATTGAATTATGCTTTGTTTCCGACCTTTACTGACACCGGACATATTCAACGGGTGTTGGGCGTTCAAAAATGAATCAGTTATTCTGTGCTATGACACACTAAAACGAGAGGGTTTTGTTAAGAAATGTAGCTACATAGCTTACTAGGTAAACAATGAATCCCAACGCATGATGTAACGTTAGTCGATCACCACATTCTTTTGGAGAGATTGGAAACCCAAATTGGTCTACACGGAGAAGTTCTGGCCTGGTTTAGATCTTATCTGTCGGAAAGATATCAGCTTGTCTCTGTGAATGGTTTGTCCTCTGACAAATCAACTGTACATTTCGGTGTTCCTCAAGGTTCCGTATTAAGACCACTATTGTTTTCACTATATATTTTACCTCTTGGGGATGTCATTCGAAAACATAATGTTAAATTTCACTGCTATGCGGATCACACACAGCTGTACATTTCAATGAAACATGGTGAAGCTCCAAAATTGCCCTCAAAAGAAGCCTGTGTTTCAGACATAAGGAAGTGGATGGCTGCAAATGTTCTACTTTTAAACTCGGACAAAACAGAGATGCTTGTTCTAGGTCCCAAGAAACAAAGAGATCTTCTGTTAAATCTGACAATTAATCTTGATGGTTGTACAGTCGTCTCAAATAAAACTGTGAAGGACCTCGGCGTTACTCTGGACCCTGATCTCTCTTTTGAAGAACATATCAAGACTGTTTCAAGGGCAGCTTTTTTCCATCTACGTAACATTGCAAAAATCAGAAACTTTCTGTCCACAAACGATGCAGAAAAATTAATCCATGCTTTTGCTACTTCTAGGTTGGACTAATGCAATGCTCTACTTTCCGGCTACCCGGATAAAGCACTAAATAAATTTCAGTTAGTGCTAAATACGGCTGCTAGAATCCTGACGAGAACCAAAAAATATTATCATATTACTCCAGTGTTAGCCTCCCTACACTGGCTTCTTGTTAAGGCAAGGGCTGATTTCAAGGTTTTACTGCTAACCTACAAAGCATTACATGGGCTTGCTCCTACCTATCTTTCCGATTTGGTCCTGCCGTACATACCTACACGTACGCTACGGTCACAAGACGCAGGCCTCCTAATTGTCCCTAGAATTTCTAAGCAAACAGCTGGAGGCAGGGCTTTCTCCTATAGAGCTCCATTTTTATGGAATAGTCTGCCTACCCATGTGAGAGATGCAGACTCGGTCTCAACCTATAAGTCTTTACTGAAGACTCATCTCTTCAGTGGGTCCTATGATTGAGTGTAGTCTGGCCCAGGAGTGTGAAGGTGAACGGAAAGGCTCTGGAGCAACGAACCACCCTTGCTGTCTCTGCCTGGCCGGTTCCCCTCTCTCCACTGGGATTCTCTGCCTCTAACCCTATTACAGGGGCTGAGTCACTGGCTTATTGGTGTTCTTCCATGCTGTCCCTAGGAGGGGTGCGTCATTTGAGTGGGTTGAGTCACTGACTTGGTCTTCCTGTCTGGGTTGGCACCCCCCTTGGGTTGTGCCGTGGTGGAGATCTTTGTGGGCTATACTCGGCCTTGTCTCAGGATGGTAAGTTGGTGGTTGAAGATATCCCTCTAGTGGTGTGGGGGCTGTGCTCTGGCAAAGTGGGTGGGGTTATATCCTTCCTGTTTGGCCCTGTCCGGGGGTATCGTCGGATGGGGCCACAGTGTCTCCTGACCCCTCCTGTCTCAGCCTCCAGTATTTATGCTGCTGTAGTTTATGTGTCGGGGGGCTAGGGTCAGTCTGTTATATCTGGAGTATTTCTCCTGTCTTATCCGGTGTCCTGTGTGAATTTAAGTATGCTCTCTCTAATTCTCTCTTTCTCTCTTTCTCTCTTTCTCTCCCTCGGAGGACCTGAGCCCTAGGACCATGCCTCAGGACTACCTGACATGATGACTCCTTGCTGTCCCCAGTCCACCTGGCCGTGCTGCTGCTCCAGTTTCAACTGTTCTGCCTATGGAACCCTGACCTGTTCACCGGACGTGCTACCTGTCCCAGACCTGCTGTTTTCAACTCTCTAGAGACAGCAGGAGTGGTAGAGATACTCTCAATGATCGGCTATGAAAAGCCAACTGACATTTACTCTTGAGGTGCTGACTTGTTACACCCTCGACAACTGTGAATATTATTATTTGACCATGCTGGTCATTTATGAACATTTGAACATCTTGGCCATGTGCTGTTATAATCTCCACCCGGCACAGCCAGAAGAGGACTCGCCACCCCTCATAGCCTGGTTCCTCTCTAGGTTTCTTCCTAGGTTTTGGCCTTTCTAGGGAGTTTTTCCTAGCCATCGTGCTTCTACACCTGCATTGCTTGCTGTTTGGGGTTTTAGGCTGGGTTTCTGTACAGCACTTTGAGGTATCAGCTGATGTAAGAAGGGCTATATAAATACATTTGATTTGATTTGATTTGAGTTAGCGAGCCAGCCAGCTAATGTTAGCTAGCTAGCTAACAGTACACTAACTTCAAATGAATATGCTTTGTCAAAATTAGAGTTGAGTCTTTTGTTAAACAATGGACCGTAATCACAACTCATGACGTTACTACCCTGCATGAATCTGCAGGTAGCTAACCAACCAGGTTCTATGGCAATAACTAGTCAAGCAAATGTGTCTGAGATACGAAGAATAAGATCATGCACAATGTTAGCTCGCGACCCAGCCAGCTAACATTAGCTAGCTACCCAGCCAGCTAACGTTAGCTAGCTAACAGTACACTTGAAATTAAACTACTTTCTGTCAAACGTGTAATATCAAACGTGTAATAGAAATAGTGTAATAGAAACGTGTAATATCTGAAAATGTTGCTTGCCAGACTATCTTACCAGTATACATCAAGGTTGGACGCCTCTCCTGTCTGATGCCATGCATGGTTGCCCTTAGTTTGATGATGTAACCCAGACTGGTGTTTTCTCCATCTTCTTAGCAATCATACTCGAATTACACTCATTTCAAAACTCGGTTCTCCAGAAAGTGTAGAGCATACACATAATGTTAGCTAGCGAGCCAGCCAGCTAATGTTAGCTAGCTAACAGTACACTTTAACTTGACATTAGGTTTATGCAGTTTTACTACATGATACATTACAACAACAAAAAACGTTTGACACAATTACCTAGACATACTGACCAGCTCCAATCAACAGACGCGTGCTATATGACTGACCAATCCAAACTCATCTCTCGGCATGTCCAGCCCACTCATTATCTCAGCCAATCATGGCTAGCGGGAATGTTGCATCCTAATTCATTGGCTAAACAAACTAGGCTCGTAATTTAAAAAAAAAATGTATTTACAGATGGCATACAAGTTTGATATTAAGGCACATGAAAGTTCACATGTTCGAGAAGGCATTTCTGCATTTTGATTAAAAAATATGTTTTACATTCAAACAGCTCTCCTGTGAAGTCATTACCTGCGACATACGCCTAGTTTCCTGAATCGGGTCACATATGCTGAGAACTTGTTGGCTGCTTTTCCTTCACTCTGCAGTCCAACTCATCCCAAACCATCTCAATTTGATTGAGATTGGATGATTGTGGAGGCCAGGTCATCTGATCCAGCACTCCATCACTTTCCTTCTTGGTCAAATACCTCTTACACAGCCTGGCGGTGTGTTTTGGATCATTGTCCTGTTGAAAAACTAATGATAATCCCACTAAGCGCAAACCAGATGGGATGGCGTACAGCTGCAGAATGCTATGTTAGCCATGCTGGTTAAGTGTGCCTTGAATTCTAAATAAATCACAGACAGTGTCAGCAGCAAAGCACCTCCACACCATCACACCTCCTCCTCCATGCTTCATGGTGGGAACCACACATGCAGAGATCATCCGTTCACCTATTCGGCGTCTAACTAAGACACGCCGGTTGGAACCCAAAATCAAAATTTGGACTCATCAGAGCAAAGGACAGATTTCCACCAGTCTAATGTCCATTGCCCGTGTTTCTTGGCCCAAGCAAGTCTCTTCTTCTTATTGGTGTCCTTTAGTAGTGGTTTCTTTTCAGCAATTCAACCATGAAGGCCTGATTCACGTCGTCTCCTCTGAACAGTTGATGTTGAGATGTGTCTGTTACTTGAACTCTGTGAAGCATTCATTTGGGCTGTGATCCGTGGTGCAGTTAACTCTATTGAACGTATCCTCTGCAGCAGAGGTAACTCTGGGACTTCCTTTCCTGTGGTGGTCCTCATGATAGCCAGTTTCATCATAGCGCTTGATCGTTTTTGCGACTGCACTTGAAGAAACTTTCAAAGTTCTTGAAATTTTCCGGATTGACTGACCTTGATGTTTTAAAGTAGTGATGGACTGTCATTTCTCTTTGCTTATTTGAGCTGTTCTTGCCATAATATGGACTTGGTCTTTTACCAAGTAGGACTATCCTCTGTATACCACCCCTACCTTGTCACAACACAACTGATTGTCTCAATCGCATTTAGAAGGAGAGAGGCACACCTGTTAATTGAAATGCATTCCAGGTGACTACCTCATGAAGCTTGTTGAGAAAATGCCAATAGTGTGCAAAGCTGTCATCATGGCAATGGGTGGCTACTTTGAAGAATCTCAAATATCAAATATATTTTGATTTGTTTAACAATTTTTTGGTTACTACATGATTCCATATGTGTTATATCCAAGATGGCGTAGCAGTTCAGACGTCCTGTCGTGTCCCGTGTATATATATATATATTTACATATTTTTTTTCTTCACTTATCTTTTTACATTTTTTTTTATTCTAAATACTCAACCTCAAAGCACTCTCCTGCAACCCGCCTCATCAATTTAAAAAAAAAAGAAAGTATTATTTACCTCATCTGAATTCCACGACAGAAGCTAGCCAGAGGTTAGCTATTTTCACAGGCTAACGTTGAAGTTCAGCTAGCTACGGTTAGCTGTCCTCAGCTATCCATTAGCTCGAAAAGCTATCGCCAGTTTTTGTACAGCGCGACTCAGACCAGAGCATATCGGACCTATTCTCTCTCCTTTCCTCGATTTCTACCGCAGGCTCTGGACATTTACACCTGGATCTTGCAGCTAACTAGCTGCTACCTGAGTGACTATTGGCAACGTCGGTCTCGGAATTAACACACACAATTACGGAGCTAGCTAGCTAGCCAGCTGAAGAATTCCGTCAGCCACTCGTGGGCTACTCCTGAGCTAGCCAGCTGAAGTGTCTCCTGGGCTACAACTCACCTATCCTGACCCGTTTTACTGCCGATGCGGAGCCCCATTGGGTCTTCACGACTGGATCACCGACGTTATCTGCCCGAGGGAGTTGTTCCAACTGGCCCCTCCGTCGCGACGTAACCTGATCGCCCATCTGCGGCCAGCTAATCGTTAGCTGTCTTTTCGGCTGTGATCTGAATAGGTCTGTCGGACACTTTTCTTGGGCCACTATAACTAACTACTTTGCCAACTTGGACAGGTCCCCCCTTCCACACGGAACCCCACTAACCCACAGACGGAAACGCACGAGGCGGCTAAAAACAGACCTCCCTCCCATCTTCCACCAGCTTGCTACCTATGGCCCAGCTAGCTGTCTGAATCTCACTGGACCCTCTGATCACTCGGCTAAGCATGCCTCTCCTTAATGTCAATATGCCTTGTCCATTGCTGTTCTGGTTAGTGTTTATTGGCTTATTTCACTGTAGAGCCTCTAGCCCTGCTCATTATACCTTATCCAACCTCTCAGTTCCTCCACCCACACATGCTATGACATCTTCTGGTTTCAATGATATTTCTAGAGACAATATCTCTCTCATAATCACTAAATGCCTAGGTTTACCTCCTCTGTACTCACATCCCACCATACCTTTGTCTGTACATTATACCTTGAAGCTATTTTATCGCCCCCAGATACCTGCTCCTTTTTCTCTCTATTCTGGACGTCACAGACGACCAATTCTTATAGCTTTTAGCCGTACCCTCATACTTATCCTTCTCTGCTCCGCTGGGGATGTGGAGGTGAATCCAGGCCCTTCAATGCCTGGCTCCACACCTACTCCCCAGGCGCTCTCTTTTGATGACTTCTGTAACCGTAATAGCCTTGGTTTCATGCATGTTAACATTAGAAGCCTCCTCCCTAAGTTTGTTTTATTCACTGCTTTAGCACACTCTGCCAACCCGGATGTCCTGGCTGTGTCTGAATCTTGGCTTAGGAAGTCCACCAAAAACTGTGAAATCTTCATCCCTAACTACAACGTTTTCAGACAAGATAGAACGACCAAAGGGGGCGGTGTTGCAATCTACTGCAGAGATAGCTTGCAGAGTTCTGTCCTGCTATCCAGGTCTGTACCCAAACAATTTGAACTTCTACTTTTAAAAATCCACCTCTCCAAAAACAAGTCTCTCACCGTTGCCGCCTGCTATAGACCCCCCTCGGCCCCTAGCTGTGCTCTGGACACCATATGTGAACTGATTGCCCCCCATCTATCTTCAGAGCTTGTGCTACTAGGCGACCTAAACTGGGACATGCTTAACACCCCAGCCATTCTGCAATCCAAGCTTGATGCCCTCAATCTCACACAAATTATTAATGAACCCACCAGGTACAACCCCAAAGCCGCAAACACTGGCACCCTCATAGATATCATCCTAACCAATGTGCCCTCTAATTACACCTCTGCTGTTTTTAACCAAGATCTCAGCGATCACTGCCTCATTGCCTGCACCCGTAATGGGTCAGCGGTCAAACGACCTCCACTCATCACTGTCAAACGCTCCCTGAAACATTTCAACGAGCAAGCCTTTCTAATCGACCTGGCCCTGGTATCCTGGAAGGATATTGACCTCATCCCGTCAGTAGAGGATGCCTGGTTATTTTTTAAAAATGCCTTCCTCTCCATCTTAAATAAGCATGCCCCTTTCAAGAAATTTAGAACCAGGAACAGATATAGCCCTTGGTTCTCCCCAGACCTGACTGCCCTTAACCAACACAAAAATATCCTGTGGCGTTCTGCATTAGCATCGAACTGCCCCCGCGATATGCAACTTTTTAGGGAAGTTAGAAACCAATACACACAGGCAGTTAGAAACGCCAAGGCTAGCTTTTTCAAACAGAAATTTGCTTCGTGCAACTCCAACTCTAAAAAGTTCTGGGACATTGTAAAGTCCATGGAGAATAAGAACACCTCCTCCCAACTGCCCACTGCACTGAGGATAGGAAACTCTGTCACCACCGATAAGCCCACTATAATTGAGAATTTCAATAAGCATTTTTCTACGGCTGGCCATGCTTTCCACCTAACTACCCCTACTGCATTCAACAGCACTGCACCCCCCACAGCTACTCGCCCAAGCCTCCCCCATTTCTCCTTCTCCCAAATCCATTCAGCTGATGTTCTGAAAGAGCTGCAAAATCTGGACCCCTACAAATCAGCTGGGCTTGACAATCTGGACCCTTTCTTTCTAAAATTATCTGCCGAAATTATTGCAACCCCTATTACTAGCCTGTTCAACCTCTCTTTCGTGTCGTCTGAGATTCCCATAGATTGGAAAGCAGCTGCTGTCATCCCCCTCTTCAAAGGAGGTGACACTCTTGACCCAAGTTGCTACAGACCTATATCCATCCTACCCTGCCTTTCTAAGGTCTTCGAAAGCCAAGTCAACAAACAGATTACCGACTATTTTGAATCCCACCGCACCCTCTCCGCTATGCAATCTGGTTTCAGAGCTGGTCATGGGTGCACCTCAGCCACGCTCAAGGTCCTAAACGACATCGTAACCGCCATCGATAAGAAACATTACTGTGCTGCCGTATTCATTGACCTGGCCAAAGCTTTTGACTCTGTTAATCACCACATCCTCATCGGCAGACTTAGTAGCCTTGGTTTCTCAAACGATTGCGTCGCCTGGTTCACCAACTACTTCTCTGACAGAGTTCAGTGTGTCAAATCGGAGGGCCTACTGTCTGGACCTCTGGCAGTCTCTATGGGGGTACCACAGGGTTCAATTCTTGGGCCAACTCTTTTCTCTGTATACATAAATGATGTCGCTCTTGCTGCTGGTGAATCTCTGATCCACCTCTACGCAGACGACACCATTCTGTATACTTCTGGCCCTTCTTTGGACACTGTGTTAACAACCCTCCAGACGAGCTTCAATGCCATTCAACTCTCCTTCCGTGGTCTCCAACTGCTCCTAAACACAAGTAAAACTAAATGTATGCTCTTCAACCGATCGCTGCCTGCACCTGCCCGCCCATCCAGCATCACTTCTCTGGACGGTTCTAACTTAGAATTTGTGGACAACTACAAATACCTAGGTGTCTGGTTAGACTGTAAACTCTCCTTCCAGACTCACATCAATCATCTCCAATCCAAAGTGAAATCTAGAATTGGCTTCCTATTTCGCAACAAAGCATCCTTCACTCATGCTGCCAAACATACCCTCGTAAAACTGACCATCCTACCAATCCTCGACTTCGGCGATGTCATTTACAAAATAGCCTCCAATACCCTACTCAACAAGCTGGATGCAGTCTATCACAGTGCCATCCGTTTTGTCACCAAAGCCCCATATACAACCCACCACTGCGACCTGTATGCTCTCGTTGGCTGGCCTTCACTTCATCATCGTCGCCAAACACATTGGCTCCAGGTCATCTACAAGACCCTGCTAGGTAAAGTCCCCCCTTATCTCCGCTCACTGGTCACCATAGCAGCACCCACCTGTAGCACGCGCTCCAGCAGGTATATCTCTCTGGTCACCCCTAAAGCCAACTCCTCCTTTGGTCGTCTCTCCTTCCAGTTCTCAGCTGCCAATGATTGGAACGAACTACAAAAATCTCTAAAACTGGAAACACTTATCTCCCTCACTAGCTTTAAGCACCAGCTGTCAGAGCAGCTCACAGATCTCTGCACCTGTACATAGCCCATCTTTAATTGAGCCCAAACTACTACCTTTTCCCCTACTGTATTTATTTATTTTATTTATTTTGCTCCTTTGCACCATATTATTTATATTTATATTTTAACTTTAACTTTCTTCAAACTACAAATCTACCATTCCAGTGTTTTTTTTCTTGCCATACTTTATTTACTTTGCCACCATGGCATTTTTTTGCTTTTACCTCCATTATCTCACATCATTTGCTCACATTGTATATAGTCTTATTTTTTTCTACTGCATCATTGATTGTATGTTGTTTTACTCCATGTGTAACTCTGTGTTTTTGTATGTTGTCGAACTGCTTTGCTTTATCTTGGCCAGGTCGCAATTGTAAATGAGAACTTGTTCTCAACTTGCCTACCTGGTTAAATAAAGGTGAAATAAAAAATAAATAAATAAATATCATAGCTTTGATGTCTTTACTATTATTCTACAATGTAGAAAATAGTAAAAATAAAGAAAAACCCTGGAATGAGTTTTGACTGGTACTCTGTGTATACATTTCACTATCAATTGGGGAGAGACAGCCTCAAATATCACCTTAATTTGTACACATCCACTGTAAAGGCTACACATGAATCGCTGCTTCCTGTTTCAGTCACGTCTTTGGTCCCATTTGCGTGGATCAAACAAAAACACTAATGGTTGAGAAATAGTGCAAGTTGCAGCTGGTGAGGAGCAACTCCCGAAAATTGAAGTCGACTACAGTCGAAACTTCATGACATTTGATCACATGGTTAATGTAAAGTTCATGTAGTCGACATGTAGGCATAAATCTGGCAATCTCCTAATGCAACACACTTTGAAAGGCGGTGACCAACGATTGTCATCGACTTGACAAAAGTGAGCCGTTTGAACACGCCCAATAATTGACTGTGAATTGAAATCATTTGGAAATGGCACTGAAAAATACAGCCTTAAGAGAGCCACAATTTGTGATCTGAAAACACATAACCTTGTACTCTTTGGTCTAAACCAATCTATACAGTTGTCAACAAGCCACTCCACTCCCAGGATATTTCTAAGAAATGTAGTATTTAGGCTATTTACACAACAACATTGTGCTCTTTATTAAGTTCATGGCATTGCTCAAAATTGTCTGCAAGTGGAGATACTCTAACAATGGTGCAGGAAAAAAATGTAATTGAGGCGCTAAACATGCACTGTGGTTGTTCTTACATATGGTTTTCAATTCAATACTGTACGAACAAGCACTAACAAACAAGGAACGGCAATAACTCTTGTTATATCATACAGCTACTGTTCAGGGCAACGTTCTGTAGTTTCAATGCTAGAAAAGAGGGATACAAGGGGTAAGCACAGAGCAGGGAAAACACATGCGCTTGACTATCAGTTTCTATTGTGTTTGGACCTACATAGGGGGAATGGGTCTGTTAAAAAACAATCACCACCACCTACTAGACCCCTAGTGAGTACCTTGAACCCATTCTCTCCACATCAACTGTCATTCAAAGTTAGCTGGCCAATCAGAGGCTTTTTTGTGTATTATGTAACCACCTTTAACGATGACATTTGTGTCACTTAAATCTCCATAAAACAACTTGAGAAATGCAATGCAAAGACACACACCTAGTGGGTGAAGCAAGGAGACCTAAAGCCATGTGAGTCTGTCAGTGTCACAGTTCAAAACTTCAAGAACTACATACTCCACCCACGCAGGACTTTACCCCCTGGTTCCCAACCCACACATAAGATCAGGACAACAGATAAGTACAATCAAAATAGTTGATTGCCTTAAATCAAATCAAATTTTATTGGTCGCATGCACATGTTTAGCCGATGTTATTGCAGGTGTAGCAAAATCCTAGCTCCAACAGTTTCTAGCTCCAACAGTGCAGTAATATCTAACAATACACACAAATCTAAAAGTAAAATAATGGAATTAAGAAATATAGAAATATTAAGATGAGCAATGTCAGAGTCTGGAGTATAAATATATACTGTATATATAGTGCATTCGGAAAGTATTCAGACCCCTTGACCTTTTCCACATTTTGTTACGTTACAGCCTTTTTCTAAAATTGAAAAATCTCAGCAATCTACAAGCAATTCCCCATACTGACAAAGCGAAAACAGGTTTTATATTTTTTTTGCAAATGTATTAAAAATAAAAAACAGAAATACCTTATTTACATTAGTATTCAGACCCTTTGCTATGAGATGAGAAATTGAGCTTAGGTGCATCCTGTTTCCATGAATCATCAATGAGCAGTTTCTACAAGTTGATTGGAGTCCACCTGTGGTGAATTCAATTGAATGTACATGATTTGAAAAGGCACAGACATGTCTATATAAGGTCCCACAGTTGACAGTGCATGTCAGAGAGAAAACAAAGCCATGAGGTTGAAGGAGTTGTCCGTTGAGCGTCGAGGATTGTGTCAAGGCACAGATCTGGGGAAGGGTACCAAAACATTTTGCAGCGTTGAAGGTCTCGTGATGTGTGTTTTGTCCTATATTTTTATTTAGTAGGCCTTTTGCCTTTTGGTAGGCCATCATTGTAAATAAGAATTTGTTCTTAACTGACTTGCCTAGTTAAATAAAGGTGAAATAAAAAAATATATAAAAAAAAGGTCCCCAAGAACACAGTGGCCTCCATCATTCTTAAATGGAATAAGTTTGGAACCACCAAGACTCTTCCTAGAGCTGGCCACCCGGCTAAACTGAGCAATCGGGGGAGAAGGGCCTTGGTCAGGGAGGAAACCAAGAACCTGATGGTCACTCTGACAGAGCTCTAGAGTTCCTCTGTGCAGCTGGGAGAACCTTCCAGAAGGACAACCATCTCTTCAGCACTCCATCAATCAGACAGAAGCCACTCCTCAGTAAAAGGCACTTGTCAGCCCGCTTGGAGTTTGCCAAAAGGCACCTAAAGGACACAGACCATGAGAAACAAGATTCTCTGGTCTGATGAAACCAAGGTTGAACTCTTTGGCCTGTATGCCAAGTGTCACGCCTGGAGTAAACCTGACACCATCCCTACGGTGAAGCATCATGGTGGCAGTATCATGCTGTGGGGATGTTTTTCAGCGGCAGGGACTGGGAGACCAGTCAGGATCGAGGGACAGATGAACGGAGAAACGTACATTGAGAGATTCTAGGAGAAAACCTGACGAAGAACACTGAGGACCTCAGACTGGGGCGAACGTTCACCTTCCAACAGGACAATGACCCTAAGCACACAGCCAAGACAACGCAGGAGTGGCTTCAGGACTTCTGAGTGTCCTTGAGTGGTCTAGCCAGAACCCGGACTTAAACCCAATCGAACATCTCTGGAGAGACCTGAAAATAGTTATGCAGCAACACTCCCCATCCAATCTGAGAGAGCTTGAGTGGATCTGCAGAGAAGAATTGGAGAAACTCAACAAATACAGGTGTGCCACGCTTGTGGCGTCATACCTAAGAAGATTCGAGGCTGTAATCGCTGCCAAATGTGCTTCAACAAAGTACTGAGTAGGGTCTGAATACTTCTGTAAATGTGAACTTATTTAGCCTTGCCATAACAAAGGAGTTGAATACTTCAGGTTTTCATTTTTTATTAATATTTGTAAAAATGCAGAAAAACACAATTCCACCTTGACATTATGGTATTGTGGTATTGTGTGTAAGCCAGTGACAAAACAGTCAAAATGTTATCCATTTTAAATTCAGGCTGTAACACAACAAAATGTCAAAAAAGTCAAGGGGTGTGAATAATTCCTGAAGGGACTGCATGTTAACCTTTTTCAAATGCTTCAGAACTGGAACTGATCATGTTCAAAGTTTACTGACACAACCAACAGAACACACTTAACTACAACAACATTCTCAGTAACGGTTACAGAAACTGAATCAAATCAAATCAAATGTATTTATATAGCCCTTCTTACATCAGCTGATATCTCAAAGTGCTGTACAGAAACCCAGCCTAAAACCCCAAACAGCAAGCAATGCAGGTGTAGAAGCACGGTGGCTAGGAAAAACTCCCTAGAAAGTCCAAAACCTAGGAAGAAACCTAGAGAGGAACCAGGCTATGAGGGGTGGCCAGTCCTCTTCTGGCTGTGCCGGGTGGAGATTATAACAGCACATGGCCTAGATGTTCAAATGTAACACCTGCAAAGCACACTGCGTATAATTATGATGACCCCTGCCCCAAACAAGGCCAAATTTAGTCGATCCACCCTGGCCATAGACGTAGATTTTTGGACTGGTTCCGGATGGACTAAATCTGGACCAATCATAGATATCAATTGTTTTATCAAATCAACGGCAGTCCTGACAGACTAAATCTAAACCAAACATAGACATAGATTTTTGGCCCAGTCCAGCATTGTCTTGATTTGGCCCAAAAATAGATGTCTTTGATTAGTCCAAACTTTGTCAGTCCGGACCGGCCCAAAAATCCAAACACCTCTTTCTCTCTGTCTCTCAGACACAAAAAACACAGTGGACACTAGATGGCAGGCAAGCATAACATATTGAGCAGTCCTGCAGTTGAAAACAGTCTTACAATGTCTAGATTGCTTGAACACTAAATGAAATTGGGATCCAAATTAACAGCTTGTGATTTCTCATTGTTTTCACAATAAATGCAAATCCTGAACAATTGTTTACAAAACAGTAAACACAATCCATTGGGCACAGACGTCAATTCAACGTCTATTCCACTTTGGTTCAATGTAATTTCATTGAAATGATGTGGTAACAACGTTGATTCAACCAGTGTGTGCCCAGTGGGAACTTTCTATCAAGACATAGAGACGTTTTGCAAAACAGTCGTTAGCACCTTATTTTAAGGTACAAATATTATGCACTAATTTGTAGCTTATTAAGCCTTTATTAGGTATTATTGTCCATTTAAAAAAGGTTTATTCAGTGTTTTTCTATTCTCACACTATAAGTCATGTGTTAATAGTTCTTCATTAGTTACATCCTTATTTTCCACAATCAAAGCTTATCAATAGTTAATAAGGTGAAAATTACACATGCACCAGACTCTGTATATGCTGTCTTAAGAAGGCAATGGTAGAGGCAGAATTCCCTAATAATACTAAAATAAAGGTTCCCCATTCTAAGGTGTGGTCTTGCTTATAGCCAATGGTTGCTTGTTTGCAGACATAGGTTCCCTATTCTGAAGTATAAACACATTCCTCCTTAATAGATGTATAATAAGTAATTATTACTCCAAACTAGGTTCCTTATTCTGAAGTGAAGGATCACAGTTGCATTTTAGTGAAAAGAAACTGACACAGAGTAATTAAATTATTTGTACCTTTATTTAACTAGGCAAGTCAGTTAAGAACAAATTCTTATTTACGATGATGGCCTTGTCAGCTCTGGGATTCGATCTATTAACCTTTCGGTTACTGGCCCAATGCTCTAACCACTAGGCTACCTGCCACCCCTAAATACCTCCTGTGTACAAAAAATGAGTCTCACCTCCAACCACCATGTCCCACCTCCTGTAACTTATTCATACAGGGTATTTCTTCCTGATGTCATGCAAAAGCATACCAAGTGGCCCGTCTCTATGATGATCACCATGCCAGTATATCCACTCAATCACATCCAAGTGATCTCCGAGCAAGTTCTCTGTGCGATTGCCTCTAAGTCTCTAAACAGTTCAATTATATACACCCCAGAATCTCTCCACGTTTTGGGTATGCACACTTGTGATAGGGTCAACAAAATTATCTTGATGGTTGACGGTAAGATGGTTGTAACTTTCATTCCTAAAACAGTGGTAAGAGCTCCATCCATCAGAAATCACGATGCTCCCTCCATTGAAAGCACTTTTGAATGATGGGTACAAGGTGTCTAGTAGAATGATGCTTCACAATTCTCAGAACTGGTCGACTTTCTGACACCCACCATACCAAATACCTAAGAGCTTCTGTTGCACGCTCTGCCCCTGTTGTACAAAAATTAACAGAGACAAACATTTTAATATCAACTAACACACAAAATGTCATCCCTGCAACTACTGAAAAGTAGGTTTTTCTGTTGCACTGCAGGTTATATTTTGCATTATTTTGTGTTAGTTTTATCACAGAGAGGAATAAGAGGGGGAGATGGGACATTAGTTAGGGAAGGCAAGATTGGGGATTGAGAGTGGGACATGAACCCTAATCTTGTGGGTTGTATACAGTGTGTTGGTTATTGTCATCAGCATTACTTCTAGACCAGACAAAAGTACTTTTTTTTTGTGTTACCCTTTTTTTACCAGGTAAGTTAACTAAGTTAACTGAGAACACATTGTCATTTACAGCAACGGCCTGGGGAATAGTTCCAGGGTAGAGGAAGGGGGATGAATGGGCCAATTGGAAACGAGGGATTATTATGTGGCCATGATGGTATGAAGGCCAGATTTGGAATTTAGCCAGAACGCCGGTGTTAACACCCCTATTCTTACGTTAAGTGCCATGGGATCTTTAGTGACCATAGAGAGTCAGGTCACCCGTTTAACGTCCCATCCGAAAGACAGCACCCTACACAGGGCAATGTCCCTAATCACTGCCCTGGGGCATTGCATTCCAAGATAAATGTTTGCCTGTGCTTTATGTAGATAAATAATTATGACTGAGTGGGAACCAAAAAAAACACAATAAGAAATTACATATATTTTGTTTATGGCCAAAAAACTATTTCTCGTCTTTCATGATTTTCTGCTGGCCCCCTCTCCTCATTGCAGACTTACACACCTGTCATGTCCTGACCATAGAAAGCTTTTATTTTCTATGGTAGAGTAGGTCAGGGCGTGACAGGGGGTTTTGTCTAGTTTATTTATTTCTAAGTTGGTTCTAGTTTCCTTTTTCTATGTTGGGGGTTTTGTCTAGTTTATGTAATTCTATGTTGCTTCTAGTTTCTTTTTTCTATGTTGTGGTTTTTGTATGATTCCCAATTAGAGGCAGCTGGTTATCGTTGTCTCTAATTGGGGATCATATTTTAGTTGTTGTTTTTCCCACTAGGTTTTGTGGGATATTATTTTGAGTTAGTGTATGTTGCACCTCTTTGTCACGGTTTGTTGTTTTTGTTTATTAGTTTATTGTATGTCTTGCATAGTTTCACAGTTAAATAAAGATGTGGAACGATACACACGCTGCGCTTTGGTCCGCTCCTTCATACGACAATCGTGACAACACCTTACGCATCCTATGTGCAATATTCAACAGAGTAGCAGAGCTCCCAGTGATGCCTTCCTGTTCCTGCATCACGTCCACTTGACGGAACTGGAGGTCTCATGAAAATCTGTAATCACACAGACCAAGCACATTTTGATATTACAATAACAAGAGCAGCAGAATCCATTCAGGAACAATTGGTAAGGAATGAGCTGGCAACTGGAGGCCTGTTGGCATGGGCATCAGAGTCTCTAGTGATGTACTGTCGTTGTGACCTTGAGCAAGGTACTTTACCCCAAACTTCTCCAGGGGTTCTACACTGTGGCTGACCCTGGCTCTGACCCAAACTTCTCTCTCTGTATACACTGAGTATACCAAACATTAGGAACACTTTCCTAATATTGATTTGGAACCCCCCTCCTTCTGCCCTCAGAAAAGCCTAAATTCGTTGGGGCATGAATTCGTTGGGGCAGGTGTTTAATTGTAAAGGACCAAGGTAGGAGGCAGGTAGCTGGGTCCAGGGGAAGGCAGAAGGTCATACACAGGGGACCAAAAAGGCAACCATACAGGCAGGGAAAAGGCTAGTAACGTCATCCGGGAGATCAGGCAATAGGTTGACAACAGGAAATCTGATACAGGCAGGGAAGAGACAAAAGGCGTCGTTAGTGAGGCAGGCCAAAACTATCATACACGGGAGGATTAAATTACGGGAAAAACAGAGCTCCGAATAGAAGTGTATCACAAAACAAACAATACCTCACAATGGTGGGGTGCAAAGAACTGAACTAAATAGTGTGTGATAATGACATACAGGTGTGTGAACAGGTGATCAGAATTCAGGTGATTGGGATCTGGAGAGTGAGCTGCGTTCAGGGGATCTATGTGTTTGGGAGTGTGAGTTGGAAGCAGACTTTACAGTACCCCCCCCCCCCAGTATTGGCAGGGCAACTGGAGACGGTAGGTGACAGGATTTATGCAGTGTTTTATTTTGAAGGGACCAATGATCCGGGGACTGAACTTTTTGCCGGATGTCCCTGGTAGAGAGCCACACACGTTGCCCAGGGTGGAAGAGTGGAGTAGGTTGGCGACACCGGTCAGCAAACCATTTCTGGGAGAGGGAAGCTTGATGTAGGTGCCGATGTGCGGTCTCCCAAACCTGCTCACTCATCGACGGCACGCACAGTTCCGGGCTCTGTCTCCCATGGGAACACAGGGGGTTGGTATCCGAGGACACACTGAAAAGGAGTGAGATGGAGTGAGGAATGCACCAGGGAGTTCTGTGCGTATTCGGCCCAGGCTAGATAGCGATTCCACTCGTGTGGTTGGCAGGTGCAGTGTTGGCAAAGGTACTTCCCTATTTCCTGATTCAGGCGTTCCGTCTGCCTGTTAGTATGGGGATGGTATCCATAGGCTGATGGAGACCCCCAGTCGGTCGCAGAAAGCTCGCCACGCCCTGGAGACGAACTGGGGTCCCCGATCCGAAACGATGTCTTCCAGGATCCCATGCAGACGAAACACCTGTTGGAACATGCACTCGGCCATTTCCATGGCATTAGGTTGATGCGGAAGGGGGATGAATCGACACATCTTGGAGAATCGGTCCACTACAACTAAAATAGTAGTGAAGCCTAATTCTGGCAGATCAGTGAGAAAATCCATGGCGATGTGGGACCATGGTCTGTGTGATGTAGGTAAAGGCTCAAGCTTACCGGTCGGTAGTTGGCAAGAGCTCTTTGCCCATGCACAGACGGGACAGGAAAGAACGTAATCTCGGACGTCTGCTATTAGGGATGACCACCAGAACTTGCGTGTCAGTATCTCCGTGGTCCAGGTGATCCCGGGATGGCCAGAGCTCAGCGAGGTATGGCACCACTGCATTAGTTGGGGTCTGACAGACTCCGGAACGTAGGTCTTGCCTGCAGGGGTGTCGGGAGGTGCTGGGTCGTGGCATAGGGCCTCTTGGATGGCTGATTGAATTTCCCACTGTATGGGTCCCACGAAACAAAATGGAGGCAGGATGGGCTCAGGAGCTGGGTTAGAGGAAGGGGAGTCAAATAGACAGGATAAGGAATCAGCCTTCACATTTTTCTTGCCAGGCAGATAGGTGACGGGGAAGTTGAATCGGGTGAAGAAGAGTGCCCAGTGAGCCTGTCTGGGGTTGAGCCTCTTAGCGCTTCTTAAGTACTCCAAATTGTGGTGGTCGGTAAGGACAAGGAATGGGTGATGAGCTCCCTCTATCCAGTGGCGCCACTTTTCGATAGCCAGCTTAATGGCGAGGAGCTCTCGGTTCCCGACATCATAGTTCCTCTCAGCGGGTGACAGTTTCTTGGAAAAGAAGCCACATGTGTATAATTTGGGAGGTGTCCCTACCCACTGAGAGAGAACCGCTCCTACGCCAACCTCGGATGCATCAACCTCCAGAACAAAAGGAAAGGTGGGATCTGGCTGCCTAACGATGGGTGCAGAGATGAAGAGGTTGTTTCAAGGTCTCAAATGCAGTAAGGGCGGTATCGGTCCATTGGAGGGTGCAGGTTTTTTGACTGGTGAGAGCTGAGAGAGGAGCGGTTGTGCTGCTGCAGTTTCGGATGAACCGGCGGTAGTAGTTGGAAAATCCTAGGAAATGTAGTTCCTTTATGGTGGAAGGTTTGCCTAGTTAACTGGTAAAGTTAGATAAGAACAAACTTTTATTTACAATCACGGCCTACTCCGGACAAACCCGGATGTCGCTGGGCCAATTGTGCAACGCCCTATGACACTCCCAATCACAGTCAGATGTGATACAGCCTGTATTCGAACCAGGGACTATAGCAATGCCATGGACCGCTGCGCCGCTCAGGAGCAATGACACACACACACACACACACACACACACACACACACACACACACACACACACACACACACACACACACACACACACACACACACACACACACACACAGTTGAAGCCGGAAGTTTACATACACCTTAGCCAAATACATTTAAACTCCCTCACAACATGATGCTGCCACCCCCGTGCTTCACAGTTGGGATGGTGTTCTTCGGCTTGCAAGCGTCCCCTTTTTCCTCCAAACATAACGATGGTCATTATGGCCTATTTTTATTTTATCAGACCAGAGGACATTTCTCCAAAAAATGTGATCTTTGTCCCCATGTGCAGTTGCAAACTGTAGTCTGGCTTTTTATGGCGTTTTTGGAGCAGTGGCTTCTTCCTTGCTGAGTGGCCTTTCAGGTTATGTTGATATAGGACTCGTTTTACTGTGGATATAGATAATTTTGTACCGGTTTCCTCCAGCATCTTCACAAGGTCCTTTGCTGTTGTTCTGGGATTGATTTGCACTTTTCGCACCAAAGTGAGTTCATCTCTAGGAGACAGAACGCGTCTCTTTCCTGAGTGGTATGATGGCTGTGTGGTCCCATGGTGTTTATACTTGCGTACTATTGTTTGTATAGATGAACGTGGTACCTTCAGGCATTTGGAAATTGCTCCCAAGGATGAACCAGACTTGTGGAGGTCTACAATTCTTTTCTGAGGTCTTGGCTGATTTCTTTTGATTTTCCCATGATGTCAAGCAAAGAGCCACTGAGTTTGAAGGTAGGCCTTGAAATACATCCACAGGTACACTTACAATGGACTCAAATGATGTCAATTAGCCTATCAGAAGCTTCTAAAGTCATGACATCATTTTCTGGATTTTTCCAAGCTGTTTAAAGGCATAGTCAACTTAGTGTATGTAAACTTCTGACCCACTGGAATTGAGATACAGTGAATTATAAGTGAAACAATCTGTCTGTAAACAATTGTTGGAAAAATTACTTGTGTCATGCACAAATTAGATGTCCTCACCGACTTGCCATAACTATAGTTTGTTAACAAGACATTTGTGGAGTGGTTGATAAACAAGTTTTAATGACTCCAACCTAAGTGTATGTAAACTTCCGACGTCAACTGTATATATATTTCTTTCTTTCTTCAGAACATTAACCGTGTGTAGGTCGATATGTGTATAGGTAGATGTGGAAAGGTAGATACAAATGATTTGTTGCAAGTTGGGGAGGGGGGGGTTTCACACCTAGCTCGGCTATTAGACAATTCTGTAGTAAAGGTTGAATTGTCACGTCCTGACCAGTAAAAGGGGTTGTTAGTTATTGTAGTTTGGTCAGGGCGTGGCAGGGGGTGTTTGTTTTATGTGTTTCAGGGTTTTTTGGTTAATGTTCTATGTTAGTATATTTCAATGTTCGTTCTAGTTTTTCTATTTCTATGTTTAGTTTATTGGGTTGACCTTCAATTGGAGGCAGCTGTTCCTCGTTGCCTCTAATTGAAGGTCCTATTCAGTAGGGGTGTTTTCCATTGGGGTTTTGTGGGTAGTTGTTCCGTGTGTAGCTGTGTGCCTCACAGGACTTTTTTTTCGTCGTTGTTGTTTTGATTAAGTGTTTTGTTTCGTTTTCTTCTCAATAAACAAGAAGATGAGCATACACATTCCCGCTGCGCCTTGGTCCCATCTTTACGACGAACTTGACATGAATAGTCTATTGTTCAGCTAATAGCCCATCCTAGAAATGTTGTTAGCAGAATTCACAGCCTGCTACGCTTGTGAAAACTAATAATAATACTTTTTCCACTTTTTAAAGATTCCAATGAATAGTGTTTTTAGCCACAATCGGCCCCAACCCCAATTAATACATTTGGGCACAAACGATAGCGTGCTGGACTTCGGGCTAGAATGTTGAGGGTTTGAAACCTGCTCCCGCTTGTTTCATTACATTATTATGCTGGTCTCAGAGCAAATAGCCTGGATTGTTACTCCTATCTCGTTCCTCGCACTCTTCCACGTGTCATTCTCCGCCTGAGTGGCTTGCTTGTGGGAGTGCTGGCAGGATATGGCAGCACCTTCAGTTGTGCGTAAAGAATTCAGCATAGCAAGTTTGTATGAAGGTCTGGTTATTCACAGGGAAATTTAGTAATACGCTCTGAACCGCTCTGGTGACAAACAAACTTTGCTGCCCTGTTTTCAATCGTCTACATGGCTGGGAGAACCTCCTCAGATTATGCAGATGAGGGGAGTTAGATATGCATAGGATGTGTAGTGTACTGTTTTTTTCTGTATATATGACTTACAAATCAGCCTTTACTAAAATCATGTTTCTAGTCTATTGCATAGTTACAATGTGTAAACGTTGATGTCCAGGAGCAGGAGTGGTAAACACTGTTTAAGTGTCATTCAAAGAAGCATCATTCAAAGAATGGAGTTTGATACACCTGGCATTGAATATGACTGAAAAGAACTTGCTAAATAGTGATTTTTGTAAATTAACTTTATGACAAAAAAATATGCACAATCGTTTGTCTCTACAGTAACTAACATATTCCTCTCAATTGTAAATTTTTAGCTTGACTTGTTATGAAATTATAATTACTTACATTTGCTCCCACCGTAATGTTTTTGTCAGCCATCTTTGCTGAAGAAAGTCACCAGTGATAGGTGGCATAACGTCAAATTCGGCATTTGAACCACTCGATATGATTGGTCATATAAAAACCTTGGGACCCAAATGCATAATGAGTGCTCTAACTCCCCCTTGCGGTGGTCTGGAGCAATGAAGCCGTGAAGCTGGGTACTTCTAAGTCCCGCGGTGTAAGCTCGCCACTTTGAAAGGAAGAACTACCCTGTATATAGTCTCACCATTGTCATTTTACTGCTGCTCTTAAATTACTTGTTACTTTTATCTCTTATTCTTTCCATATTTTTTGGAAACTGCATTGTTGGTTAGGGGCTCGTAAGTAAACATTTCACTGTAAGGTCTTCAGCTGTTGAATTCTGCGCATGTGACTAGTCACATTTGATTTGATATGTAATCAAGAACTGATTGCAAAGAGTTTTCAGTAGGTAGAGAAACTAATATGGGAATAATTATAATTGACTGTGTAAAAAGTATTTAATTGTATATACTTTACATGTCTTGTGTACTTGGGTGGCACTTTATTTTAAGGAATACATATTAGGCACTAATTTGTAGATTATACTGTAAGTAGCTTATAAAGCCTTTATTAGGTATTATTGGCTATTTATAAGGCCTTTATTCAGTGATTTCCTATTCTCACACTAAGTCACGCATTCATAGTTTTTCATTAGTTACATCCTTATTTGCCACAATTAAAGCTTATCAATATTTAATTACACATGCAACAGACTCTGTATATGCAGTGTTAAAAAGGGACTGATAGGGGAAGAGTACACTAAAATAAGTATTCCACCTTATAAGAGTTGAATATAATATCTCCAAATATCCCCCACCCCCAAAAAAAGATAGAGCCATCAAAAAGTACATTATAGCAGCTGGCAGCTATATGCCTATAAAAAGTGATTGAGTCACTTTTATTAACTAACTTTGCATCTGTCCTTCCATACAAGGTTGTACATGCTTAGAAAAAAAGGTGCTATCTGGAATTTTAAAAGGTCCTTCAGCTGTCCCCATAGGAAAAAACAATTTTTGGTTGCAGGTAGAACCCTTTTTGTTCCAAGTATAACCCTTTTGGGTTCCATGTAGAACCTTTTCCACAGAGGGTTCTTCGTGGAACCCAAAAGGGTTATACCTGGAACCAAAAAGTGTTTTGGGGACAGCCAAAGAACACTTTTGGAACCCTTTTTTCTAACATGCTGACCACACTGTGAGCATTGCAAAATAAATGTACACATACATGTTATTCAATCATTTAATCTAAACTGCTTGCGCACGTCTCGGTAGCCAGGCGCTAAAATATAACTATTTCTAACGCTTGACTCGCTGCATGTTCCACCTCTTCCATCTCCTAATTGGTTTTTAGGAGCATATGACCACTTGGGTGATTGAAAGATGAACTGAGGTCCACACTAGAGTTCAGTTGGTGGTGGTAATGCACCTTAAAGTTGCTTACCAACCAACATATAAAGTCCACAGAAGACTGAATGAGAGATTACTAGAAACTATGATTTTGTGCGACTCAGAAAATATCAAAATTCTACCAAGATCCATAAAAAAAGGATATTGTGCATCTCAGGTAGCAACCCGGCAATGTACTGGTCTCTAGAGATTTCAATTCCTACCATTTACCGTTACCATTGAAGCCACGCTCCACGTTTTTCTGGTCTCATAGAGTCTAACCATTCATGACGTCCGGTTCAACACTGTCTGCCTGCTTGGTCTAAAGTACATTTCTTTAGGAGGGGTTTTATGCTCTGGCAAGAGTTCCATGACACCGACATAATGTCTGTGCTCACGTGGGTGTGGTCACTGACTGGGTAGAACTTTTATATGAAAAACAATTCTCATTTAGAAAGTTAACATTACATTTCATCTTCTCACAAGTAGTTTTATATTTAATCCTATAAATTCCACAACATTTGGATGTTAACCTGACAACTGGGAAATATACACATTCAAAGACACAGTTATGTTGTTATACTGTCCTTAATGAGATCCCAAAACAACAACTGATCTGACATAATTGTTCTTTAAGTACCCACGGACCATTCCAATTGTTTGGATTTCAAAAATATTGTTTCATTATCCAATCATGGATGTCACAGTACCACAAAATCTCTCTCTGCTGTAACAAAGGGATTTTTAACTTCCATTTCTGCAGAGTGGGAGAGAGAGAGTTCCTGCAGGTATTTACGACCGTCATAAAATGGCCAACTTCACCCCTCTCCCCCTCTGCGGGAGAGAGAGGGCGCTGTAGAGCGGACCCACTGTAACCTGATCCGTCAGAACTTCACAGGAGAGTCATGACAGTGTGTACTATCTGTTGTGCCCCCACTCACTCACTCAGTATATTAGCCTTTCTTAGTGCTGGTTTTATTGGGACCACAGACAGGCATACTGGCTTTCTCACTCACGCTCTCTCTCACGCACGCACACACGCACACACACACACACACACACACACACACACACACACACACACACACACGTGTGGGCTAAAGTGCAGGTGCACGGAATGTAGACCTGTGTAATAAAGTGCAGAACGTAATAATATACAATTAAATAAAAACTGGCCTAAAAAAATATTTTGTAAAAATAAAAACATCTCACTTCTACCAGCACTTCTAAACTCTGTCTCTTATCAGAGCAACACAGCTGAGGCTATCAGTGATATACTATACTTTATCTGTAATGGGAGCAAATGGCCTCTTGCTTTCATATCCTCTATCACCTTCTTATTCTTTGGTGTTACATGGCCGGCGCAACACTTTGTGAATGCAATCAGTGTTTCTATCCATGGGTCGAACACCAGGGTGCTGTAGATTTTCTTGATGGTGCCTCTATCCACAGTGTCTATCCACATCTCAGAGTGAGATGGACTTGTGTATTCCATTTTATATATTTTTATGCGTCTTGTATGAAGAAAGTTAGAGGTCGTTTCGCGAGCCAATGCTAACTAGCTTAGTGCAAAGAATGAAGGTTAATCTGACCCTGGGGAAGTAGATATAGGGCTTCATTGCTCTGTTCATCTTTGCCTCGATTCTGACTAGTCTCCCAGTCCTTACTGCTGAAAAAATCTCTACAACATGATGCTGCCATGACCGTGCTTCACTGTAGGGATGGTGCCAGGTTTCCTCCAGACATGATGCTTGGCATTCAGGCCAAAGAGTTCAATCTTGGTTTCATCAGACCAGAGAATCTTGTTTCTCATGGTCTGAGAGTCCTTTAGGTGCCTTTTGGAAAACTCCAAGCGGGCAGTCATGTGTCTTTTACTGAGGAGTGGCTTCCATCTGGCTGCTCTACCATAAAGGCCTGGTTGGTGGAGTGCTGCAGAGATGGTTGTCCTTCTGGAAGGTTCTCCCATCTCCACAGAGGAACTCTGGAGCTCTATCAGTGACCATCGGGATTTTTGGTCACCTCCCTGACCAAGGCCCTTCTCCCCCGATTGCTCAGTTTGGCATGGTGGCCTGCTCTAGGAAGAGTCTTGGTGGATCCAAACTTCTTCCATGAAAGAATGATGGCCACTGTGTTCTTCTGGACCTTCAATGCAAATGTTCAAATGTTTCGGTACCCTTCTCAAGATCTGTATTTTTACATAATCCTGTCTCGGAGCTCTACGGACAATTCCTTCGACCTCAGAGCTTGATTTTTGCTCTGACATGCACTGTCAACTGTGGGACCTTATATAGACAGGTGTGTGCCTTTCCAAATAATGTCCAATCAATTGAATGTACCACAGGTAGACTCCAATTAAGTTATCGAAACATCTCAAGGATGGTCAATGTTAACAGGATGAACCTGAGTTCAATTTCAAATCTCATAGTAATAGTTAATAACGTATCTGTTTTCCATTTTTTATAAATAAATAAAAAACATTTAAAAACCTGTATTTGCTTTGTTATTATCGGGTATTGTGTTAAGTTTGATGAGAAAAAATTAAGAATTGAATCCATTTCAAATCCGACACCGCGATTGCATAAAGAAGTTCTGTATCTATAATTCTTAAAATAATTGTTATGTATTTTGCGAACGTTTTATGCTGAGTAATAAAGTAAATTCACCGGAAGTTTGCGGTGTGTATGCTAGTTGCTAGTTCTGAACATCACATGCTAATGTAAAAAGCTGGTTTTTGATATAAACATGAACTTGATTGAACAAAACATGCATGTATTGTATAACATAATGTCCTAGGAGTGTCATCTGATGAAGATCATCAAAGGTTAGTGCTGCATTTAGCTGTGTTTTTGGTTTTTGTGACATATATGCTTGCTTAAAAAATGGCTGTGTGGTTATTTCTGGCTATGTACTCTCCTAACATAATCTAATGTTTTGCTTTCGCTGTAAGCCTTTTTGAAATCGGACAATGTGGTTAGATTAACGAGAGTCTTGTCTTTCAAATGGTGTAAAATAGTCCTATGTTTGAGAACTTTGAATTATGACATTTTGTGGTTTTAAATTTGGCGCTCTGATGTGTCACTGGCTGTTGAATAGTGCGGGACGATTTCGTCCCACCTACCCTAGAGAGAATAAGGAGAGGCATGCTTATCCGAGTGACCATAAGGGTCCAGTGAGATTCAGACAGCTAGCCGGGCCATAGGTAGCAAGCTGGCAGAAGATGGAGGGAGCTCTGTTTTTAGCCACCTCGTGTGTTTCCGTCGGTAGATTAGTGGGGTTCCGTGTGGTAGAGGGGACCAATCCAATTGGCAAAATAGTTATAGTTATAGTGGCCCAAGAAAATTGCCCGATAGACCTATTCAGATAGCAGTCAATAAGACAGCTAACGATTAGCGGGCCGCAGATGGGCGTTCAGGTTACTTTGTGACGGAGGGGCCAGTTGGATAACTCCCTCGGGCAGATAATGTCGGTAGTCCAGTCGTGAAGGCCCGGTGGGGCTACGCATCGGCAGTAAAACGGGTCCGTATAGGTGATTGTAGCCCGGGAGTGGCTGATGGAACTCTTCAGCTGGCTAGCTCCGGAATAATTGATGTTTGCTCTGGGACCGACGTTAGCCAATAGTCACTCGGATAGCAGCTATATGGCTGCAAGATCCAGGTGTAAATGTCCAGAGCTTGCGATAGAAATCCGGGAATATGGAGAGAAAAATAGGATCGGTATGCTCTGGTCTGCTTCGCGTTGTACAAAACTGGCGATAGCTATTCGAGCTAAGGGATAGCTGATGACCGCCAACTGTGGTTAGCTGAATACTAACGCTAGCTTCTGGCTAGCTCATACGGAAAATGCTAGTTATGGATACAGTAAATCTGCTTGGAGCTCAATTAGTGAGCGAAAGTTTATTTTTAACAATGTTTTCCGAATATTACCATACATTATCAGCACAAGATTGGGAATGCAACTCCAATAAACTCACATTAAGTAATGGGATCAGGTTGCCAGACCTACAATACATTCCAAAAGTATTCAGACCCCTTGCCTTTTTCACATTGTCTTACATTACAGCCTTATTTTAAAATAGATTAAATGAAACAATTTCCTTATCAATCTACAAACAAAACCCCATAATGACAAAGTGAAAACAGGTTTTAAGAAATGTTTGCAAATGTATTAAATATAAGAAACAGAAAGACCATATTTACATAAGTATTCAGACCACCTGTGGTAAATTCAATTGATTGGACATGATTTGGAAAGGCACACACCTCTATATATAAGGTCCCACAGTTGAAAGTGCATGTCAGAGTTATAACCAAGCCATGAGGTTGAAGGAATTTTCCGTAGAGCTCCGAGACAGGATAGTGTCGAGGCACAGATCTGGGGAAGGGTACAGAAAAATTAAACAGCATTGAAGAGAACACAGTGGCCTCCATCATTCTTAAATGGAAGAAGTTTGGAACCCCCAACTCTCTTCCTAGAACTGGCCGCCCGGCCAAACAGAGCAATCAAGTGATAAGGGCCTTGGTCAGAGAGGTGACCAAGAACCCGATGGTCACTCTGACAGAGCTCCAGAGTTCCTCTGTGGAGATGGGAGAACATTCTGGAAGGCCTTTATGGTAGAGTGGTCAGATGGAAGCGGCTCCTCAGTAAAAGGAACATGACAACCCACTTGGAGTTTGCCAAAAGGCACCTTAAGGACTCTCAGACCATGAGAAACCAGATTCTCTGGTCTGATGAAACAAAGATTGAACTCTTTGGCCTGAATGCCAAGCGTCACGTCTAGACGAAACCTGGCACGACCCCTATGGTGAAGCATGGGGGTGGCAACATCATGCTGTGGGGATGTTTTTCAGCAGCAGGGACTAGTCAGGATCGATGAACGGAGCAAAGTACAGAGAGATCCTTGATGAAAACCTGCTCCAGAGCGCTCAGGACCTCAGATTGGGGAGAAGGTTCATGTTCTAACAGGACAATGAGTCTAAACACACAGCCAAGTAAATGCAGGAGTGGCTTCAGGACAAGTCTCTGAATCTCCTTGAGCTGCCCAGCTAGAGCCCGGACTTGAACCCGATCCAACAGGTCTGGAGAAACCTGAAAATAGCTGTGCAGCGACGTTACCCATCCAACCTGACAGAGCTTGAGAGGATCTGCAGAAACAAATGGGAGAAACTTCCCAAAATACAGGTTTGCCAAGCTTGTAGCGTCATACCCAACACGACTCAAGGCTGTAATCGCTGCCAAAGGTTCTTCAACAAAGTATTGATTAGTGATATTTTTATTAAAATTGCAAACATTTCTAAAAACATGTTTTTTCTTTGTCATTATGGACCATTGTGTGTAGATTGATGAGGGGGAAAAACAATTTAATTCATTTAAGAATAAGACTGTAACGTAACAAAATGTGGGAAAAGTCAAGGGGTCTGAATACTTTTCCGAATGCACTGTATATGCACTGGCGCCCTGTCAATGGATGGAAGACCCTTCGGTGGTCAGACATCTTTATGTATCTTTTTGAAACGCTGAGTATTTCTACGAAGGAAAAACTGAATGCCTACAAATCCCTTGATGCATATAATTTTGTCTTGTGCAGGTTATTAAGTTCCATGATTTTCAAGTGGACAATTTTTGTATAATGAAAAGGTAGGTGCTGCCTAGCCAACGACAAGGGCAGAAGATGGACCTCTACAAGATGTGGATTGTTGTAAACAAAACAAACAACTGCATCCTGATAGCGCACTGTACATGTATGGCTGTGTACCTGTATGTACCACTAACATTAGACTACCTTCCTAAAATAATTACTTTTCCATTATTACTCAATGCAGTGAATCATTTTAGTTATATCATTTGATGATAGACCTTCAGTGATGTAGTGGAGGGTAAATTAAGATTTTGCCAGACTGTTTAAACCCATAGGGTTTACTTATGTATTGTATTGTTTTACCACTACGTCCCTAATTTACTTGCTGGGTGGCCATGTAGTAGCCTAATTGAATTACATTCAGATGTTGTCTTATCAAATTAAAAACAAAAACAATGTTTTAAGTGAGAAGTAGGCATTGGTCTGAAGCTGAAAAATACAGGAAATTCACGAGCACCACAATACTCCACCCATGCTCTATCAAGGTTTTCCAGCACACAGCTTTGACCAACTACAGTAGCTATGTTGGTTTATTGTACTTCAACCAACATGTATGCAGGTTGCTTAGGACTAAAACCTTCTCAAACAGCCTAATTCATACTCTTAGAGGAGGTTCTCCCAAAATAATTTGATTTCAAAGCATGCAAGTTAAAGTATTAAAGTATTGGATTCTTCGCACACCACACTAATCCCATTCCTCTACCTTTTCAAGATTTTTTATTAATTAAAAGCAAGCTCTGCTTTCATACTTCCAAGACCACCATACTTCATTGAGCGAGCTGTTTTGTCTTGTAGAAATGTGGTGCCTGCCTGTATTTCCTTAAACCTTTATTTTAGCAATGTCATTGAGAAGCAAATACATTTCATAATATTTTTTTGTTCAGTAGGTGCCCAACATAGGGGTGTTGGACACAGTCACTCATATATAGAGGTCTATAGAGCCTGTCTCCATTCCTTATTTCTGTAACTGTTAGCTTACCTGTGTACATACGCTCAGAAACACTTGTTTTGCAAACATGGTCCTGTTTTATCAATTGCTGTGCTGATCAATGGGTAGTTCATTACCTCTGTCAAATGAATATGTAGCTTAAAGTTGAGGGTATTTCTTTTTGCAATAAAGATGGTGATGCTTCAATAAAACACATTTACCATAGGCCTAGCAGGACACTGTAAAGTCTATTATTCCAGTGAAGAATATGAATAGCCGAAGCATAAGAAAAAACAGCCTCAATATTTGCAGCCATAGGTGATCATTTCTAGGAGCTGATCCGTCATCAGTATCTAATTTTAACCTCCCTGGGCAAGAATCGTGTGGCGCGAAATACAAATACCTCATAAATGCTATAACTTCAATTTCTCAAACGTGTGACTATTTTACACCATTTTAAAGACAAGACTCTCGTTTATCTAACCACACTGTCCGATTTCAAAAAGGCTTTACACCAAAAGCAAAACATTAGATTATGTCAGGAGCGTACCCTGCCAAAAATAATCACACAGCCATTTTCAAAGCATGCATATATGTCACAAAAACCAAAACCACAGCTAAATGCAGCACTAACCTTTGATGATCTTCATCAGATGGCACTCCTAGGACATTATGTTATACAATACATGCATGTTTTGTTCAATCAAGTTCATATTTATATCAAAAACCAGCTTTTTACATTAGCATGTGATGTTCAGAACTAGCATACCCACCGCAAACTTCCGGTGAATTTACTTAATTACTCACGATAAACGTTTACAAAATACATAAATTATTTTAAGAATTATAGATACAGAACTCCTTTATGCAATCGCGGTGTCAGATTTTAAAATAGCTTTTCTGCGAAAGCACATTTTGCAATATTCTGAGTAGATAGCCCGGCCATCACGGCTAGCTAATGTGACACCCACCAAGTTTGGCCCTCACCAATTTCAGATTTACTTTAAGAAAAATTGGATTACCTTTGCTGTTCTTCGTCAGAATGCACTCCCAGGACTTCTACTTCAACAACAAATGTTGTTTTGGTTCGAAATAATCCATAGTTATATTGAAATAGCTCCGTTTTGTTCATGCGTTCAGGTAACTATCTCGAAGGGTAACGCGCGAGTGCATTTCGTGACAAAAAATTCAAAATATTCCATTTCCGTACTTCGAAGCATGTCAAACGCTGTTTAAAATCAATTTTTATGCGATTTTTCTCGTAAAATAGCGATAATATTCCAACCGGGCGACGTTGTATTCGTTCAAAGACTGAAAGAACAAAATGGAGAATTCACATGAACACGCATCTCCAGTGTCACTGTCCCTAGGCAGGCCAGTAAGAAACAGAGCTGCTGTACTTAGCCCAGAGACTGCAGAGCTCTCATTCCACTTTCTGGCACCTTCTGAGAGCCAATGGAAGCCTTAGAAAATGTCACGTTACAGCAGAGATGCTGTATTTTTGATAGAGATAACCTAGAAGGACAACAAATTGTCAGACAGGGCACTTCCTGCATGGAATCTTCTCAGGTTTTGGCCTGCCATATGAGTTCTGTTATACTCACAGACACCATTCAAACAGTTTTAGAAACTTTAGAGGTTTTCTATCCAAATCTACTAATTATATGCATATTCTAGTTTCTGGGCAGGAGTAGTAACCAGATTAAATCTGGTACGTTTTTTATCCGGCCGTGCAAATACTGCCCCCTATCCCCAACAGGTTTTAAGGTAATATTTGAATGGAGAATGCTTATCCGAGGGCAGCGCTGCCTTTCTTTTGATCATATCAGTATCGACACATGCTCTAACGACACACTTATTGCACGTTCTTCCTACGTGGTGTTTATGGAAACGCATTTGAGTTCTTCGGCCATTATTGAAACGATGCATTGTTAAAACTCTAGTAAGCTAAGTTTCATCAATATCGGGAAACCTGGCCCTGGCTATTACACCATGGACATGGTCATTTGCATTTATGCAAAATGTTTGGATTTTCCCTTTAAAGAGTGGAGGTGGGTAAAAATCAACAGCTGCTTTACATTAAGCACATACCAGTTCCTGTAAGTGACTTTCAAAGTACTGAATAAGTTGGCTGAGTGAGCATTTGGAAAGAACCAAAATATCATATCCGGGGGAGTACCCACAGATCCCCCCTCCAGTTTCTTACTTGTTGGTGGCTACTGCCCACTAAGGGGACCTATGCCGACATCTTTTGGACGTCTTTATTTGGTCGCGTCTGGACTGGCCTTGATTACAACATCCACGGATGGGACTTTCATAAAAACACGCCACTTCGATACAAAGGTCACAACACTCAAAAACAGGTTTCAACACACACACATAGGTCTCCTGAAGTGGAGACCTTACAGTTTATCATAACATAATTTATTAACCCTTTAAAAGGTATAAGGCCTTGGTTTAACCCTCTTCGAGTGCAATAGAGATTGCAGTGGGTCTAGGGCAGGGCTCTCCAACCCTTTTCCTGGAGAGCTACCATCCTGTAGGTTTTCACTCCAACCCTAATCTAGCACAAGTGATTCTAATAATTAGCTGGTTGATAAGCTAAACCAGGTTAGTACCAACTGGGGTTGGAGCGAAAACATACAGGAAGGTACCTTTCCAGGAACAGGGTTGGACACCCCTGGTCTAGGGTTTCTGGGATAATGGTGTTGATGTGAGCCATGACCAGCCTTTCAAAGCATTTCATGCTTACAGATGTGAGTGCTACGGGTCGGTAGTCATTTAGCCTGGTTACCTTAGTGTTCTTGGGCACATGCAGTATGGTGGTCTGCTTTTAACATGTTGGTATTACAGACTGTCAGGGAGAGGTTGAAAATGTCAGTGAAGAAACTTGCCAGTTGGTCAGCGCATGCTCGCAGTACATGTCCTGGTAATCCGTCTGGCTCAGCATTCTTGTAAATGTTGTCCTGTTTAAAGGTCTTACTCACATTGGCTGCGGAGAGCGTGATCACACAGTTATCCGGAACAGCTGATGTTCTCATGCATGTTCCAGTGTTACTTGCCTTGAGCTCGTCTGGTAGGCTCGTGTCCTGGGGAGATCTCGGGTTGTGCTTCCCTTTGTAGTCTGTAATAGTTTGCAAGCCCTGCCACATCCGACGAGCGTCGGAGTCGGTGTAGTATGATTCGATCTTAGTCCTGTACTGACGCTTTGCCTGTTTGATGGTTCGTCGGAGTGCATAGCTGGATTTCTTAGAAGCTTCCGGGTTAGAGTAGGCTACTTGCATGTGCATTGGCCGGGTTTAGATTAAACATAACTAACTGTTTAATACCAAGATAATTCATTTTATCAGCTACAGTTTGTTTTATGAGAAACTGGTTTTGATTGAGGAAATGTAGGCTAGCTAACAGTGTTTGTGCTGAAATTGACATGGCTGCACACATACCTAATCTAGCTAGTTTGACTGTATATCATGCCGTAATAGCTAGATGAGCAATGCCCATTGCATATATGATGTTGACTATGAACTTTACTCAGCTAGCTATGCTTTATCAAAGAATATAGCTAGCTAGGATATAATGTCAACATTGAGTTGTGGTTGGTGCACGATTTATACAGCTATGGTATAGTCTCATTGGCTTGCAGCTACTGGCTAGTTGGCTAGCTAACGGGCTATAATAACAGCCAAGGATGTTTGCGCTCTGATTTAGTTTACACAGATGACTTTAGCCATATGAAAAACCTTCCATAGCAAAATATACAGTACCTAACAATACTGAACAAAAAATATAAACGCAACATGCAACAATTTCAACGATTTTATTGAGTTTCCTTATATTGAGTTCATATAAGGAAACCAGTAAATTTCAATAAATTCATTAGGCCCTAATCTATGGATTTCACATGACTGGGCTGGGGCTTCAGCCATGGGACGGCCTGGGAGGGCATAGGCCCACCCACTTGGGAGCCAGGTCCACCCACTAGGGAGCCAGGGCCAGCCAATTAGAATGGGGTTTTCTTAAAAAAAAGGGCTTTATTACAGACAGAAATGCTCCTCAGTTTCATCAGCTGTTAGGGTGGCTGGTCTCAAACAATCCTGGAGGGGAAGAAGCCAGATGTGGAGGTCCTGGGCTGGCGTGGTTACACGTAGTCTGTGGATATGAGGCCGGTTGGACGTACTACTAAATTCTCTAAAATTATTTTTACATTTGAGAGAAATAAGCTTTTTGAGCATATGAAACATTTCTGGGATCTTTTATTTCATCTCATGAAACATGGGTTTAACATTTTACATGTTGCATTTAATATTTAATATTTTAGTTCAGTATAGCTAGCTTCCTTTGCTTGAAGCTTGCTTCTCATCCAACTAGTGTTAGCTAGATAGCTACAGCTGCTAGCGTGCTACTTGCTAGCTGCTGCTGTTTCACAGCAACCAAGTTATTGGTCCTGGTTTTAGAACTCTGAGATTGGCATTGCCAATGGTGCAAAAAATGTAATGAACTTGGATGGTTTACATGTACATAAAATGTAAATGATAATCAAAAAAAGAAAGGAAATGTACTGGAAAACAAGAATGAATTTAGTGCTCACAATCTGTATAATAAAATTAATTTCATGAAGGTTCCACCTAAATATATACATCTCGTAGTTTCAATGTTCATATTTTGACATGGATGTTGCTGTTTTTAGGTATTTGTTTGTGATACACATTTTATATTCTAGGGACAACACCCCTACATAGGTTTGTTAATGCTCAACACACCATCACCATATCATCTAATAGGTCAACCAGGGAGATTGGAAGAACAATTGTAAAAATCTGCCTGTGACTCTTTCAATGTGAATTCTCACATTTGACAGATGTCTTGATCTGTCCACTTGTTGGGCAGAGAGCTGCTTTCTTCCTTTTGGGAAATTAGGTATTCCAAGGGTGGCACCATATGCTACTAGTTAATCTCTGATTGTAAATCCACGATCAGCTATTATCTCGTCCTTTGGCTCTATCAATTGTGAAAATCCAGATTCCGCCGTTATCTGCTTACCTGAAACACCCCCACCCCAGCTTTGGGACAGAAAGGAAATGGTTCCTGCAGGTGAAATTCCATCCAAATATTTGATAGTGTTATGGTGTTTATAATTAGACCATGTCTGGGCTCTAGAGTTGAGATCACAGGAGGTTGGTGGCATCTTAATTGGGGAGAACGGGCTCGTGGTATGACTGGAGCGGAATCAATGGAATTGTGTCAAATACATCAAACACATGGTTTCCAGGTGTTTCATGCCATTCCATTTGTGCCGTTCCGGACATTATTATGAGCTCAGCAGAGCTCCACTGGTTGAGATTTGTAGGTCTGTCCATGAAGATCTCTGTGCAGTCAGTAATTGTAATAAATATATTTGATAAGCTGGTCTATTGCGCAACACTTATCTGCTGATACAAAAGACACATTCTGTGTTGAACTGATACTAGCTATACACGCACACCCAGAAACAGATTGGCCGAATTAGACCTTACACAGCACTGATAAAACAGGAAATGACCTGATCACAGGGGTCAACGTCCAGTCTCGCAATAACATCTTGTGACTACAGAGATACACAGACAAGGACTCAGCACAAAATACACACGTACACACACACACAAACCCATCCCAGAGGGCTGGGTCAGTGGAACAAAGAACACACTCATGGACCAATGGGGAGTCGACACCGACCCGAGACCAGATCGTCACTCCACTCATCGACCAGTCAGGAGGACGAATCTACAAGACTCAACATACGTCATTACAATCATGTTGTATAAAATAGATGCACAATATGTTTACGGGGCTCGCTTCCGCTAGTTCCATAAGAGCTAAAAGAACGAGTCCGTGCACGTTTTGCCAAATATCTTTGTCTCTTAATAAAGCTGCCTTACTATAATTGAATCCACCCGGTCCAGCGTCTTGACTTGGTCTCCTTCTCAAGTAACTGATCATCAACAAAACTTGGTAGCAGAGGATGGCTTCATACTTCTGAATTCGGTCCATAGATGGTTGATGTGAGAGGGGACAAGTCCAGGACAATCTCGTGAGGACGGGTGACCTGTCCGCAGGAGCCATCGGTGATTCTACTTGCCCCGGGAAACTGATCAACGAGCTCGACTAATAAAAGGTAAGCAGAGCCTGTTAAAACAAAATCTGCATATTGTATTATAGTCTTATCCAAATTTTGATCAGAAGTACCGGGCGTGAGTATGAATTACTGTTAATATTGTATAGGATTGTAATAACAAAATGTAAGGGCTGAGTACAAGGATATTTGTGGTAATAGGCTTGATACCAAGTAGCATCAGTAGAAACTGGGATTGGTACAAATGTATACCGTGAGATTATGACCATTCACCGTGGCGTGTGGATAAGGGACATCAATAGAAAGTCGGATACATAAAAATGGAATAGAGAGATCGTGAATAGAGTGAACAGAGAGACTGTGTGTCGGTCGCCCATGCTAAATTAAAAGCCTGTGTGGCGCAACATTGATAGTATACATCTGCTAACTAGAGAAGGCCTACTGGAATAGCTGACCAGAAGGGAACACTCAGAACAAGCGGATTCAGTAAAGTAAATATAACTTAAACATATTAATCCTGTTAAAATTATTTAGTTTCGTCCCGGAGATCTGGAATTTATTCTGGTTCCGGTTTTGACTTTGCTTAGGGAATAATTGAAGTAGCAAGTAGGTAGATAAACCGATTTTGGTCGGAAGTCCCGTACATTGTAAAATTATTTAGTTTCGTCCCGGAGATCTGGAATTTATTCTGGTTCCGGTTTTGACTTTGCTTAGGGAATAATTGAAGTAGCAAGTAGGTAGATAAACCGATTTTGGTCGGAAGTCCCGTACATTGTAAAATTATTTAGTTTCGTCCCGGAGATCTGGAATTTATTCTGGTTCCGGTTTTGACTTTGCTTAGGGAATAATTGAAGTAGCAAGTAGGTAGATAAACCGATTTTGGTCGGAAGTCCCGTACATTGTAATAACGTGTTTAGTTTCGTCCCGGAGATCTAGAAATAGTTCCGGTTTTGACTTTGTTTAGGGAGGGATTTGTGCGCCTCCAGTGCGTCTGGAATTTGTTTCCAGCCCTGTTTGAGTGTGCTTGTTTGTACGTACCCCGAAGGTCCGAAACTATACCAATAGTTTAGGTTTCAGCCCGGGTGTGCGATCTGTCTGTCTATAGAACTGAGTGAGGATTTGATTTGCAAGTACTGCGGGGGACCTAAATAACATTGAACACCAAATTGGGGTAATCACCGGGGAGTTGGTATTGACCGGGTTAATGTTTTAGCCTATTCAAAATATTAGTCCTAATATTTCAAAAAACTTTGTTTACGAGGGTGGGGCACCAGAGATAAGTCTGAGCCAGCACCGTGAATACATCGCTGGTCTTGACCAACGACGAGCTAAGTATACAAAGATAGAGGGACATTTATACAAATAATAACATGGCAGCTATTCCGCCCACCAAACTTAAATTCAGCGAATATTTGGAACAAAAAATACAGGATAGAGCTGGAGGAGAGGAACAATATAAAGTAATAAGAAAAGTGTGGGAGGAAGTGAAGTTGAGATGGACACATGCGGGCTATTTTAGCGGGGGAGCTCCCACTAAAGGCCAGCTGATGGTGATGGAGGAAGGTTTGAAGGAGGCAGTTCAGAAAGGAATAGAAGGTGAGATAGAAGGTAACAGAAAGCATATGTTTAAGAAAATAGGGACTAAGAACAGAGAAAAGGCAGAAGCAGAATTGAGAATAGGAGTTTGGGCTATAGAGGAGACTAGAAGGGCGCTTCTATATAAAAAACCAGATATGCTTACCCAGTACCCAATGCCTGTTTCCAAGACATTAGTATAGATTACACAGACATGGGAGCAGATAACGTGGGGGGAGGAAAAAGGTACCTGTTAGTAATGGTAGACAGGTTCTCTAGGTGGGTAGAGGCAATACCAACGGCACGGGAAGATGCCAAATCAGTCATCAAATGGCTGCAAAGGGACCTCATACCTAGGTATGGGGTTCCGAGACAAATCCGTTCCGATAACGGATCCCATTTCAGCAATAAACACCTGAGACAGGTGGAGGAAAGGTTTGGAATTGTGCACAAATTCGGGTCAGTGTACAGGCCACAATCTCAGGGCCTAGCGGAACGTGCAAATCAAACTCTTAAGGCTAAGATTGCTAAGGTATGTGCAGGTTCGAAGCTAACCTGGGTGGAAGCCCTACCACTGGCACTGATGGCCATGAGGGCCTCGCCAGGGGCGGGGACCCATCTCTCTCCCCATGAGATAATGACGGGGAGAGTCATGCCTGGCCCACCAAGGGAGGGAGGTCATATGCCCCCTCTTGATGTGCTGAGAATTGGAATGTCTGACTATGTGAGAGAACTGACAGAACTGTCTGCAGCTCTCTCCACACAGATCCGCAAGGTCCAAGAGGGGGAGCTGTCGGGAGACTCGCCACCATTGAAGGTAAAAGTTGGGGACTGGGTGAGGGTCAAAGTCCACAAGAGAAAGTGGCTAGAACCCAGGTGGACTGGACCGTACGAAGTGAAGGAAGTTACTTCACACTCTGTCCAGGTCAAAGGCAAATCAGGCGCGCCTTGGCACCACCTTACACACTGCACTCCGGCCCCAACCCCTTCCAGAACTTTGACTGAAACCAGGGCCGATTTGCGCGCCCTAAAATTCGATTCCAACCACTGAAACCTTAGTTGGGGAAAATGGGACCACAGCTCCCGTTTCCACGACCTAAGGCGCCAAGCCCAGGGTCGGGGTACCTTCCTCCCTGGGAGCGGCTGGGGATATCAGCTCCACTGTTTTGTTATTTTCATAATCATTGCCGGAGTATCCTTAGGAGCTCTCACTGGTGGAGAATGTTGATTCGTTGATTGACACCAGTGATTTGAACATTGCATGGAAAAATATTAAGTTAGTAAAGTGAATTGCAGGTGGAGTTAATTTTATTTTTACAGGGACGGTGCCCATTAAACACAGTTGTGTATAATGGCAGGGTATTCTTAGCAAACAGAATGGGCCGGTTTGCAGACAAACTGAAGGGGTTTAAGGTTTTAAGCAATCTTGGGTTAAATTAGTTAAGTAGTATGTTAAAGTAGGGGAGTTTAATAGGTTTGAAGTACAGTATTGTATCCAAGGGTAGCGCATGTTCAAGTAAGTTTAAAACTAATGACCGGGGGGAGTATAATGGAATTATAAAGTATTTTTAGGTTTGGTTTGTAGTTAACGTTTGGGTTTTTGAATCGGTGTAGTATGAGGAAATGCTGACAAAGTGGTTATTTTATGGAAAAAGGAGCGCTTAACTGTCTTTGGAAAAAATCCTAGGGACAGGATATCTTAAAGGGGTATACACACATGGCATTTTGGAAGTTTTGTTTTCTGAGTTTTAATAAACACACGAAATTCTTTTGATAAGGGATGTTCTGGGAACCTGGGATACAAATGTAGATAAAGTTCTTAGCTTTAATTTGTTTAATGTAGTAAGAAACACGGTTCTGAAAGGGTGGTATGACTTTTTAACCCCTCTGGTGACTTTTCCTGTGTGGTCTGATCAGCCACATTGAAAAGCCATTTGGATGGTGAATTTAAGGGCATTGGTGATATTGATTTTAAGGGAATTTGTAGAACTGATAATAATGATGGAGTTAAAGCTCTTAGACACAATTGATAATTTGAACCAATGATAGGACTAAAAGGGTAAAGCCTTAGACTAAGGGTAGGCTTCCTTAAGTCTATTTTCCTAGAACAATAAGGGTAAAATATTTTTTCTGGGTGGAGTAAATCAGATGAGTCATTTGGATCTGATTATGTGATTTGAAAATATTTTGACCAGTAGCAGGGGTATTTTTTTACATGATCTAGATACGTTTATTTTCCCTTAGGAAGTCAGCTGTTGTTGAATTCAGTGTAAGAGATTTAACACAACAAGGCTGTGAAATTGATATACTAGTATTACTATATTTTGTTGTGAATAAGTTTAATAATGGTAGACTTATGTCAACAGGACAGGGATACATGACATCTTTAGGTGATCCAGGATTATTGAGGGTATCGAGATAAATTTAAGTAGATATGCAATATCTAGACGGGTTGATTTTTCTAAAGTTCAGGAGTGCAACCAAGGAGACAATGAGACATTTAGTCAATATTTGGAAACAACCCAGATTTGATACTTTCTGTTATGAGAAAAAGCTGGAGACAGATAGAAGGGCAGACAGAGAGATCCTCCCCTGCACTGCTGTAACCTTGAGGGTTGGGGAGTAGCAGGAAGAAAGAAGGGGGGCCAGCAGGAGTAGATAGGAAGAGAATTTGGTTCACTTAGCTTTAGGATATTAATTCATGGAGAGACTATCGGCTCCATTGGCAGGCATGTATTTTAGTTTTGATTTGAAGTTTATGTTTGGTAAAATTCGCTAGGAGAAGATATGATAATTTAATGGAAAGTAGTTAAATCTTAAAGAAGATAAGACACTTGATAGAGAATTGTTACAGGGTAGCTAAGGAGGAATACCCCAGGGAGAATTGGACATGTGGAAAATGAAAGGGGGCAATCCTACAAGAGAAGGGCTGACATAAGGATAATTTACTAACCTTACAAAAGACATTGTTAAGAAATGCAGCAAAATTGATACAGGGCTTGAGCCATGTATAAAAAGGGGGAGTATAGTAGAGCAGGCGATAGAACAGGATAGGATGCTACTAGAACAAAAAACATTTTTGTAGAATTTCCATTCCAACATTTGGAAATGGACTTATTGAACTATTCCGAATTGAGATATTATCCCTAGAGTTGGTTTACTGGGATCTATCTCTTTAAAGAATGAATGACAGATTAGCTAATCAGGTAGAGCCTATAGAATGCCAGAGTTAGAGATACCAGAACAGGTAGACATAGAAATTAAAGATATACTGGCAGAGCACATGAGAAGACTGTTTGTTAACCAAACCCGTATGTCCAAGAATTTGTGTCCAACAGGTGAATTACAGGAGAAGGTGATTCACTCAATCCAACCAGGAGACTGGGTGTGGATCCAGTCCCCGAGGAGAAAAAACTGGAAGCAACACAGTTGGGAAGGCCCATACCAGGTTCTGTTAAACCACTGCCTTTGCCATTAGAAAAGCTGAGAGAGTCACTTGGGTCCACGTTACCCACTGCAAGGAGGTATGTACACATATGAACACTGTTGATCACACACAGAGTTAGGAGAAGAACCGATACCAATAGGGTCCGGGGGTTACCTCCTTAACGAAGATTTCCTATCCCGACCGTTCATCACTGTGTGTGCTCCTAGAGGTGTGAGTATGGGGTGGTACCTAGCAGAGAGACTAAGGGCAGGAGAGGGTTGGCGGTTTTTGGAAAGAGTTTAGACTCTGAGCTGCATCATAGTCTAATCTGACTGATACATTCAGATCCACCACCTTCTGGCACTAATCATACGATACCGTTGTCATTGAGAAAAAGTAGAGGATAAACTATATAATACATTGATGAGTGACTTACAGAATAAGGAGTCAAAGAAGATCAAGATATAGGATTTAAGGTAAACATTAAACAATTTCCTGGGAAAGAAGACAACTGTACAGGAATGGGGGTTGGCAAGATTGAAGTGCTCAGCCAACCCACCTCGGTTCACCTGGATTCCTGATGAGCACCAGTGTAATAGATACAAGAATGGCACCGAGAATTAAGATGATTTTAATGGCTGGAAAGGTAATCGTTAATGTGACTGACTTAGGTTTGAAAGCACAGGAGAAAATGTGTAACCTCATAGCACCTATAACTGATGAAGGGTGGGCTAGTACCAGCGAAGGACGCATACGACAGGAATTACCACAAAGGGTGGTTAGGAACTTGCGCCCTGGGGTTATTGGTCCAACCAGTTTGAATTAGTGATAAGAGACCAGTTATAGGAGGCTAAAGTAGGTACAGGAGGAGTTTTGACCAGGATGGGAGTAGCTTTGTCTAGATGGATGCTAGTGGCATCCTCAGGGAAGTTCCAGATGAATACAAAGCTATGAATAAATATATTCATGAATGAAACCGGGGATGCAGTAAAGAGGTTCTCTGACCAATTATCCGCCACCCCCCTCATGACCTGGTAAAATAGACTGACTCTCGATATGTTATTGGCAAAGGAGGATGGTGTAGGTAGAATGAGTAGGTTCATTGCTGTACGTACATTCCTGATAACACAGCCCATGTTTGGGGAATGGAAAAGTGTTGTAGGAACTGTATTATGGGCTGCTTTCACCGGTATGAGTGTGTTTGTGTTGTGTGGTTGTTGTTTGGTCCCGTGTGCGAGAGGTCTTATTTCCAGAATTCTGGAGAGATTGATAACGGAGCAGATGGGCAACCGGAATGATGCCTTTGATGGAAGTGACCCCGGAGGACACTGAATCCAGCTATGGGCAATGATCCTTGGTTTACTGTTGAGGAAGCAGAACCTACTTACATATTCTTGTGAGACGTGAAGAGGGGGACTCACAAAATTTGCCTCTTGCAAATTTTGCCCTTGTTTTCCTATTCATATATATAATTGTCACATCTCTTAGGAGACGTGAAGAGGGGGATTTGTAATAAATATATTTGATAAGCTGGTCTATTGCGCAACACTTATCTGCTGATACAAAAGACACATTCTGTGTTGAACTGATACTAGCTATACACGCACACCCAGAAACAGATTGGCCGAATTAGACCTTACACAGCACTGATAAAACAGGAAATGACCTGATCACAGGGGTCAACGTCCAGTCTCGCAATAACATCTTGTGACTACAGAGATACACAGACAAGGACTCAGCACAAAATACACACGTACACACACACACAAACCCATCCCAGAGGGCTGGGTCAGTGGAACAAAGAACACACTCATGGACCAATGGGGAGTCGACACCGACCCGAGACCAGATCGTCACTCCACTCATCGACCAGTCAGGAGGACGAATCTACAAGACTCAACATACGTCATTACAATCATGTTGTATAAAATAGATGCACAATATGTTTACGGGGCTCGCTTCCGCTAGTTCCATAAGAGCTAAAAGAACGAGTCCGTGCACGTTTTGCCAAATATCTTTGTCTCTTAATAAAGCTGCCTTACTATAATTGAATCCACCCGGTCCAGCGTCTTGACTTGGTCTCCTTCTCAAGTAACTGATCATCAACATAGTGCAGGTGCATTATTTTAATTTCTGTTTGAAACATTTGGGCATGTCCTTTAAAACTGCGTTTGCCTGTGACATCACAGGGAGCCAATTTCTCAAAGTGTTAGAGATGGCACATTCTGTAACATTAAACCTGAATGTAATGTCCCCATTGCTGAGACCTAGTTGGAATGTCATTAGGACAACCTATACATTATACTCCAAGCCATGTACACTGTTTTAAAGTTTTTGGAGCAACTACTCAAAAACGACAGTGATTAGACCGGTGAAAAATAGAAACTGTACTGCTTTTTGTTTGATAGAGCTAAAGACAAAGTGGGAGTTTTTGAGTGTTTCTTTTAGTTGCTCGTTCTCGACATTGAGTGCGTTGATGTCTGTGCGTAAATTGAGAATCTGTAGAAAGTTGGACGTGCTTGAGTTTGAGATCATCATAGATTACCTTTGGGACCATGGCGTCTGAAAGAGAGAGAAGAGTAGATAGTAATTTTGACTACCTTAAAGAAAATCACTCAATCTACTGTACCAACCCCAACTATATTATCCCTTTTCACAATCCAGAACCAAGCAGAGCTGAGCCAAGCTGTAATTGGATGGCCTGGTTATGCGGTCAACAGAGTTACTTGAACCATGCTGGAACAATGCAGTTCAGGTCAGCTCAATTTAGTTGGCCTAGTAGTGACTATCCTACAATAAGTAAGCTGTTAGAGATTATTACCATTGCCAAGCTCCATTCTGCAATTATTCGGGGACAGTGACGGTTGATTCAAAATCTTAGAAAGCTGCTGTTCAGGCTGACTATCGCACCAGCAATGACAAGAGGTATGTTTTCAGCTAATTACCAAGAATCACAAGATACAAGCTGTTTTATGAAGACCATGGCTAATGATTGCATCTTCATTGTGAGGGGCTTGAGAAAGGTGTGATACGGATGCCATTTATACCTCTATTGGAAGGGGAAGGCAGGGGACACTGTGGTGTAAACTGCTCGGCTTCCGACGGCGGGGGAAGCAATTTCCCACAATTCTTATTAAGTGGGTTCCTTCAACGCCGACGGACCCCCTGTGAAAGAGCCGCCACTTACTGCCAGCAAGGAGATTACAAGTGGCAAAAGCGCTGCCACAGCTGTGTAGCGAGAAGTGGGGAGGCGCTATCACAATGCAGACTTCATCTCACTGCTGGGCCAGCCAGAATACTGTTATTGTCGTTGCTCCAAAACATTATGCATGTCGCTTGATTAACAATAACCATAGACACGACCATTTACGGATTAAACAGATGGTACTAAGTGCACAGTTGTGTCCGTTTTTTTTAAGCCCTGGAACATTTTTATTGTCTCTTCTTGCAGAGTGAGAGTTTAATACAGCACAAATTTGATTGTCTCTTCTTGCAGTGTGAGAGTTTAATACAGCCCATTGTGCACATATCATTTAGTTGTCTCCCTCTGGCATGACATAAAAAACTTGACTAGCTAATTAAACCATAGAGAATACACAAAACCATGAGAGACTGGCTGTTTAGTGTGATATTGGGGAAATGTATCTCAGCATCCGAGAACAATTTCAATTCCATTTCCCTTTGTGGTGAATTACAATCCATTTTAACTCCATGGGCTCTTTTCCATCAATAATCAACTTAAATAGTTTGATTGAATAGGGCCTGAAGTTATTAAAATGATAATAATAATAATAATAATGTGGTATTTTAGTGCTTCTCACTTGAATGTACTCTTCCCTGTACCCAGAGGCTGTGCTTGGCTGAAGGATGTAGTCTTAATAAGCACTCCATGTTCCAGGAGTCAGAGTGTAGCACACTTGTAATGATACATAGGGTCGCGGAAAAGTGAGGAGCCCGCCTCGAGCATGCTGAACATCTAAAAATCCATGTCAGAGCATTTCAGAATCACTCAGCGAGATTAAAATGGCAGCAAGGGGCAACGAGTGGGATGGGGGCCGTGCACCGTCCAACCGAAGCAATTTTGGGGCCCAGCTTGACTGTTGACATAACAAATGCAATCGGGGCCAGGGACAGAATATGATTAGATACATCTTATTCCATTGTACATTCTCCTTTATTGTATTATTTCAGGAGGAGTTTGAAACATGTCTAATAGCTTTTTAAACAGCTCCCTGTCGGGACCACTTATAGGTCATTTTAGTCACGTGTGCCATCTAGAGAGGAGCTTTTTTCTCTCTCAGCCGACTGATCTTGTCAGTCAACAATCATATTGTACACCCCCGAAGGGTCATTTAATAAAAGAAAAACAAAATGACAAATAGAAGGGAAGAAATGAAACCTAGAATATTCTTCAAATTATATTTCTGTAGACTATAGTGTATTACACAATGAAGTGGCGTTTTCATAATAGTGCTGAAATGAAGACCAGATCATAATACTATGATCACAATAAGATTGGGTAAAATATGATACACCATGGGCTGCTTTCCCAAAACCCAGATTGAGATTGTCCCTGGGTAAAAAAAACACTTTTAATGAAGATTCTCCATTGAAGATGGTTTTGAGTCCAGGACTAGGTCTAAGCTGGGTTCAGCAACCCAGTCCTAAAGCCTAAAACAACATAATATATATTAGTGTACTCATTCTCCAAAAGCAGATTGTGAGATTTTGTAAAACTGAGACCAGGTATTGTAGCAGTTAGTATTTATTTTATTCTGCCACTAATTCATAAGTCATAAAGCCAGTGCCCTTGCCATCCCATCCCATCCCAATCCACACCACATAGGACACCGGTTGGAGTTTACTTCATAGCTCCCCTAACTAAGTCACAATGAGTCAGGACCCTCTACACCACCCCCCCTAACTAAGTCACAATGAGTAGGGACCCTCAACCCCACCCCACATCCATCAATCTTAACCATGTAAACTCATTTCATGAAGCTCCCGATGAACAGTTATTGTGCTGATGTTGCTTCCAGAGGCAGTTTGGAACTCTGTAGTGAGTATTGCAACCGAGGATAGACGATTGTTACGCCCTTCAGCACTCAGCAGTCCCATTCTGTGAGCTTGTGTGGCTGACCACTTTGTGGCTGAGCCGTTGTTGCTTCTAGACGTTTCAACTTCACAATAACAGCACTTACAGTTGACAGTGGCAGCTCTAGCAAGGCAGAAATTTGACAAACTGACATCCTATGATGGTGCCACGTTGAAAGTTGCTGAGCTCTTCAGTAAGAACATTCTACTGCCGATGTTTGTCTATGGAGAATGCATGGCTGTGAGGCTGATTTTATACACATGTCAGCAACGGGTGTGGCTGAAATAGCCGAATCCACTTAGTCCACTAAGATGTATCCATATAATTTAGTGTATGTAGTGTATGTAGTGTATTTCATAAAAGTATATGTTTTATGACATCATTGATAAAAATTGACAGCAATGCTGATGAACAGCCTTGAAATAATCTTAATCCTTTACATATATATATATATTATATATATATATATATATACTGCTCAAAAAAATAAAGGGAACACTTAAACAACACAATGTAACTCCAAGTCAATCACACTTCTGTGAAATCAAACTGTCCACTTAGGAAGCAACACTGATTGACAATAAATTTCACATGCTGTTGTGCAAATGGAATAGACAACAGGTGGAAATTATAGGCAATTAGCAAGGCACCCCCAATAAAGGAGTGGTTCTGCAGGTGGGGACCACAGACCACTTCTCAGTTCCTATGCTTCCTGGCTGATGTTTTGGTCACTTTTGAATGCTGGCGGTGCTTTCACTCTAGTGGTAGCATGAGACGGAGTCTACAACCCACACAAGTGGCTCAGGTAGTGCAGCTCATCCAGGATGGCACATCAATGCGAGCTGTGGCAAGAAGGTTTGCTGTGTCTGTCAGCGTAGTGTCCAGAGCATGGAGGCGCTACCAGGAGACAGGCCAGTACATCAGGAGACGTGGAGGAGGCCGTAGGAGGGCAACAACCCAGCAGCAGGACCGCTACCTCCGCCTTTGTGCAAGGAGGAGCAGGAGGAACACTGCCAGAGCCCTGCAAAATGACCTCCAGCAGGCCACAAATGTGCATGTGTCTGCTCAAACGGTCAGAAACAGACTCCATGAGGGTGGTATGAGGGCCCGACATCCACAGGTGGGGGTTGTGCTTACAGCCCAACACCGTGCAGGACGTTTGGCATTTGCCAGAGAACACCAAGATTGGCAAATTCGCCACTGACGCCCTGTGCTCTTCACAGATGAAAGCAGGTTCACACTGAGCACGTGACAGACGTGACAGAGTCTGGAGACGCTGTGGAGAACGTTCTGCTGCCTGCAACATCCTCCAGCATGACCGGTTTGGCGGTGGGTCAGTCATGGTGTGGGGTGGCATTTCTTTGGGGGGCCGCACAGCCCTCTATGTGCTTGCCAGAGGTAGCCTGACTGCCATTAAGTACCGAGATGAGATCGTCAGACCCCTTGTGAGACCATATGCTGGTGCGGTTGGCCCTGGGTTCCTCCTAATGCAAGACAATGCTAGACCTCATGTGGCTGGAGTGTGTCAGCAGTTCCTGCAAGAGGAAGGCATTGATGCTATGGACTGGCCCTCCCATTCCCCAGACCTGAATCCAATTGAGCACATCTGGGACATCATGTCTCGCTCCATCCACCAACGCCACGTTGCACCACAGACTGTCCAGGAGTTGGCGGATGCTTTAGTCCAGGTCTGGGAGGAGATCCCTCAGGAGACCATGCGCCACCTCATCAGGAGCATGCCCAGGCGTTGTAGGGAGGTCATACAGGCACGTGGAGGCCACACACACTACTGAGCCTCATTTTGACTTGTTTTAAGGACATTACATCAAAGTTGGATCAGCCTGTAGTGTGGTTTTCCACTTTAATTTTGAGTGTGACTCCAAATCCAGACCTCCATGGGTTGATAAATTGGATTTCCATTGATTATTTTTGTGTGAATTTGTTGTCAGCACATTCAGCTATGTAAAGAAAAAAGTATTTAATAAGATTATTTCTTTCATTCAGATCTAGGATGTGTTTTTTAAGTGTTCTCTTTATTTTTTGAGCAGTGTATATTGTCACAAACAGAGATAAACTGTGGTTGCAAGATGTTTCAGTTGAACCGTAACAAGAGCAGGAGAAGACAATGGATTTATTAGAATACAGCTGGGAGTTAAAACCTCTTAAGGATCTCTACAGATCGGTGTCCCACCCGCAGGGCGGTTGAGCTAATGTAGGCTAATGCGATTAGCATGAGGTTGTATGTAACAAGAACCTTTCCCAAGACATAGACATATCTGATATTGGCAAAAAGCTTAAATTATTGTTCATCTAACTGCACTGTCCAATTTACAGTAGCTATTACAGTGAAAGAATACCATGCTATTGTTTGAGGAGAGTGCATAGATACAATGATTACACATTGTATCTATGCAATAGACTCACAAAGCCCTGACCTCAATCCTATAGAACATTTGTGGGCAGAACTGAAAAAGCTCTTGCGAGCAAGGAGGCTTACAAACCTGACTCAGTTACACCAGCTCTGTCAGGAGGAGTGGGCCAAAATTCACCCAACTTATTGTGGGAAGCTTGTGGAAGGCTACCCGAAGTGTTTGACCCAAGTTGAACAATTTAAAGGCAATGCTACCAAATACTAATTGAGTGTATTCTGACTTCTGACCCACTGGGAATGTGATGAAAGAAATAAAAGCTGAAATAAATCATTCTCTCTACTATTAATCTGACATTTCACATTCTTAAAATAAAGTGGTGATCCTAACTGACCTAAGACAGGGAATTTTTACTAGGATTAAATGTCAGCAATTGTGAAAAACTGAGTTTAAATGTATTTGGCTAAGGTGTATGTAAACTTCCGAATTCAACTGTATATATCGATGGTTCGAATTCAGGCTGTGTCACATCCAACTGTGATTGGGACTACCATAGGACGGCGCACAATTGGCCCAGCGGGTTTTGCCGGGGTATGCCTTCATTGGCCGGGGTAGGCTGGTACTGGGGTAGGCTGGTGCTGAAAATATATCTACCTAGTTATGCAAGTGTTGCACACTAACAGATGGAGAAAACCTACACCAGTAGAGCAATTCATTTCAACAATAATCTTTATTTTAATTTGACTTTACAACCAACAAGAGCGCTTAATTGGAGTCTATTTCTATAACCAGCTACTGTTGGGAAAAATCCCTCAACTTGCAATGTATTCGATGCTTAAGTACTCTAAAGTGTTGCATTTCTAACTCAAAACAGCAGTACAGTATTTATTCAGCAACATCTTTAGGCTTTTGTTAATAAAATAAAATAACGAGAAAAAAGACATTCAAATGTGGATGTTTATATTAACTACATTTTAGTCGCACTTCCACCCAGCTCCACGACCACAGGTAAAACCTTGCTGAGATGATTCATGTATTTGCTGCATTGTTGTATCATCAATTTCGAAACATCTTCATGGCCTTGACCAGTTTATCTTTGAGCAAATTGCTCAAGGGCCACGGTTGATTCGTCTGTGATGACATTATTGAATGTATCTCCAGCTTTGATCCATGCCTGGGCCTGCAGGATGCGAAATTCTTTGTTTTTCAGATGATTCATTGGGTCGAAACTACAGAACAGTACAAAACAAGCGAACACACATGGTTAATGTTCTGACCATTTTTTTAAAATGTGAAAATGTGCAGCATACAGTAAAGACCAGCAGTCAATTTATTTAAGCATTATTTTTAACATTAATAGGCCTACGTTAAAGTATCGTAGCCTACTGTACCTGTTCATTTTCCTGGGCTTTCGAGTTCGGCTTTAAACAGGCATCGGATGTTAGTGTTTGCAAATAGCACTGTCCGTGACCAAAATCCCCAAGTCTACCAGTATTTTTTAAATGTCTCCAGTAGATTTTCAATTCCTCCAGAAAGCCCATATCTGCTCACTTAAATGAATAGATATCCTGATCATGGTGCTACAGTATAATCAAAGTGAGGACAATCGGCAATCTGCTGTATACTTATAGCCTATTGTAACCTGAAAGGCTGTCACGTCCTGACCAGTAAAAGGGGTTATTTGTTATTGTAGTTTGGTCAGGGTGTGGCAGGGGGTGTTTGTTTTGTGTGTTTTGGGGTTTTTGGGTTATGTTCTATGTTCTTCTATTTCTAGGTTTATTCTAGGGTATCTATTTCTATGTTGGTATTGTTTGGGGTTGGTCTCTAATTGGAGGCAGCAGAATCTTGTTGCCTCTGATTTGAGACCATATTTTAGTAGGGGTTTTTCTCATTGTGTTTGTGGGTGGTTATTTTCTGTTTAGTTCATGTTAACCTGACAGAACTGCTGGCTGTCATTTTCTTGTTTTGTTTATAGTGGTTCAGTATAATAAATACAAATATGAGCACTCAACACGCTGCCCCTTGGTCTACTCCCTTCGACGGCCATTACAAAGGCACTCCTTTCCTTGCCAGGCCCAAAACTTCACCCTTAACACAGTTACCATTCAAAAACGAGCTGTTAATAATTTAAAAAAATCACATTGCGAGCAAAGAGAACAGACGAAATGGACATCGTTTTCATCAAACCAGCTTGTTTCTTTGGTGCTACCCGTTCCAGGGTTAGGACTGTAACCACCAGAGGACTTGAAAATGAGCCAGAGCTGAGAGGATCACCAAACCTAAAAGGGATTTTGGTTTCAGAGTTTTTTATAAAAAAAAAGAGAAGGTGTATATAGCCTATCAATGTGTAGACATACTGTATAATAAAATCAATAATTGTGTACTAAAAACGTGAATGTGTTTTTGCAGAGCTTACAACCATGCCGACAACCAACCGTGGAGATCAGTGGACAAAGGGCTGGACAATGGGCCACACCGAAAAAAACGCATGGTTGCCGAGAAATCGGTTAGTTAAACTAAATTCTTAATGTGTACGCAGAATTTGTGAATTGGAGTCACTTTAAATTCATAATTGATCTACTGTTTCTATCATAGGCCACTGTAATCGATGGGGGCTCAGGGCGGTACCATTCTTCTCATCTGATGAAGGTGCTCATGGGTGAGATTCAAACTTTGAACACCGAGATTGAGTCATTGAAGGCAGACCATCAGAAAGAGAAACATTTTCTGAGGGCAGAGATACGGGCAACCAGAGCCAGGTGGTATTGGCGGAGAGTCACTCCTCATTAGCGGAGAGTCAGGCAGCATTGGAGGAAAGTCAGGTGGAGATGTGTAACCGAAGAGAGACACAACGAGTAGGCACAGAAAACTGGGATGGATCCCAAGGCAAATGTAGTTTACCAGTGAACCTCCGGGTGTTCATCATTAACAATGTCTCCCTTATGTAAGGAATTAGGCACTTTCCAATGTTTACTACAGTATGTACTGTATGCTATGTTTCGTTAATAAAATAATGATAAAAATATTTCTGATTTCAAAATTCTGATGTTTATTTAACGAATTACTTGTTCAAATATGCCATGATATTCTTGACTGAATATAAGCAAGTGATGTCTGCTTTTTTGACTTTTTCTCGCTCACTCTAGGTTAAATGAAAACGAAATCTCCAAAATATCGTTACTTTTTAAACAAAGTGATTATTATTGTTCATTCATTTTGAATTATATAAAAGCCCCTTAGGATCTGTGAGAATATCTAACGGAAAATGCCCCTTAGATGTTAATTTAGAATCCTCCAATCCTCTAAATGTAATTATTGGCAGAGTCACATCATTGAAAATAATATCGTTAGATATACTGTAGGCCTACCATAGGCAAAACGAGTCTCACTGGTGTTGACTAATGTCTAAGGCAAACCATTTAGAATCCTCCAATCCTGTAGTCTACTCCCGACCATCACGTTGTACAGCGGCTTGCGAAAGTATTCACCCCCCTTGGCATTTTTGTTGCCAAAGTTTTTTTGCCTTTTTTTGGGGGTTTGTATCATTTGATTTACACAACATGCCTACAACTTTGAAGATGCAAAATATTTTTTATTGTGAAACAAACAAGAAATAAGACAAAAAAACTGAACTTGAGCGTGCATAACTATTCTCCCTCCTAATGTCAATTATTTTTAGAGACACCTTTTGCAGCAATTACACCTGCAAGTCTCTTGGGGTATGTCTCTATAAGCTTGGCATATATTGCCACTGGGATCCATCATTCCTTCAATTCTGACCAGTGTCCCAGTCCCTGCCGATGGAAGAACATCCCCACAGCATGATGCTGTGGTGTTCTTGGGATGGGGTGTTCTTGGGGTCATGTGAGGTGTTGGGTTTTTGCCAGACATAGCGTTTTCCTTGATGGCCAAAAAGCTACATTTCAGTCTCATTTGACCAGAGTACCATCTTCCAAATGTTTGGGGAGTCTCCCACATGCCTTTCGGCAAACACCAAACGTGTTTTTATTTTACTTCTTCGGGCTAGGGGGCAGTATTCGGAAGTTTGGATGAATGAGGTGCCCAAAGTAAACTGCCCCTTACTCAGGCCCAGAACCTAGGATATGCATATAATTGGTAGTATTGGATATGAAACACACTGAAGTTTTCAATGTCTGTGAGTATAACAGAACTGATATGGCAGGCAAAAACCCGAGGACAATCCATCCAGAACTGTTTTTTACAGCTCACCACTGATTATAATGGCTGCGAATGGGAATATAAAAGGAAGACCTCCCAGATTGCAGTCCCTTTGGCTTCCACTAGATGTCAACAGTCTTTAGAAAGAGTTTCAGGCTTGTTTTTTGAAAAAATTTAGCTAGAATTTGTTGTTTTTATAAGTGGCTCCCATTTTGGCTGTAGTGTTTGTTGCACGTTCCGGTGAGGGCGTGCACTTCGTTATTTATCTCCATTAATGGTCTCCGGTATTCTCTGTCTTAAATTGTATCATTTATTTACATATTAGGGTACCTGAGGATTGATTAGGAACATTGTTTGATATGTTTGGAAGAAGTTTATTGGTAACTTACGGGATTCATTTGTATGCATTTTGAATGAGGGAAACTGGTGGATTACTGAGTCAAGCGCGCCAATGAAACGTACTTTTTTGGGATATAAAGGACTTTATCGAAAAAAAGGACCATTTGTTATGTAGCTGGGGCCCTTGTGATTGCAACCAGATGAAGATCGTCAAAGGTAAGTGATTCATTTTATCGTTATTTCTGACTTTCGTGATGCCTCTGCTTGGTTGGAAATGTATATAATGCTTTTGTGTGCGGGGCGCTGTCCTCAGATAATCACATGGTGTACTTTCGCTGTAAAGCCTTTTTGAAAGCTGACAAAGCGGCTGGATTAACAAGAAGCTAAGCTTTTAAATGATGTATAACACTTGTATTTTCATGAATGTTTAATATTACGATATTTGTAACTTGAATTTGGCACTCTGCAATTTCACCGGATGTTGGCCAGGTGGGACGATAGGATCCCAATGATCCACAAGAAGTTAAGTAATGGCTTTTTCTGGCCACTCTTCCGTAAAGCCCACCTCTGTGGAGTGTACAGCTTAAAGTGATCCTATGGACAGATACACCAATTTCCGCTATGGAGCTTTGCAGCTCCTTCAGGGTTAACTTTGGTCTCTTTGTTGCCTCTCTGATTAATGCCCTCCTTGCCTAGTCCATTAGTTTTGGTGGGCGGCCCTCTCTTGGCAGGTTTGTTGTGGTGCCATATTCTTTCCATTTTTTAATAATGGATTTAATGGTGCTCCGTGGGATGTTCAGTTTCAGATATTGTTTTATAACCCAACCCTGATCTGCACTTCTCCACAACTTTGTCCCTGACCTGTTTGGAGAGCTCCTTGGTATTCATGGTGTCGCTTGCTTGGTGGTGACCCTTGCTTAGTGGTGTTGCAGACTCTGGGGCCTTTCAGAACATGTGTATATAAACTGAGATCATGTGACAGATCATATGACACTTAGATTGCACACAGGTGGACTTTATTTAACTAATAATGTGACTTCTGAAGGTAATTGTTTGCACCAGATCTTATTTAGGGGTTTCATAGCAAAGGGGGTGAATATATATGCACTTATTACTTTTTTTAAACAGTTATTTTTTTATTTCACTTCACCAATTTGGACTATTTTGTGTATGTCGATTACATGAAACCCAAATAAAAATCCATTGAAATTACAGGTTGTAATGCAACAAAATAGAAAAAACGCCAAAGAGGATGAATACTTTTGCAAGTCACTGTACTGGCTTTATTTAAAAATGAGTGAGAATGTCTCAACCCCCCAAAAAATGTATGTTCAAGAATTGCCTTTTTCTCACTCACTCTAGGTTAAATGAAAATGAAATCTCCAAAATATTGTTACTTTTTAAACAAATCGATTATTTTTATTAATTAATTTCGAATTATATAAAAGCCCCTTAGATATTTTCACAGATCCTAATGGAAAATGCCCCTTCTCCAATCCTCTAAATGTAATTATTGGCGGAGAGTTGCTTCATTGAAAAAAAATATTTTTCGATATACTGTAGATCTACCATAGGCGAAATGAGTCTAACTAGTGTTGAGTAATGTCTAATGAAGGCAAACAATTTAGAATCCTCCAATCCTGTAGCCTACTCCCAACTGTCACGTTGTACTGGCTCTATTTACAAATTAGTGAGAATGTCTCACCCCATGCTCACCCCATGTTTTGTGGCGGCAGGGTAGCCAAGTGGTTAAATGAAAACGAACGGGGATTTTAAATAGCCCGGTACTGTACTGCCTACCATCATATTGTACAGCGCCATATTTTCCATTCCATTCTAACAGAAACCCCAGAGGGTTTTCATTTTTCATGGAATAGAAACCCCATAATATGAATCAAATTAATTAAGCAAGTACCAGTAAAAAGTTTGGACACACCTACGCATTCCAGGATTTTTCTTTATTTTTACCATTTCCTACATTGTAGAATAATAGTGAAGACATCACAACTATGAAATAACACATATGGAATCAGTTAAGAACACATTTTTATTTACAAGGACAGCCTACTCCTTCCTCGCCAACAGGGATTTGAACCCCGTTCTCCCACTTGCCCCGATTCTGTAGAACAGACATGGCTTGCTCTCCCTTATGTAAAGAATTAGGCACTTTCCCATGTTTACTACAGTATGTATTGTAGACTGCACAGTAGCCTAATGAACAAATAAACATATTTCGATAATAAAATAATGATAAAAAAATAGTCTTTCAAAATGCAGATGTTGATTTAGTTATGGATCCATAACGAATTACTATGGGATTAAATATCAATGATTTACAGAAATATTGGAACAAAGTTGTCTAATGAAGGCAAACAATTTAGAATCCTCCGATCCTGTAGCGTACTCCCGACGTCACGTTGTACAGCACCATAGAAAACCTGAGGGTTTTATTTTTTGTTTTTCTCTGACTAGAAACACCATAATATTAATCAAATTAATTAAATTCAATCCCATATACTATGTTATTACAAAAAAGCTTTTAAATTCTCTGGTAATGCCAATACGGAACACTATCAAATGTTTTTTAAAGACGCCTTTTGGTGGTCAAACTAGCAATAAATTGCAGTAACAGAAAAAATGGCTGAGAATTAAATGACATGCCACAGAATGCTGCAGCAGCATGCAAGGTGTGTCGCAGTATGACGCAACTTTTAAAGAAAGAACCACCGTAGGTCAAGACTGGAAAGACTTAGAAAAACAAAAACTAAAGCACAGGAAACATGGGAAAATGCTGGTAGGACTTGACATGACAAGACGAACTGGCAACAGACAAACAGAAAATGCAGGTATAAATACACAGGGGATAATGAGGGGAGACGGGAGACACCTAGTGATGGGTGGAGACAAGCACAAAGACAGGTGAAACAGATCAGGGAGTGACAGTACCACCCCCTCTAGGGACGCCACCTGGCGTCCTACCTGGGCGCATACATAGTTGACTGGGGTGCTGGCGATGGAACTCAGTGATGAGGGTTGGGTCCAGGATGTCTTTAGTGGGAACCCATCACCTCTCCTCCGGGCCATAACCCTCCTAGTCAACCAGGTACTGGAATCCCCTGCAACAGAAGTCGAACAGCAAAGGTGCTAAGGATGGGAAAAGGTCTGATAAAATGTGCCTCAAGTTTGCGGGACTCAACCCAGAGGGACAGATCCCGAGTGGACAGCCACACCCTCTGCCCAAGACAGTAGTGTGGTGAAGGGGGTCCAGTGGCAATTCGCATGTTATGATACCTGGAGGTGGTCTTCAAAAGAGAGGCCCGGGCTCTCTTCCAGGTATGGCGACAGCGACGGATGAACATCTGGGCAGAAGAGTGGAAGCTGATATCCCAGGGAACATTCACAAGGCAAGAGACCCGTAGTAGAACAGGGAAGGGTGTTGCAGGCATATTCCACCCACACAAGTTTCTGGCTCCAGGTGGTGGGATTGGTGATGACGAGGCAAGAAAGAGTCATCTCCAGGTCCTGATTGGCTCACTTTGACTGGCCGTTAGACTGGGGAAGAAGACCAGTGGACAGGCTGGCCGATGACCCAATGAGGATGCACAATGCCTTCCAGAACCGGGACGAGAACTGAGGACTGCGATCGGAGACCATATCAACCGGCAGTCCATGGGTGCTGCACCATGAGCTGGGCAATCTCCTTAGCTGATGGCAACTTAGGAAGGGGAATAAAATGGGCAGCTTTGGAAAACCTGTCCACCACCGTGAGGATGGTGGTGTTGCCATCTGATGGAGGGAGGCCCATGACGAAGTCCAAGGATATATGGGACCAGGGGCAGTGAGGAACAAGGAGTGGTTGAAGGAGGCCAGCTGGAGCTTGCCTGCCGCGGAGTCTTGTTCTGCACACACACATTGCAGGTGGCAACGAACGCAGACATGCCAGGAACCATGGTGGGCCACCAAAAACGTTGTCGTACGGAAGCCAAGGGAAGACGGGAGCCAGGATGACAGGTGAGTCTCAAGGAATGTGTCCATTCCAGGAGCACAGGCGGAGTTCAGGACAAACATCCAGTTAGCCAGGCCCCCGCGGGGTCCAGCTGAAAACACTGTGCCTTGCGGACAAGACTCAATTCCCCAGATGATAGCAGCCGCTAGACAGGAAGTAGGGAGGATAGTCTCGGGGTCCGATGGTGTAGTAGCGGGGCTGTACAGATGTGAGAGTGTGTCAGGCTCCACATTCTTGGACCCCGGGCAGTAGGAGATAGTGAAATTGAAATGAGTAAATAACAGGGCCCATCTCGCCTGTTTGGCAGTGCAGAGATATTCTAGGTTCTTATGGTCCGTCCACACCAAGAATGGCTGTTCCACACCTTCTAACCAGTGCCTCCACTCCTCCAATGCCATCTTGACAGGACAGCCCCCACTCTGACGTCTGAGGTGTCGACCTCCACCACGAACTGATGGGATGGGTACGGATGGATTAAGATGGGGGCTGTAGTGAATCGCTGCTTGAGGTCTGAGAACAACCGGTCAGCTGCTGGAGACCCTATGAACGGAACTTTGGGAGAGGTGATTGCAGAGAGGGGGGAAGCAGGGGTGCTGTAACCCCGGACGAAACAACGGTAGAAATTGTCAATCCCCAGAAAATGTTCCAGCTGCACTCTGGATGTGGATTGAGGCCAGTCCACCACCGCTCTCACCTTGTCAGGGTCCATCTGAAGATTACTTTCAGCGATGACGTATCCTAGGAAGGAGATGGTGGAGCAATGGAACTCGCATTTCTCTGCCTTCACCAAAAGCTGGTTCTCAAGGAAACGCTGGAGGACCTGTTGGACATGTAGGACGTGTTCTTGAGCTGACCTGGAATAGATGATGTCGTCTTGGTAGACAAACACAAAAAGGTTCAACATGTCTCGGAGCACATCATTGACCAGGGCCTGGAACACTGCGGGAGCGTTGGTCAGTCCAAACGGCATCACCAGGTACTGGTAGTGCCTGCTAGCTGTGTTAAAGGCAGTCTTACACTCATCTCCTTCCTGTATCCGAATCAGATGGTAGGCGTTCCGAAGGTCCTACTTGGAGAAGATGATCACCCCCTGGAGAGGCTCGAAAGCTGAGGAGATGAGAAGAAAGCTGCGCCGGCAGGGGAGGAAGATGGACGCATAATCCCTGCAGCGAGAGAGTCCTCAATATATCCCTTCCATTGCTTTGGTCTCCAGACCCTACAAGGAATAAAGTCGCCCCCGAGGCTTACAGTGCCTGAGAGAAGGTCGATAGCACAGTCATAGGGCCGATGTGGTGGAAGAGATGTGGCTCGGGCAGAGTTGAAAACCTCCCGTTAGTCCTGGTACTCTGCGTGAACGGCGGAGTGATCCATGGTTTTTCCCAAGCCAGCAGGGAGACATCCCGGGGCAGGCTGCACCGACTTCGGACAATGAGCATGGCAAAACGGGCTCCAACCCATGATGGACCCCGTAGCTCAGTCAATAAGTGGATTGTGCCTCTTGAGCCATGAAAAACCCAAAACCATGGGTACATGAGGACGCTGCAGGAGCAGAAACTGCATGGATTCACTGTGGTTGCTTGACACTCATAGGTGGATAGGAACAGTACTGTGGTTGACTCTTCCAATCAAGCACCCATCCAGCACTCTGACGTCCATCGGAATGGAAAGGGGTTGAGTGGAGATGCCCAGCTTTGACACCAGGGTAGTGCCCATAAAGCTCTCGTCGACCCCAGAGTCAATGAGCACCCAGATGGATTTGGACTGGCCTCCCCACAACAGGGTAACATAGAGGGGGTTACGAGTAGTAAGGGATTGGAAACTCCTGTATGTCTCACCAGTGTACTACTGATGAGCCTGTTCTTTTTAATGGCAGGTAGATAAGAAATGTCACGTAGCTCCACAGTACAAAAAGCTCTTGGTGTTTAGTCTGCATAAGCACTCAGCAGGAGACAATCTAGCCCTGCCCAGTTGCATGGGCTCCAGAGGAGGCGAGTCAGCAGCCCTCTGTGATTCCCGAGAGAACTCGGGTGACATCGGATTCACTCGGAAATGTAGATTTTGGGGATTTCCAGTATTCCTCGGAGGTGAGGTGGAAATAGAGGATGAGCGAGTGCAACAGGGAACAGATTCACGCTCCCTTTTACGTTCCCGTAGCCGCCCATCGATCCGTATGGTCAAGGATATGAGCGATTTGAGGTCCATGGGCAGCTCCCGGGCTGCGAGCTCATCTTCAATCACCTCTGATAATCCATGAAGGAGCATGTCGAACAAGGGTTCCAGGCACTCAGCTGCCAACGCGCAAAATTCCACCGTGTAGTCTGCCACAGTACGGGAGTTTTGATGTAGCTGGAACAGCTTACACAGTACGGGAGTCTTGATGTAGCTGGAACAGCTTACGAGCAGCCTCTCTCCCGGACAATGGAGAATCGAACACCTAACGTACCTCCTCCAGACTGAGGCAAATGGCGGACTGTTGCTCCCACACCACCGTAGCCCAGGCGAGTGCCCTCCCAGACATCAGCGTTATGAAGTACGTTATCTTCAAGAGGTCCGAGGGAAGGCTACAGCTCGAAGATGAGGGAGGACTGTGAGAGAAAGGCCCGGTAGTTTCCAGAATCTCCAGAGTAGCGCTCTGGAGGAAGTAAGCAAGGTTCTCGGAACACCGGGGTAGGGGTGCCGCTGGGAAGAGGTGCCGCTGGTGGCGGGGTAGCTGAGAGTCTGGGGGATTACTGTTGTGGCTTGCTGCCTAGTAGGGAATCCGCGGAATTGCTCCAGCAATGTATCGAAAGCATGGTCATGGCATTCTGCCGGGGTATAGAGTCCCTCCATAAGGCATTGCAGTAACTCCTTGTGTCTTCCAATGGTGGCTCCTTGCTGGGAGACAGTGTTGTGGAGCTGGTCTGAGTCTGCTGGGTCAGTCATGGTCAGTTCGTACTATCACTGCTCAGTCTAAGACCCAGATGCAGACACAGGACGCAGATAGTATGAGTCTTAGAGTTTATTATAGTTCAAGGGGCAACGCAGGCAAAGGGTCGTAATCCAAATCAGAGTCAGTCAGGTACATGACGGCAGGCAATCGGTAGGTCAAGACTGGGAAGACTAAGAAAAACAAAAACTAGAGCACAGGAAACACGGGAACACACTGGTAGGACTTGACGGGACAAGACGAACTGGTAACAGACAAACAGAAAACGCATGTATAAATACACAGGGGATAATGAGGGGAGATGGGAGACACCTGGTGGGGGGTGGAGACAAGCAGATAGACAGATGAAACAGATCAGGGTGTGACAACTATAGAGTCTGTAGAGACCATAGCATTTATGAGTATATTAACTATTCAAGGCACTATAGAGGTTAGTGCGTATGGCCCAGTACATCACCGGGGCCAAGCTTCCTGCCATCCAGGACCTCTAAACCAGGCGATGTCAGAGGAAGGACATTGTGACGTAGAAGTCCGTCACTGGCCGCGGACAGCATTTGTTAACGCATGCACACATTCATCACTCCTCCCTGCTCCGTTATCAGATAAGTTAACAATGTGGGTCGACACACAAGTTAACTTCTCTATCTTAGTACATACATTTCACACTTACTTCAGTAACCGGTTATGGTATAAAGAAATAAAAAGACAAGTGTTCATATTTAATATAAGCAATATTTATTATACTTATCGATGTTATGGATGAGCGCGTTGTTTGTTGTTCCTCTCTCTCTCCATCTCTGTAGCTTCCGGGTATGCTGGATAAGAAACCGAGCTGAGGGAATTGGGCTGACTTTGTAGTACCTGTCCCGAATGGCTCATAAATGGGCATATTGTCAGTAGTGATGTAATTTTGTAAATGTTATATTGGGATATTGTTTCATAAAAAAACGTGTTGCAATGTATATACTTTAGTATGTTTAGTTAAATTGAAAATCTAGTTTTGAATAGGTTATTGCTTAATTAATTAGTGTTAATTGTTCTGAGGGGAGGGGCTACCCCTTCAAAAGGAGCCTCTCTTTCAGTTCATGGAGAGGCATTATGGATTGAGCTGTGGATGGGACAGCATTGTTTTTAGCTGTCCCATAAGTTATACGTTTGATGGCAGTACTGTTGTTTTTCTTCCGGAATCACTATGTAAATAAACACCCTTGCACAGCAGAACTTTTGTGGCTCCGCCATCTTTTTATTTTGATAGAGGTTAGGTTTTCCAGTTTAGCTTTCTGGCCTACTCTACGTGACAGACATTACATTTGTGAAAGACTCCAGCCCACCTAGTCATAGACTGCTCTCTCTGCTATCGCACGGTTAGCAGGACTGGAGTGCCAAGTCTAGATCCAAGAGACTTCTAAACAGCTTCTACCCCCAAAGCCATAAGACTAATGAACATCTAATTAAATGGCTACCCAGACTACTTGCATTGCACCCAACCCCTCTTTTACACTGCTGCTACTCTCTGTTATTATCTACGCATAGTCACAACTCTACCTACATGTACATATTACCTCGACTAACTGGTGCCCTCGCACATTGACTCTGTACCGGTAACCCCTGTATATAGTCTCGCTATTGTTATTTTACTGCTGCTCTTTAATTATGTTACTTTTATACTTTTTTAGGTATTTTTCTTAAAACTGCATCTTTGGTTAACCTCTCTGGGCCAGTGGGACATTTGCGTCTGACCCTATTCAACAGCCAGTGGAATCACGTGGCGCGAAATACAAATACCTCAAAAATGCTATATCTTCAATTTTTCAAACATATGACTATTTTACACCATTTGAAAGATAAGACTCTCGTTAATCCAACCACGTTGTCCGATTTCAAAAAGGCTTTACAGCGAAAGCAAAACATTAGATTATGTCAGGAGAGTACCTTGCCAAAAAGAATCACAGCCATTTTCAAAGCAAGCATATATGTCACAAAAACCAAAACCACAGCTAAATGCAGCACTTAACCTTTGATGATCTTCATCAGATGACACTCCTAGGACATTATGTTATACAATACATGCATGTATTGTTCAATCAAGTACATTTTTATATTAAAAAACAGCTTTTTACATTAGCATGTGATGTTCAGAACTAGCATACCCACCGAAAACTTCCGGTGAATTTACTAAATTACTCATGATAAATGTTGACAAAATACATAACCATTATTTTAAGAATTATAGATACAGAACTCCTTTATGCAAACGCGATGTCAGATTTTAAAATAGCTTTTCAGCGAAAGCTATCTGAGTACATAGCTCAGCCATCACGGCAAGAGAATTTGACACCCATCAAGTTTGGGACAACCTAAACTCAGAATTACTATTAGAAAAATTGGATTACCTTTGCTGTTCTTCGTCAGAATGCACTCCCAGGACTTCTACTTCAACAAATGTTGTTTTGGTTCCAAATAATCCATAGTTATATCCAAATACTTCCGTTTTGTTTGTGCGTTCAGGTCACTATCTGATAGGGTAACGCTCGAGCGCATTTCGTGACAAAAAAATTCTAAATATTCCATTACCGTACTTAGAAGCATGTCAAACGCTGTTTAAAATCAATTTTTATGCTATTTTTCTCTTAAAATAGCGATAATATTCCAACCGGATAACGTTTTATTCATTCAAAGAGAGAAAGAAAAAAATTGCGAAGTCTCGTGAATGCGCATCTCCAGTGTCACTGTCCCCAGGCAGGCCACTTACAAACTCTGCTGCTGTACTTTGCCCAGAGACAGGAGACGCGTCATTCAGCTTTCTAAAGGCTTTAGAGAGCCAATGGAAGCCTTAGAAAGTGTCACGTAACAGCACAGATGCTGTAATTTTGAGAGAGATGCAACAGAAGGACAACAAATTGTCAGACAGGGCACTTCCTGCATGGAATCTTCTCAGGTTTTGGCCTGCCATATGAGTTCTGTTATACTCACAGACACCAAACAGTTTTAGAAACTTTAGAGTGTTTTCTATCCAAATCTACTAATTATATGCATATTCTCGTTTCTGGGCAAGAGTAGTAACCAGTTTAAATCGGGTACATTTTTACTTACAAGCCCCAACAGGTTAAGGGCTTGTAAGTAAGCATTTCACTGTAAGGTCTACACCTCTTGTATTCGGTGAATGTGACAAATACAATTTGATTTGATTGTATTCATACTGAGGAACTATGGATGCTGTAGGGACTATGTCGCTATTGGGACTATTGATGCTCCGGGACTATAGATATTATAGAGGAACCGTTGAGAATATATATACTGCTCAAAAAATAAAGGGAACACTTAAACAACACATCCTAGATCTGAATGAAAGAAATTATCTTATCATATACTTTTTTCTTTACATAGTTGAATGTGCTGACAACAAAATCACACAAAAATAATCAATGGAAATCCAATTTATCAACCCATGGAGGTCTGGATTTGGAGTCACACTCCAAATTAAAGTGGAAAACCACACTACAGGCTGATCCAACTTTGATATAATGTCCTTAAAACAAGTCAAAATGAGGCTCAGTAGTGTGTGTGGCCTCCACGTGCCTGTATGACCTCCCTACAACGCCTGGGCATGCTCCTGATGAGGTGGCGGATGGTCTCCTGAGGGATCTCCTCCCAGACCTGGACTAAAGCATCCGCCAACTCCTGGACAGTCTGTGGTGCAACATGGCGTTGGTGGATGGAGCGAGACATGATGTCCCAGATGTGCTCAATTGGATTCAGGTCTGGGGAACGGGCGGGCCAGTCCATAACATCAATGCCTTCCTCTTGCAGGAACTGCTGACACACTCCAGCCACATGAGGTCTAGCATTGTCTTGCATTAGGAGGAACCCAGGGCCAACCGCACCAGCATATGGTCTCACAAGGGGTCTGAGGATCTCATCTCGCTACCTAATGGCAGTCAGGCTACCTCTGGCGAGCACATGGAGGGCTGTGCGGCCCCCCAAAGAAACGCCATCCCACACCATGACTGACTCACCACCAAACCGGTCATGCTGGAGGATGTTGCAGGCAGCAGAACGTTCTCCACGGCGTCTCCAGACTCTGTCACATCTGTCACATGTGCTCAATATAAAGTCTGTGTAAAGTCTGTCACGTGCTCAGTGTGAACCTGCTTTCATCTGTGAAGAGCACAGGGCGCCAGTGGCGAATTTGCCAATCTTGGTGTTCTCTGGCAAATGCCAAACGTCCTGCACGGTGTTTGGCTGTAAGCACAACCCCCACCTGTGGACGTCGGGCCCTCATACCACCCTCATGGAGTCTGTTTCTGACCGTTTGAGCAGACACATGCACATTTGTGGCCTGCTGGAGGTCATTTTGCAGGGCTCTGGCAGTGCTTCTCCTGCTCCTCCTTGCACAAAGGCGGGAGTAGCGGTCCTGCTGCTGGGTTGTTGCACTCCTACGGCCTCCTCCACGTCTCCTGATGTACTGGCCTGTCTTCTGGTAGCGCCTCCATGCTCTGGACACTACGCTGACAGACACAGCAAACCTTCTTGCCACAGCTCGCATTGATGTGCCATCCTGGATGAGCTGCACTACCTGAGCCACTTGTGTGGGTTGTAGACTCCGTCTCACGCTACCACTAGAGTGAAAGCACCGCCAGCATTCAAAGTGACCAAAACATCAGCCAGGAAGCATAGGAACTGAGAAGTGGTCCCCAGCTGCGGAACCACTCCTTTATTGGGGGTGTCTTGCTAATTGCCTATAATTTACACCTGTTGTCTATTCTATTTGCACAACAGCATGTGACATTTATTGTCAATCAGTGTTGCCTCCTAAGTGGACAGTTTGATTTCACAGAAGTGTGATTGACTTGGAGTTACATTGTGTTGTTTAAGTGTTCCCTTTATTTTTTTGAGCAGTATGTATATATATATATATATATATATATATGAAGTAGGCATTTCTGGGAGTTATCTATGTGGTCTGTACTATAGTCACAGACAGATGTCGTTGGGGCATGGTACCGTTACTTGCCCTCACTCTAGTCTTCTCTCTAAGACTAGCTCTAGCCTTCTTCCACGTCATATGCATCTTCAACGGTTCCTCTATAGTCTCTACAGTATCTATAGCCCCTGAGCATCAATAGTCCCTACAGCGTCACAGTTCCTACAGCATCCATAGTATCTATGGTCCCAATAGCGGCATAGTCCCTACAGCATCCATAGTTCCTCAGTATGAATCCAATCAAATCAAATTGTATTTGTCACATTTGCCGAATACAAGAGGTGTAGACCTTACAGTGAAATGCTTTCTTAAGCCCTTAACCTCTCTGGGCCAGTGGGACGCTTGCGTCTGTGGTGGCTAATTTCCGCATTACCAAATGAGGAGTTACAAACACACCAATCCGAGTTAAGATACTTTTGCAAAAGTTCTTGACCCCACTAATGCATTCTCTCGAATGAACCAGGAAGGTGATTACAGAATTGCTACAGGGATCTTTTATAGCAACGATACCCCCTTCAACGTACATTGACAAACCACAGATACTTAGTAACAGTTCACAAAGGTTAAGTTTTGTATGACAGATATCAATAAAACACATCAGACAGTAACTGCTATGTCAACAGGATTAATGGTATAGCCCAGTATCTGGTCTCCTTAGAACCGTCCCTCCCTGGTACGGTATTGAACAGAACTATTTCATCCAATGGCATATATCAATTGTCAACTCTAGATACTCCCATCTCAAGCAACCCCCCTCTTGACCCTACTCCTGGACAGGCTCACTGGGGGGAGTGAGCCTCTAGGCCATATAATATCACAGGATAAGTGTGAGATCTAAGAGAGGACATACAAGGGTCCATTTACTGCCATAATCCTCCCCACAAGAAAGAAAAGGAGGGAGTGACTTGCTCACAGACATTGTGGAGACAAGTCATTGGTTCCCCATTAATCACGCCATCCCTTCACATGGTTTAAGAAATAGGTAAAGACACATTCCCATGACGACAAGTCTGACCTCTCCCCTCTGGGCCCCAAGTGTCTGAGCCCCAGCTAAGGTTGACGTGCAACTGAAAAGACACCAGAGTCCAATGGACACTTTCTAATGACAAGTACCTCAAATAAGCATATTATACTAATAAAACATCTTAATTATCTATGTTACCCAACTAATTCTGATTCGTCTACGACACGTCCCACCTACTCAACAGCCAGTTTAATCCCGTGGCGCGATATTCAAATACCTTAGAAATGCTATTACTTCAATTTCTCAAACATATGACTATTTTACACCATTTTAAAGACAAGACTCTCGTTAATCTAACCACACTGTCCGATTTCAAAAAGGCTTTACAACGAAAGCAAAACATTAGATTATGTCAGCAGAGTACCCAGCCAGAAATAATCAGACACCCATTTTTCAAGCTAGCATATAATGTCACATAAACCCAAACCACAGCTAAATGCAGCACTAACCTTTGATGATCTTCATCAGATGACAATCCTAGGACATTATGTTATACAATACATGCATGTTTTGTTCAATCAAGTTCATATTTATATCAAAAACCAGCTTTTTACATTAGCATGTGACTAGCATGTGACTAGCATTCCCACCGAACACTTCCGGTGAATTTACTAAATTACTCACAATAAACGTTCACAAAAAGCATAACAATTATTTTAAGAATTATAGATACAGAACTCCTTTATGCACTCGCTATGTCCGATTTTAAAATAGCTTTTCGGTGAAAGCACATTTTGCAATATTCTGAGTAGATAGCCCGGCCATCACAGGCTCGCTATTTTGACACCTACCAAGTGTGGCACTCACCAAACTCCGATTTACTATAAGAAAAGTTTGATTACCTTTGCTGTTCTTCGTCAGAATGCACTCCCAGGACTTCTACTTCAACACCCAATGTTGGTTTGCTTCCAAATAATCCATAGTTATATCCAAATAGCTGCGTTTTGTTCTTGCATTCAAGACACTATCCGAAGGGTGACACGCCGGCGCCTATCGTGACAAAAAATTCAAAATATTCCATTACCGTACTTCGAAGCATGTCAAACGCTGTTTAAAATCAATTTTTATGCGATTTTTCTTGTAAAATAGCATTAATATTCCAACCGGGAGACGTTGTTTTTGTTCAAACACTGAAAATAGAAAATGGAGTCTTCACATGCACGCGCGCACCAGTGTCATTGTTCTCAGAACGACCACTTTCCAAAAGCCCTACTGTTTTTCGCCCAGGGACTGCAGAGTTATCATTCCCCGTTCTGGCTCCTTCTGAGAGCCTATGGGAGCCTTAGAAAATGTCACGTTACAGCAGAGATCCTCTATTATTCGATAAAGAGGCTACAGAAGGCTAAGAAATGGTCAGACAGGGCACTTCCCATATAGAATCTTCTCAGGTTTTGGCCTGCCATATGAGTTCTGTTATAGTCACAGACACCATTCAAACACTTTTAGAAACTTTAGGGTGTTTTCTATCCAAATCAAATAATTATATGCATATTCTCGTTTCTGGGCAGGAGTAATAACCAGATTAAATCGAGAACGTTTTTTATCCGTCTGTGAAAATACTGCCCCCTATCCTAAACAGGTTAATTAGGACTCCCTTCTTCCCAATAGGAAGACCTTTTCAATCACTATTGTTAATACACTCAGATCACTCTCAAACAACGTTCTGCTTTTCCCCCTATTAAAAAGCTTGAAAAAAAATAATCATGATAACTTTCTCCATATTGGAAGGCATTGTTTTAATTTTAGTAGATCCTAACAATGCTACTCTATATGTTTTTTTTCAAATTTCTGTTGAATATTAACTTTCTTCTTCACACTTATTAAACGTTTATTATTTTAAGATTAACATGTAATGCGCAGAATTTATAAATACATTGGCCAATTCAGAAGGGAAGAGATCAACTTTGGAGGGAGCTTCCTTTTTTAAGGTAGCTCTCGAGACTAGACTCTCTTTCTGGGATCAACTTTCACAATAACTTAGCTGGCACTGTCTATCAGTCCCCTATAGATGGCATGCTCTGTCCATACTAAGTCTCTACCTAGCAAGTTAAACTCTAGTAACCAATTATATATTGTTACTTTATCAAATCTAGTAACCCATTATACTATTAATTTCTCTTAATACTTTTTACACCACTTACATACGTCTACGTGTGAGTGTGAAAGTTGTATATTATTATAATTTTTTCCCATTGTTACTTTAGCAAATCTCTAGAAAACCATTAGACTATTCATATGTTACCTTATCTCTAGTAACCCATTATACTTAATTTACACTAGTGTTCTATTCATACAGGGGTTTAAATATTTACTCTAGTGTTCTTTTTAACTTCAAGGGATAGGAGGCGGTATTTTGACGTCCGGATGAAAAGCGTGCCCAAAGTAAACTGCCTGCTACTCATGCCCCGAAGCTAGGATATGCATATAATTGGTAGATTTGGATAGAAAACACAAAAAAAACACTCTAATGTTTCTAAAACGGTTAAAATAATGTCTGTGAGTATAACAGAACTGAAATGGCAGGCAAAACCCCGAGGACAAACCATCAACAAAACAAAAAAATTTGAACGTTTATCGTGAGTAATTTAGTAAATTCACCAGAAGTTTCGGTGGGTATGCTAGTTCTGAACGTCACATGCTAATGTAAAAAGCTGGTTTTTGATATGAACGTGATTGAACAAAACATGCATGTATTGTATAACATAATGTCCTAGGAGTGTCATCTGATGAAGATCATCAAAGGTTAGTGCTGCATTTAGCTGTGGTTTTGTTTTTTTGTGACATTATATGCTAGCTTGCAAAATGGGTGTGTGATTATTTCTGGCTGGGTACTCTCCTGACATAATCTAATGTTTTGCTTTCGTTGTAAAGCCTTTTTGAAATCGGACAATGTGGTTAGATAAAGGAGAGTCTTGTCTTTAAAATGGTGTAAAATAATCATATGTTTGAAAAATGGAGGTTTTTGGATTTTGTAATTCGCGCCACGCCCTATCATTGGATATTGGCGAGGTGTTCTGCTAGCGGAACATCTAGATGTAAGAGGTTAACTGACTTGTTCAGGGGCAGAACGACAGATTTTTACCTTGTCAGCTCGGGGTTTCGATCTTGCAACCTTTCGGTTACTAGTCCAACGCTCTAACCTGCCACCCCACTTAACAGTGTTTATGACCTCTGACCTCTGTTCTGACTTTCTGGTGAGGCCTGATCACCGTCATTAGAAAGACTATAGACATTCGGTGAGATTTAACTACCACGGCATATAGCATCTTCTTGCTGCCTGTAAGAAAGTCCCCCAGCTCTGGCATCTTGAGGGAGAAGATCAAGTCCTCAGAATCTGATAGTCAGGGTGTATACAGATTGGAAAAGTGTAATGCCAACCATATGCAGCCTGAATCTCTTGCTTTGAATGGCATGCAATCTCTCATTGTCTAATGCCCTTGGATGGTCTCTTCACCTCAAATTCAGTGGGGGCTTTCTAATCACTCTAAACTCACCCCGTAACTACACTCTTGTCCTCTCCCAGCCCAATCATTCCTGTAAAGTCATATGACATGTACAGGTGTAAAAGTGTCAATTATATCTGCCCTTCAATGGGCTTTAACCTGTTATGGATAGGGGGCAGTATTTTCACGGCCGGATAAAAAACATACCCGATTTAATCTGATTATTACTCCTGCCTAGAAACTAGAATATGCATATAATTATTAGCTTTGGATAGAAAACACTCCAAAGTTTCTAAAACTGTTTGAATGGTGTCTGTGAGTATAACAGAACTCATTTGGCAGGCCAAAACCTGAGAAGATTCTGTACAGGAAGTACCCTGTCTGACCATTTCTTGGCCTCCTTGATCATCTCTATCCAAAACAGGGGATCTCTGCTGTTACGTGACACTTCCTACGGCTCCCATGGGCTCTCAGAAGGCGGCAAAAAGCTGAATGGTGGCTTTGCAGGCCCTGGCTGAAAAACAATAGCGCGTTTGGATAGTGGCCGGTCAGAGTACTATGAGACTGAGGCTCGTGCACGAGGGGACACAATGTTTTTATTTTCTCTCTCTTTGTACTAAAACACGATTTCCCGGTCGGAATATTATCGCTTTTTTACGAGAAAAATTGTATAAAAATTGATTTTAAACAGCGGTTGACATGCTTCGAAGTACGGTAATGGAATATTTAGAATTTTTTTGTCATGAAACGCGTCGGTCGCGTAACCATTCGTCACCCTTGGATAGTGTCTTGAACGCACGAACAAAACGCCGCTATTTGGATATAACTATGGATTATTTTGAACCAAACCAACATTTGTTATTGAAGTAGAAGTCCTGGGAGTACATTCTGACGAAGAACAGCAAAGGTAATAACATTTTTCTTATAGTAAATCTGACTTTGGTGAGGGCTAAACTTGGTGGGTGTCTAAATGGCTAGCCCTGTGATGCCGGGCTATCTACTTAGAATATTGCAAAATTTGCTTTCACCGAAAAGCTATTTTAAAATCGGACATAGCGAGTGCATAGAGGAGTTCTGTATCTATAATTCTTAAAATAATTGTTATGTTTTTTGTGAATGTTTATCGTGAGTAATTTAGTAAATTCACCGGAAGTGTTCGGTGGGAATGCTAGTTCTGAACGTCACATGCTAATGTAAAAAGCTGGTTTTTGATATAAATATGAACTTGATTGAACAAAACATGCATGTATTGTATAACATAATGTCCTAGGCGTGTCATCTGATGAAGATCATCAAAGGTTAGTGCTGCATTTAGCTGTGGTTTTGTTTTTTGTGACATTATATGCTAGCTTGAAAAATGGGTGTCTGATTATTTCTGGCTGGGTACTCTGCTGACATATTCTAATGTTTTGCTTTCGCTGTAAAGCCTTTTTTGAAATCGGACAGTGTGGTTAGATAAAGGTGAGTCTTGTCTTTAAAATGCTGTAAAATAGTCATACGTTTGAAAAATTGAAGTTTTTGTATTTTTGAGGAATTTGTAATTCGCGCCACGCCTATCATTGGATATTGGAGCAGGTGTTCCGCTAGCAGAACGTCTAGATGTAAGAGGTTAATCAGCAATCTTCTGTTCCCAACCATTATTATTTTCCACAAATGGAGCAAGGGAAACAACTACTTCTAGGTCTCAGACCAGGTGACAACATGGATGGACCCTGATAGCGCAAACACAACTAACAACTCAGTCTCCTCGACTCTCCATATAGTGTATTTTGACAGTCTGTAAAGTACCATGTATCTCAGGCATGGACTAACTATTGTATTAATTGACTTAATTTTGTATTTTTCTGTTGTTTTGTGTATTTGGGTCTTGGTACGTCAATAAATAAACTGGATAATTCGGATAGACGATTCCAAGTCCACACATAGTCCCCTCATTTGGGTGCAATATAACCATGGTAAGCTTTTTTAAATAATATTATTAGATCTATCTACATCTGTGATAGAATCATGACACCATAAAACCACTGTTTGTAAACTTCGGTTTTACATTATGGCATGTTGTATACACCAATTTAGTGGTCTTATAGTTAGAGTGTCTGCCCTGAGATTAAAAGGTTGGGAGTTTGATCCCCAGCTGAATCATACCAAAGACTGTAAAAATGGGACCCGATGCATCTCTGATTGGCACTCGTTATTCCAGCTCAAGGCTACTTGTGTACACATGCTATCAAATGTGGTATAGATAGAGAGGCAACAACTCTACAAATGCTTTGGCTGTTAGGCCATCATCACTGTTTGTTGAGTGACTCTGTCATCAGGATTGACATACAGCTCACTGTTTTGAAAACACAGTAGCCTAGATTAAATTGTAGACACCATCTTTTGTATCAATTCCATGGCCCAGTAAGTGTAATACCTGCTCTCTCAACTTTTACGGTATCTACTTCATACAAAAAAGCCTCAGCCCTTTCATTAGCCCACCCTCCCCATTCACACACACATACCAAGACACCCGCATCATCCGCAATGATCAAAATGAAAGGAACTACACTGATGAGGGGCACTATTCTTACCAAGCAGATGCTAATGATAATTTGAGATAATAGCTGTGATCCTTTCCCCTGCTCTCCCCTGCTGTGCTTTCCTTCTCCCGCTCTCATTCATTATGACTTTCCTCCGCACAGGCTGCCAAAACAACAAATCAGTGACTCTTTGGGTTTAGCACCACTTAGCACTTATTGTGCTTATTCGGCAGCTTGTTTGCAAGGGGAGATGGGTACGTGGTGTGATAAGTGATCTCACAGCATTCATTCTCTGATTTAGAGGGGAACTAAATCAGAGTTATTGTGCCTCGGCGGTCATTATGAAATATAGCCGACGCGTTGGCATAAATCTTCATTCTGCCCCAGCTTTGTACTCAGTCATGGAGGAAATCATGATTTGTTAACTGTGTGTTAGTCATAAATAAGTACCTGAACATGTGTAATCCATTCCTAATTGGCCATCATAAAAAAATGGGAAAGTTGAGAACTCAGATTTGCGGCCTGCCCAGATAGGCTACAGTAGCTCTATTCACACGGTAGCATGTGGCTTATCTGACACAGTTAAGTGAAATATGCTTTCCATTTATCAAATTCCTTGAAGAATGATTCAATGGTTACTGTCACCGGTCTACTAAACAACATTCCTGGCAATTTATCTTTACACACACCTGGCAACCATCATTACACACACACACACACACGTCTCATCATCAGTCACACCTGGACTTCATTACTCCCTTGATTACTTACCCTTTATATAGCACTCTTTTGTTATCAGTCATCAGGTAGTATTGGTTATGTTTCTATGTCAGACGCTTCTCTTGTTTTGTATCGCTCCATGTTCATTATTTTTATTAAACTCACTAACTGCACCTGCTTCCTGACTCCCTGCATCTACATTATAGAATAATACCTCAGAAAATGGAAGCAGTAGTTAACTAAGACATCTCCCGGATAGTCGGCGAACAAGGACACCTACTATATTTATAGCTGGCTCATTTGGGGACGGCTATGGATGAGGTCATCCGTGTTATTTAGGGGCCATCATATTCAGACAGCAGAGGATTCTCTAACACAAGTCGATCCAGCAAGCCAGTATCCCAGCCCATCCAGCAGTCCGTCCTGGTCAGCGATGCCCGATTGTCCCTCCCGGACAAATATGAGAGGACTCCATTGAAATGCTGTGGCTTCCTACTCCAGTGCTCCCTCTATTTTGCTCATCAGATGAGAGCCCCACCATCGAGAGGTCCAAGCTTGCCATGGTTATTTCTCTGCTGACTAGACGGGCGTTGGAGTGAGCCACGGCTGTCTGGGAGAGAGGAGAGAAAGAGCTGAGTTCTTATGAGGGGTTCAGGGGGATCTTCGACCATCCAGCAGAGGGCAGAGAGGGGGGTGAGTGTTTACTCCAACTATGGCAGGATGGCCAGATCACGGCGGAGTACACACTCATCTTTCGGACAGTGGCAGCATCCAGTGGATGGAATGAGCCGGAGGTCCGCACCCTATTCAGAAGAGGATTGTGCGAAGAGGTCCAGATGGAGTTGGCGTTCTGAGACGACAACCTATCTTTGGACACCCTCATCGTGATGACCATCTGTCTGGATAACCTTCTTCGGGAGCGTCAGTACCCCCATCGCCTCTCTCCCTCCTCCGTTGATCATTCTGAGTGAGAGCCTGAACCCATGGAGGTGGGAGCCACACATCTCTCCGCGGCTGAGTGATGCTGTTGTAGACAGCTGGGGCTCTGTCCTTATTGTGGACAGGAGGGGTACCAGCTTCAACAGTGTCCATTACGTTCTAACCGGGGATCCACAGAAACAGAGGGACAGCCACGTGGGTTAGGTTTGAGTATTCCATCATTATCACTTTCCACCAAACCTTTCCTAGTAATGATTTCACTGACTGGCTGTCCTTCATGTTTTGTTTCTAAAGCTCTAGTGGACTCCGGTGCAACGGGAATTTTATTGACCAGACCCTCGCCTCCTCCCTTAACATCACCTCATACCCGCTCTCCTCTCCTTGTCCGGTTCAAGCACTGGATAGTCAACCCCTGGGATCCGGGACAATCACACACATCACAGCACCACTCATCGTCACCGTGGAATCCATACATCAAGAAAGCCTTCCCTTCCTCATCAGTGAACCCGTACACAAGATCAACCTCGGCCTCCCATGGCTTCAACGTCTCATGGCCGAGGATGAAAATCCCTGACTGGGCACCCGAATGCCGGAAGACCAGCTTACCCTTTCCCTGTGGTTCCACGTTGGTTTAGAGTCCTGTGGTTGCCCTTCAGCCCAACATCCCAGAGGTATACCAAAATCTTCGGGAGGTTTTTTCTAAGACCTGCGCCACCTGTCTCCCTCCTCATTGTGACTGTGCCATCGACCTGCTTACAGGCTCTGCACCTCCGCGTGGCCGCATCTACCCTCTGTCGGTGGTTGACACGAAGGCTATGGGGGAATACATCCAGGAGGCTTTCTGACAGGGTTGCACCAGTGCATCAAATACAGAAATCTGAATTCCATCACAGCGAAGTACCGCTACCCTCTCCCATTGGTGCCGGCCACGTTTGAACAACTCCGCGGGCCCGGTTTTTCAACAAGTTGGACCTGCAAGAGTGCCTGCAATTTGATCCACATCTGGGAGGGGGATGAATGAAAGACGGCATTCAGCACGATGTCTGGTCACTACGAGTATTTGGTGATGCCTTTTGGATTAGCCAATGCTCAGTCAGTGTTCCAGGCATTCGCCAATGAGGTGTTCCATGACATGTTTGGACGCCAGGTGGTCGTGTATATCGATGACATCATGGTCTACTCGGCTACCTTGGAGGAGCACATCGCTCACGTCCGGTAGTCCTGGAACGTCTCCTGGCCAACGACCTGTACATCAAGGTGAAGTGCCAATTCCATCAGGAGGAGGTCTCCTTTTTCGGTTACCAGATTAGCCCGCAAGAAGTCATGATGGATGAGGCTTCCGCCTGCTGAAGGGTCATTTCACCTCCGCCCCTTTACTTAAACATCCAGATCCTACGCTGCCCTTCGTGGTGGAGATGGATGCTTCAGAAGTAGGTGTGGGGGCTGTCCCATCCCAACATCAAGGTCATTCACAGAAATTGTATCCATGTGCATATTACTCAAGCCATCTGCCGTCAGAAAGAGCAGGCGGATTGCCACCGCAGTGAGGCTCCCTTGTTCCATCCTGGTGATCGCATCTCTCCACCAGGAGAGTCCCCGGTTTTGTGGGGCCGTTTAAAGGTCCTCAGGAGGGTCAATGAGGTAATTTACAGATTACAACTCCCCACTAACCACCAGATTAATTAATTTATTTATAGGGACAATGCACATTAATCAATATTACAATAATGCAACATCCATGTTAATGTGCCGGGGTTAGCCAAAAGCTAATTTCCACTCGTAAGGGCCTTTGCGCACAATACAAATACTCACTAAAACAATACAAATACATTACATCCAATAATATATAATTATAACAACAACACTATCATCAACTGTCATCTTACATATGAGGAACCACAGAGAACTCATGTGTACAGGTTTGGATAGATTTGAGCCATGTTTTCAATATAAATTTAAAAATACGATAATCAGTGCAGCTTCTCAAGTCCATGGGCATTGCATTCCAGTATATTGTAGCTCTAACAGAGAAGGCCAATTTTACTGTGTCAAAAGCGACAACGCAATCCCCTCTAGTTACTGCCCTTGACCAAAAGGCTCCTTAACAGCTTCTACCCCCAAGCCATAACAATGCTGAACAATTAATCAAATGGTGCAGTTTACATTGACACCCCCCCTCCATTTGTTTTGTACACTGCTGCTACTCGCTGTTTGTTATATATGCATAGTCACTTCACCCCTACCTACATGTACAAATTACCTCAACTAACCTGTACCCCCGCACACTGACTCGGTACCGGTACCCCCTGCATGTAGCCTCGTTATTGTTATTTTATTGTGTTACTTTTTATATTTTTTTATTTTAGTTGGTAAATATTTTCTTAATTCTATTTCTTGAACTGCACTGTTGGTTAAAAACCTCTTAGGGATTGGATCCCGCTAGCAGGATCAAAATCGACAACAACCGGTGAAGCTGGAGTGCGCCAAATTCAAATTACAAAATTGTAATATTAAACATTCATGAACACACAAGTGTCTTACATAATTTAAAAGCTTAACCTGTTAGGGCTAGGGGGCAGTATTTACACGGCCGGATAAAAAACGTACCCGATTTAATCTGGTTACTACTCCTGCCCAGTAACTACAATATGCATATAATTATTGGCTTTGGATAGAAAACTAAAGTTTCTAAAACTGTTTGAATGGTGTCTGTGAGTATAACAGAACTCATATGGCAGGCAAAAACCTGAGAAGATTCTAACCAGGAAGTGCCCTCTCTGACAAGATCTTGTTCTTCTTGCCTCTGTTTATTGAAGACTGAGGATCTTTGCTGTAACGTGACACTTCCTACGGCTCCCAAAGGCTCTCAGAGCCCGGGAAAAAGCTGAACGATATCGAGGCAGCCTCTGGCTGAAACACATTATCGCCTTTGACAAGTGGCCGATCAGAAGACAATGGGCTTAGGCGCGTGCCCGAGTCGACCCCGTGCTTTATTTTCTTTCGTCTGTTTACCTAATTACAGATTCCCGGTCGGAATATTATCGCATTTTTATGAGAAAAATGGCATAAAAATTGATTTTTAAACAGCGGTTGACATGCTTCGAAGTACGGTAATGGAATATTTAGAATTTTTTTGTCACGAAATGCGCGTGACCCTTATTTACCATTCGGATAGTGTCTTGAACGCACGAACAAAACACCGCTGTTTGAACATAACTATGGATTATTTGGGACCAAACCAACATTTGTTATTGAAGTAGAAGTCCTGGGAGTGCATTCTGACGAAGAACACCAAAGGTAATCAAACTTTTCTAATAGTAAATCGGAGTTTGGTGAAGGCTAAACTTGCTGGGTGTCTAAATAGCTAGCCCTGTGATTTTTATTTATTTATTTATTTATTTTTATTTCACCTTTATTTAACCAGGTAGGCAAGTTGAGAACAAGTTCTCATTTACAATTGCGACCTGGCCAAGATAAAGCAAAGCAGTTCGACAACATACAAAAACACAGAGTTACACATGGAGTAAAACAACATACAATCAATGATGCAGTAGAAAAAAATAAGACTATATACAATGTGAGCAAATGATGTGAGATAAGGGAGGTAAAGGCAAAAAAATGCCATGGTGGCAAAGTAAATAAAGTATGGCAAGAAAAAAAACACTGGAATGGTAGATTTGTAGTTTGAAGTTAAAAGTTAAAATATAATTAATATGGTGCAAAGGAGCAAAATAAATAAAATAAATAAATACAGTAGGGGAAGAGGTAGTAGTTTGGGCTAAATTAAAGATGGGCTATATACAGTTGCAGAGATCTGTGAGCTGCTCTGACAGCTGGTGCTTAAAGCTAGTGAGGGAGATAAGTGTTTCCAGTTTTAGAGATTTTTGTAGTTCGTTCCAGTCATTGGCAGCTGAGAACTGGAAGGAGAGACGACCAAAGGAGGAGTTGGCTTTAGGGGTGACCAGAGAGATATACCTGCTGGAGCGCGTGTTACAGGTGGGTGCTGCTATGGTGACCAGTGAGCGGAGATAAGGGGGGACTTTACCTAGCAGGGTCTTGTAGATGACCTGGAGCCAATGTGTTTGGCGACGATTATGAAGTGAAGGCCAGCCAACGAGAGCATACAGGTCGCAGTGGTGGGTTGTATATGGGGCTTTGGTGACAAAACGGATGGCACTGTGATAGACTGCATCCAGCTTGTTGAGTAGGGTATTGGAGGCTATTTTGTAAATGACATCGCCGAAGTCGAGGATTGGTAGGATGGTCAGTTTTATGAGGGTATGTTTGGCAGCATGAGTGAAGGATGCTTTGTTGCGAAATAGGAAGCCAATTCTAGATTTCACTTTGGATTGGAGATGATTGATGTGAGTCTGGAAGGAGAGTTTACTGTCTAACCAGACACCTAGGTATTTGTAGTTGTCCACAAATTCTAAGTTAGAACCGTCCAGAGAAGTTATGCTGGATGGGCGGGCAGGTGCAGGCAGCGATCGGTTGAAGAGCATGCATTTAGTTTTACTTGTGTTTAGGAGCAGTTGGTTGTCATCTGATGAAGATCATCAAAGGTTAGTGCTGCATTTAGCTGTCTTCTGGGTTTATGTGACATTATATGCTAGCTTGAAAAATGGGTGTCTGATTATTTCTGTATGGGTACTCTGCTGACATAATCTAATGTTTTGCTTTCGTTGTTAAGCCTTTTTGAAATCGGACAGTGTGGTTAGATTAACGAGAGTCTTGTCTTTAAAATGCTGTAAAATAGTCATATTTTTGAGAAATTGAAGTAATAGCATTTCTAAGGTATTTGAATAACGCGCCACAGGATTCCACTGGCTGTTACGTAGGTGGGACGATTTCGTCCCGCCGGCCCTAGAGAGGTTAACTTCTTGTTAATCCAACCGCGTTGTCATATTTGAAAAAGGCTTTACGGCGAAAGCATACCATGCGATTATCTGAGGACAGCGCCCCACATCAAAATACTTTTTCAACCAGCACTGGCTTCACAAAAATCATAAATGGCGATAAAGTAAATCACTTACCTTTTAAGATCTTCCTCTGTTTGCAATCCCAAGGGTCCCAGCTACACAATGAATGTTCGTTTTGTTTGATAAAGTCCTTCTTTATATCCAAAGAGTCAGTTTAGTTGGAGCCATTGATTTCAGTAATCCACTCCTTCAACATGCATAGAAAGGGATCCAAAAAGCTACCGGTAAACTTCGTCCAAACAAGTCAAATAATGTTTCTAATCAATCCTCAGGTACCCCAATATGTAAATAAACGATAATATTTCAGACGGAAAGAACGGTGTTCAATAGAAAGGAAAATAACAAAGAGCGCACCCTTGTTCAAGGGCGTGCCAAAAGTCTCCCTGTCCTGATGAGAACACCTTGGATAAACTACAACTACTTGTTCAATTTTCAAGAAACAAGCCTGAAACCCTTACTAAATATGGTGGAAACTCCTGCTAGCCCATGTGTCCACCAATTCAATGTGTTTAGATTTGTGGGTAGTGGTGAACAAGTGCGCTCTTCGGGAGAAAGGACGTATTATTGGGATGCATTCCATGATTCCAAGCCATAAGAGAAAGTGGAAGGGAAATTCCACTCTTTTCCAACCTCAAATTCATCATCTCCAGCCCTACTCTAACATTAACATGTCTATGTGATGTTAACGGGTTTCTACATTTTGTAGTCAAATGGATAGAAGATACAGTGACTTCAAAATGTATTCATACCCTTTGACATATTCCATATTTTGTTGTTCGCCTGAAATCAGAATGGATTACATTTATTTATTTTCTCACCCATCTTACACACAATACCCATGACAAAGTGAAAACATGTTTTTAGATTATTTTGTATTTATTTAGTGAAAATGAAATACCTAAATATCTCATTTACATAAATATTCACACCCCTGATTCAATACTTTGTTGAAGCACCTTTGGCAGTGATTACAGCTGTGAGTCTTTCTGGGTAAGTCGTTAAGAGATTTGCACACCTGGATTGTACAATATTTGGAAGAAATTCTTAAAGCTCTGTCAAGTTGGTTGTTGATCATTGCTAGACAGTCATTTTCAAACCGTTTTAAGTCAAAACTGTAACAAGGCCTCTCAGGATCATTCAATGTCGTCTTTGTAAGCAACTCTGGTGTATATTTGGCCTTGTGTTTTAGGTTATTGTCCTGCTGAAAGGTGAATTAATCTCCAACTGTCTGGTGGAAAGCAGACTGAAAAGACTCTGCTTAGCTCCCTTCTGCTGATTTTTTATTCTGAAAAACTCCCCCGTCTTTAACAATTACAAGCATACCAATAAACATGATGCAGCCACCACTATGCTTGAAAGTATGGACAGTGGTACTCAGTAATGTGTTATGTTGCTCTGCCCCACAGTTTGTATTCAGGACAAAAAGTTAATTACTTTGTCAAAATGTTTGCAGTATTACTTTAGTGCCTTGCAAACATGATGCATGTTTTGGAATATCTTTATTTTGTAAAGGCTTCCTTCTTTCACTCTGTCAATTATGTTAGTATTGTGGAGTAATTACAATGTTGTTGATCCATCCTCAGCTTTCTCCTATCAAAGCCATTCAATTCTGTAACTATTTTAAAGTCACCATAGGCCTCATGGTGTCACGCCCTGGCCATAGAGAGGGTTTTATTCTCTATTTTGGTTAGGCCAGGGTGTGACTAGGGTGGGCATTCTATGTCCTTTTTTCTATGTTTTGTATTTCTTTGTTTTGGCCTGGTATGGCTCTCAATCAGGGACAGCTGTACATCGTTGTCGCTGATTGGGAGCCATACTTAGGTAGCCTGTTTTCCTTTGGGTTTTGCGGGTGGTTAATTTCTGTTTAGTTTTCTAACCTGACAGAACTGTGGGCTGTCGTTTTTGTTTCTTTGTTTATAGTGTTCGCAGTTTAATAAATACCAGATGAGCACTAACCACGCTGCGCCTTGGTCTACTCCCTTCAACAGCCATTACACATGGTGAAATCCCTGAGGGCTTTCCTTCCTCTCTGGCAAGTGAGATAGGAAAGATGCCTGTATCATTGTAGTGACTTGGTGTATATTCAATGTCAGATATTAAATGTCTGTTGTTTTTTTTACCCATCTACCAAATTCTTTGCGAGGCATTAGAAATCCTCCCTGGTCTTTATGGTTGAATCTGTGTAAGAAATTCACTCCTCGACTCTGGGACCTTACAGATAATTGTATGTGTAGTGTATAAAGATGTGGTAGTCACTCAAAAATCATGTTAAGCACAATTTTTGTATTCCATGCAGCTTATTATGTGACTTGTTAAGCAAATTATTTGGTCACTCCTGAACTTATTTAGGCTTGACATAATAAAGTGGTTTAAATTTTGTAAAAAGAATCGACAAACATAATTCCACTTCGACATTATGGGGTATTGTGTTTACACCAGTGACACAAAATCACAATTTAGTCCATGTTGAATTCAGGCTGTAACACAACAAAATGTGGAAAAGGTCAAAGGGTGTGAATACCTTCTGAATGTACTGTAAGTGTTTCCGATGTCACTAATGACATCATCTAGTGTGCATCATGTGATTTTAAACAACTATGAGCAGGCACATTTTTTGTAAATTTGTGTTTTAGTAAATTGTTATTAAAATTTGATGTTGCAAAAGGGTGAAATTTTACTTGAAGTTTGGAATCCCTCTCTTCGGAGTTCTCCTCCTGAGGACATCTACCACCTAGCCTGGTCCCAGATCTGTTTGTGCTGACTTGCCATCTACAACAACTAATGATGTAGTGGTAAAGATCAGTGGGTAAATGCTAATCCCTATTCACGGTGAATAATGTAACGCTCCCTATATTTTCAATGCATCTTCCCGCAATAGGAGGGTAAACGTTTGCCTGATGATTCATCCTGAATTTAATTACTCTGCTCTATCGATCGGAAAAAATGTGATTCATGAGTCGTGTAGACCACACTGGTCCAACCCATCGGTTTCTGGAATCAGTCAGAACAGTTTTAATGTGTTCGCATTCGAGAAATCATCGGGGAGGAAGCAAATCCAGACTGATCGTGGAGAAGAAATGTTAGTGGGCGGGGTGTTCGGCTGGAGCGATGTGTATGTGTAGCCAGGCAAGGTAAATGCTTGCGCAAAATAAAAAAGGTGCATAAATAGAGTTACCTGTGTTTACCCTCAACTAAACCGCTGCCAACAACCATAGGAGTTGGCTACAGCACAAAGAGATCTGGGACCAGGCTATGTGCCACCCACTCTTCTGACATGACTGGGGATTTTGCCTTCCAAACAGACAAGAATATTACAGGAAACATACAATGCACTGGGCTCTTGAACTCACCACACAAGTTGAATTCTGCCAATAATCGGGAGATCCATACGGCGGCGCACAATTGGCCCAGGGTAGTCCGGGTTAGGGGAGGGTTTGGCGTGGGGGGCTTTACTTGGCTCATTGCACACTAGCAACTCCTTGTGGCGGGACGGGCGCCTGCAGGCTGACCTCGGTCGTCAGGTGAACAGTGTTTCCTCTGACACATTGGTGCGGCTGGCTTCCGGATTAAGTGGGCGGGTGTAAAGAAGCGTGGTTTGGCGGGTCATGTTTCGGAGGACGCATGACTTGACCTTTGCTTCCAGAGCCCATTGGGGAGTTGCAGCGATGAGACAAGATCAAAAAGGGGGGTAAAAAGAAAAATCGAGCAACCAATAGAATGTAAAATATATGGGGAATACAACAATCCCAGCTCTGCAAATGTTGCTGCAAACTATGAAATAACACATATGGAATCATGTAGCAACAAAAATGTATATTATATTTGAGATTCTTCAAAGTAGCCACCCTTCGGCTTGATGACAGCTTTGCACACTCTTGGCATTCTCTCAGGCAGCTTTACCTTGAATGCTTTTCCAACAGTCTAGATTTGTTTAACACTGTTTTGGTTGCTACATGATTCCATATGTGTCATTTCATAGTTTATGTCATCACTATTATTCTACAATGTATACAATTGTAAAAATAAAGAAAAACCTTTGAATGAGTAGGTGTCCAAACTTTTGACTGGTACTGTATATTTTCCACATTTTGTTACGTTACAGCCTGATTCTAAAATCGATGAAATAAAACAATTTCCTCAGCAATATACACACAATACCACATAATGACAAAGTGAAAACATGTTGCAAATGTGTTAACGAAAAACAGAAACACCTTATTTACATAAGTATTCAGACCCTTTGCTATGAGACTCAAAATTGAGCTCAGGTGCATTGTGTTTCCATAGGTCATCCTTGAGATGTTTCTACAACTTGATTGGAGTCCACCTGTGGTAAATTCAATTGATTGGGCATGATTTGGAAAGGTGCACACCTGTCTATATAAGGTTCCACATAGTTGTCAGTGCATGTCAGAGCAAAAACCAAGCCATAAGGTCGAAGGAATTGTCCGTAGAGCTCCGAGACAGGATTGTGTCCAGGCACAGATCTGGGGAAGGGTACCAAAACATCTGCAGCATTGAAGGAGGCCAAGCACACAGTGGCCACAATCATTCTTAAATAGACAAGGTTTGGAACCACCAAGACTCTTCCTACAGCTGGCCGCCCGGCAAAACTGAACAATCGGGGGAGAAGGGCCTTGGTGAGGGAGGAGACCAAGAACCCGATGCTCACTCTGACAGAGCTCTAGAGTTCCTCTGTGGAGCTGGGAGAACCTTCCAGAAGGACAACCATCTCTGCAGCACTCCACCAATTAGGCCTTTATGGTAGAGTGGCCAGACAGAAGCCACTCCTCAGTAAAAGGCACATGACAGCCTGCTAAAAGGCACCTAAAGTCTCTCAGACCATGAGAAACAAGATTCTCTGGTCTGATGAAACCAAGATTGAACGCTTTGGCCTGAATGCCAAGCGTCACTTCTGGAGGAAACTTGACACCACCCCTACAGTGAAGCATGGTGGTGGCAACATCATGCTATGGGGATGTTTTTCAGTGGCAGTGACTGGGAGACTTGTCAGGATAGAGCCAAAAATGAACAGAGCAAAGTACAGAGAGATCCTTGATGACAACCTGCTTTAGAGTACTCAGGACCTCAGACAGGGGCGAATGTTCACCTTCCAACAGGACAACGACCCTAAGCACACAGCCAAGACAATGCAGGAGTGGCTTCGTGACAAGTCTCTGAATGAGTGGCTCAGCCAGAGCCCGGACTTTAACTCTAACATCTCTGGAGAGACCTGAAAATAGCTGTGCTCCCCATCCAACCTGACAGAGCTTGAGAGGATCTGCAGAGAAGACATGGAGAAACTCCCCAAATATTTTTTTATTTAACCTTTATTTAACTAGGCAAATCAGTTAAGCACAAATTCTTATTTGCAATGACGGCCTACCCTGGCCAAACCTGGATGACGCTGGGCCAATTATGCACCACCCTATGGGACTCCCAATGACTGCCGGATGTGATGCAGCCAGGATTTGAACCAGGGATTACAATGACAGCTCTTGCACTGAGATGCAGTGCCTTAGACCGCTGCGCCACTCGGTGTGCCAAGCTTGTAGCATCATACCCAAGAAGACTCGAGGCTGTAATCACTGCCAAAGGTGCTTCAACAAAGTACTGAGTAAAGGGTCTGAATACTTATGTAAATGTAATATTTTAGTTTTTATTTCTTATAAATTTGCTACATTTATAATAAACAGTTTTTGCTTTGTTATTATGTGGTATTGATGAGGGGAAAAAACTATTTAATCAATTTTAGAATACGTTACAAAATGTGGAAAAAGTCAAGGGTTCTGAATACTTTCCCGATGTCACGACCGTCGTATGAATAATTGGACCAAGGCGCAGCGTGAGTAGAGTTCCACATTTTAATGATAGTAAAACTTCCAAAACAACAAAGATATAACGATCGTGAAATACGTAGCACACATAGGCACTCATACAAAACAATATCCCACCTAGCAGGTGGGAAAAAGGACACACTAAGTATGATCCCCAATTAGAGGTAACGATATTCAGCTGCCTCTAATTGGGAAACATATATACACGCCAACATAGAAATATAATACCTAGAAACCCCCCTAGTCACGCCCTGACCTAAAACACCATAGAGAACCCATAGGGCTCTCTATGGTCAGGGCGTGACACCCGAAGGCACTGTATATACAAAAACATATATGGGGGATTGAAAAAGATGCAGACAATCTACAATCTATCTGCGCTAATAAAGCTGATCTATCCCCCCATTTTTTTTAAATAAACCCCCCAAAAAGTACCTCCTAAGGTAAAAGTAATAGGTCAAGTCTTACTTAGCTTTGGGTAGCCTGTGTCTTGTCAGCGTAGAGTAGAATAGACGATCCAGGGACAAAGCCCATGTGATTCACCCATGCGAGAGAATGGTATCTCCCCTAGTCTCTGTTCACTTGGCATCCAGCCACATTTCAAACAGCCCGAAGGTGACGGCGGGGGCAGAAATATTCTGTCAAATGAAAGTCTGACGTAATGAAAGCCAACCAAGTAATTGCCGAATCAAAGCTTCTCTATTTCTCATCTTCTTCTTTTCCAATTGAGCTGCAATCAAGCAAATCTCAGGTGACAACAGGACGGGTGGGCAGCCGTAAATATGGCAGCACTTCTAATTAAGTCCTCATGTTCCAGTCGCTTTATTGCGCTCGGACTGCACAGTGCCGGTAATAATTAAAGTCGTGCCCCCTTTATGAATGTGTTTTATGCACTAATTTAATTAACTTTGTTAATCAGAGGAAGAGAGAGAAAGAAAAGGGGAGAGCATATCTGCGGCGGCCTTTCTTATTTATTTTGCTCGGAGCCAACCCAGCAATATTGCATTATGCTTTGGTGGCCCCTAATTGGATCTGATAATGATAAATTATGGAACATTTACGAAAGATAAAACATTGCCCAAGCGCTTGTTACGAGCGGGAACCGTAGAAATAAAAATGAGAGGTGGGAATGGCCTTATTCCCAGAGCCGGCGAGGGGGGGGACTCGCTGGCCTTTTGCCACCAATTACATGTTTTGCTTTAAGAGAGGGAGAATAACAACGATAAACAATGCAGCAATACCTGTGGAGGAGTAGATAAGAGGCAGCAAAAGTGGACTTTGTTTGAACCAGAAGTAGAAGAGAAAGTATGTCGGGATGTGACGGGTGGGTCTGAAGGAGCCGCTTATTCACTTCATGGTTAGCGCTTAACGAGCGATCGGCGAGCAACGGCCTGACATGAAACAGTAAGTGGCTGTGATGTCGAGGTAAACATATTGTTCAAATGCAAAAACAAGCCACGAAGACATTATTGGCAAGCTCCAGGAACATCTGAGTTGTAGTGAGCAGCCCCTCGCAGCTCTCTTTGAGCCGGAGATGAGAGTTGAAGGGAGAGGACGAGAGAGATTGAAGCTACAGAAGTGCGACCCTCGCGCTCCAGCTGTCAGTCAAACTGGAATGGAGGAGGGTATTTGAAGGTTTCTACCAAGAACCATTTTATCATCTGAAGGTTTTTTGAGTGGACAAAATCACAAATATAGTACCTATTTAATCAAAACCCCTAACTAGATTCCCGATTACTAAAAACTTCCAAATATGTTTCATTTCAAAAAGTCGTTATTTTTGCACTGGGAGAATACATGCAGTTGTAGATTCATACACTCAACAAAACAATATTCAAGTAGAAAACAAAAAGAAACATGAACAATACTACTCTAATTTATACAGGATGAAGAAGAGGGCAGGATAAGAGCAGAGAGATGAGGAGGGGCCAGGAGCAGTAGAGAGAGGAGGTGGTGGAGAGGGCAGTGGCAGGACAGAAGGGTGACGAGGTCAAAAGAGGAGCAGAAGGACACGAGGGCTTCTGTGGAGAGAGGTCCATAAAAATAAATCCCCATTGAGGGATTCTTCCAAAAGAGAGAGTGAAAGGGCCAGAAAGAGCTGATGATATGTTGGCATTCATTCCAAGTGTGTGGGAAGATATGGAAGCTATCATGGGAACCATAGAGAAGCATCAAAGTTCTTAGTGAGATTGATATTCTGTACAGAAGGATTCATCTCTTGATGCTGTTGCACCCCATTGAAGCCTCTCATATCAAATGACAGCTTTCTAACTTGAGTCAGTATACAATTGAGATCCAATTGTCATCATAACAGAAATTCATTTAACAGGTTAACTTGAGTAAGGCCCATAATGTTTGCCTGTCATATGTGCTTAAGTTTCCTAGCCACATCAAAAGGGGTGGGTGGATGGGAAAGGAAACTCCTTGCCCTCAGAACAGCCTCAATTTGTTGGGGCATGGACTCTACAAGGTGTCGAAAGCATTCTACAGGGATGCTGGCCCATGTTGTCTCCAATGCTTCCCACAATTGTGTCAAGTTGGCTGGATGTCCTTTGGGTGGTGGACCATTCTTGATACACATGGGAAATTGTTGAGTGAGAAACTGGTGTGCCTGGCACTTATTACAATACCCCGTTCAAAGGCACTTAAATACACTACTCCAAAAAATAAAGGAAACACTAAAATAATACATCCTAGATCTGAATGAATGAAATAATCTTATTAAATACTTTTTTCTTTACATAGTTGAATGTGCTGACAACAAAATCACACAAAAATAATCAATGGAAATCCAATTTATCGACCCATGGATGTCTGGATTTGGAGTCACACTCAAAATTAAAGTGGAAAACCACACTACAGGCTGATCCAACTTTGATGGAAGAGACAGAGTCGAGTCATGCAGATCTCCCCTACCACACAAACGTGAGATGGCCAAGTTTGGGGAAGGTGCTTAAAAGAGTGTGGGACCTGCAGTCAGAGATTGCTGAATTTTTGCAAATGAAAGTAAAATATGTGGATTTTCCTCAACTGCAAGATAAAGAATGGTTGGTTGATTTAGCCTTCACCGTGGACATCATGGCCCTCATGAATGAAATGAATTCCAAACTACAAGGGAAAGGCCTTTTTGCACATCAGATGTACAGCCTTGTCAAAGCCTTCAAGGGAAAATGACTCCTCCTGACCCACCAAGTAGAAGCCAACAATCTCACCAACCTTCCGACACTACTAGTCGTTTTGAGGATTTCAAAGTGTCGGAAATTGACATGCTGTTGGTTTACTCTCCTTTCACCTTCAATGTGGATAACACTCCCACTGACTTGCAACTTGAGCATATCGATCTTCAGTCTGATGCGGTGATTGTTTTGAATAGTTTTCCAATGTCACTGACGAGGTTCTATGCATCTTTCGATGAACAAAACTTTCCAAAGATTAGGAGTCATGCTCAGAAGATGATTGTACTTTTTGAGTCAACCTATCTGTCACAGCCTGATCTGTCTCACCTATCCTTGTGCTTGTCTCCATCTACCTCCAGGTGTCGCCCATTTTCACAATTTTCCCCTGGGTACCTATACCTGTGTTCTGTTTGTTGCCAGTTCATTTTGTTTCGTCAAGCCTACCAGCGTTTTCCCCTCTGTTCCTGTCTATTTATTCTATTTTTGACCTTTTCTGCCCGCCCTGACCCTAAGCCTGCCTGGCGTCCTGTACTGTTGCCCCACTACTCTGGATTACCGACCTCTGCCTGACCTGACCCTGAACCTGCCTGCCGTCCTCTACCTCTGCCCCACTACTCTGGATTATCGACCCCTGCCTGCCTTGATCTGTCATTTTCCTGCCCCTTTTGCTATAATAAACATTGTTACTTCAACACAGTCTGCACTTGGGTTTTACCTGAAATGTGATACTACGTACAGTATCTCACAAAAGTGAGTACACCCCTCACATTTTTGTAAATATTTGAGTATATCTTTTCATGTGACAACAGTGAAGAAATGACACTTTGCTACAATGTAAAGTAGTGAGTGTACAGCTTGTATAACAGTGTAAATTTGCTGTCCCCTCAAAATAACTCGACACACAGCCATTAATGTCTAAACCGCTGGCAACAAAAGTGAGTACACCCCTAAGTGAAAATGTCCAAATTGGGCCCAATTAGCCATTTTCCCTCCCCGGTGTCATGTGACTCGTTAGTGTTACAAGGTCTCAGGTGTGAATGGGGAGCAGGTGTGTTAAATTTGGTGTCATCGCTCTCACACTCCCTCATACTGACTGGTCACTGGAAGTTCAACAAGGCACCTCATGGCAAAGAACTCTCTGAGGATCTGAAAAAAAGAATTGTTGCTCTACATAAAGATGGCCTGGGCTATAAGAAGATTGCCAAGACCCTGAAACTGAGCTGCAGCATGGTGGCCAAGACCATACAGCGGTTTAACAGGATAGGTTCCACTCAGAACAGGCCTCGCCATGGTCGACCAAAGTTGAGTGCACGTGCTCAGCGTCATATCCAGAGGTTGTCTTTGAGAAATAGACTTATGAGTGCGGCCGCACAGGGGTTAAGTTCATTAACATCTGTTTCAATCTTACTGACTTTACCTTGCAGCTTGTTTGTTTCTTTCTCTATTGTCGCAGCTTTTTCATTACTCATCTCAAGGCTCCCCTTCAACTCCTTTAAATCTTTACTGATTAATTCAAGTATGCCCAGTTTGTCATGTATTTTTTCCACCCTCATCATTCCCGGTGGTGAAAAGCATAAATCTTCTGTGTCCTTTGGAGAATCTCGTTTTCTTTTGAAGATTGGTTTTCCTTGTTTATTCTCCGTCATGTTTTGGTGTTGCTTGTTTTTGTAATATTTGTCGATACATTTCTCTAACCTTGTGATTTCTTTTATGTTGTTCTCCAGATAAAAGGTTATTAGCCACCAGTATGTGAAGTGCTAATATTTACTCTAACTTACAGATATTGAATATTACGTTTTAACACGAATTTACTAAATTACTCACGATAAACGTTCACAAAAAACATAATTATTTTAAGAATTATAGATACAGAACTCCTTTGTGCACTCGCTATGTCCGATTTTTAAAATAGCTTTTTGGTGAAAGCACATTTTTGCAATATTCTGAGTAGATAGCCCAGCCATTACAGGCTAGCTATTTTGACACCCACAAAGTGTGGTACTCACCAAACTCCGATTTACTATTAGAAAAGTTTGATTACCTTTGGTGTTCTTCGTCAGAATGCACTCCCAGGACTTCTACTTCAATAACAAATGTTGGTTTGATCCCAAATAATCCATAGTTATATCCAAATAGCGGTGTTTTGTTCGTGCGTTCAAGACACTATCCGAATGGTAAATAAGGGTGACGCGCCCAACGCGTTTCGTGACAAAGAAATTCTAAATATTCCATTATCGTACTTCGAAGCATGTCAACCGCTGTTTAAAATCAATTTTTATCTAATTTTTCTCGTAAAAAAGCGATAATATTCTGACCGGGAGTGGTTGTTTTCGTTCAAAGAGAGTGAAAGTAAACATGGTGTCAGCTCGGGCACGCGCCTCATTGTCCTCAGATCGACCACTTACAAAATGCGCTAATGTTTTTCAGCCAGGGCCTGCAAAGCCACCATTCAGCTTTCTGGTGCCTTCTGAGAGCATATGGGAGCATTAGGAAATGTCACATCATGCCAGAGATCCCCTGTTTTGGTTAGAGATGATCAAGAAGGCCATGAAATGGTCAGAGAGAGCGCTTCCTGTTTGGAATCTTCTCAGGTTTTGGCCTGCCAAATGAGTTATGTTATACTCACAGACACCATTCAAACAGTTTTAGAAACTTTAGGGTGTTTCAATTATATGCATATTCTAGTTTCTGGGCAGGAGTAGTAACCAGATTAAATCGGGTACGTTTTTTATCCGGCCGTGCAAATACTGCCCCCTATCCCCAACAGGTTAAACTCTGTTTTAAAGTCACCATTGGCGTCATGGTGAAATCCCTGAGCGTTTATTTTCCTCTCCGGTAATTGAGTTAGGAAGGACGCCTGTGTCTTTGAAGTGAATAGTTGTATTGATACACCATCCAAAGTATACTGCTAAAAAAAATAAAGGGAACACTTAAACAACACAATGTAACTCCAAGTCAATCACACTTCTGTGAAATCAAACTGTCCACTTAGGAAGCAACACTGATTGACAATAAATTTCACATGCTGTTGTGCAAATGGAATAGACAACAGGTGGAATTTATAGGCAATTAGCAAGACACCCCCAATAAAGGAGTGGTTCTGCAGGTGGTAACCACAGACCCCTTTTCAGTTCCTATGCTTCCTGGCTGATGTTTTGGTCACTTTTGAATGCTGGCGATGCTTTCACTCTAGTGGTAGCATGGTTCACACTGAGCACATGTGACAGACGTGACAGTGTGGAGACGCCGTGGAGAACATTCTGCTGCCTGCAACATCCTCCAGCATGACCGGTTTGGAGGTGGGTCAGTCATGGTGTGGGGTGGCATTTCTTTGGGGGGCCGCACAGCCCTCCATGTGCTCGCCAGAGGTAGCCTGACTGCCATTAGGTACCGAGATGAGATCCTCAGACCACTTGTGAGACCATATGCTGGTGCGGTTGGCCCTGGGTTCCTCCTAATGCAAGACAATGCTAGACCTCATGTGACTGGAGTGTGTCAGCAGTTCCTGCAAGAGGAAGGCATTGATGCTATGGACTGTTCCCCAGACCTGAATCCAATTGAGCACATCTGGGACATCATGTCTCGCTCCATCCACCAACGCCACGTTGCACCACAGACTGTCCAGGAGTTGGCGGATGCTTTAGTCCAGGTCTGGGAGGAGATCCCTCAGGAGACCATCCGCCACCTCATCAGGAACATGCCCAGGTGTTGTAGGGAGGTCATACAGGCACGTGGAGGCCACACACACTACTGAGCCTCATTTTGACTTGTTTTAAGGACATTACATCAAAGTTGGATCAGCCTGTAGTGTGGTTTTCCACTTTAATTTTGAGTGTGACTCCAAATCCAGACCTCCATGGGTTGATAAATTGGATTTCCATTGATTATTTTTGTGTGATTTTGTTGTCAGCACATTCAACAATGTAAAGAAAAAAGTATTTAATAGGATTATTTCATTCATTCAGATCTAGGATGTGTTATTTTAGTGTTCCCTTTATTTTTGTGAGCAGTGTATAATTAATAACGTCACCATGCTCAAAAGAATATTCAATGTCTGCTTTTTCTTTACCCATCTACCAATAGGTGCCCTTCCTTGCGAGGGATTGGAAAACCTCCCTGGTCTTTGCGGTTGAATCCGTTTGGAATTCACTGCTCGAATGAGGGACCCTACAGATAATTGTATGTGTGGGGTACAGAGATGAGGTAATCATTAAAAAATCATCTTAAACACTAACAAAGGGGTTGACTACTTATTGACTCAATACATTTCAGTTATACATTTTTTATGAATTTGTCAAAATGTCTAAAAGCATAATTCCACTTTGATAGTATGGGGTATTGCGTGTTGGCCAGTGACAAAAACAAAATCTCAATTTAATCAATTTTAAATTTTGTCTGTAAAAAGTCAAGGTGTGTTAATAGTTTCTAGATGTACTGTATGTACAGTACGTGTGCTTGTACATCTGTATAATAGTATTTGGAAAATCTATGTGGTGATCTCTCTCTCTCTCCCCAACTTGTCTCCACCTGTCTTGGTTTAGTTTAGCATTCACCAGGGCTACTCCATCACATTTGCTCAGTGATTCATGTACCCCAGGGATGGGCAATTCCAGTCCCCTGGGCCTGATTAGTGTCACAGTTTTTCCCCAGCCTCAGCTAACACACCTAACTCCAATAATCAACTAATAATGACAATTAGTTTAGAATGCAATTAGTTTAATCAGCTGTGCTTGCTAGGGATGGGGAAAAAGTTTAACACAACTCCGGCCCCGGGGACTGGAGTTGCCCGTCCCTGATCTACCCATGGTCATTCTCCAATTTTAAAAGAACCTACTTTTTGCTTGGATCCCATCATGCAGATTACAGTACATGCAGTACATTTCTCGTGTGGTCGTCCATCCAAATCTGACTATTGAAAGAACTGGAGATATTTGGTATTGGATTTTACATTTGAATGGGAGCGCTAGAATTCAATGCTCTAATTTGAGTAGCAATTACTTTTCCCCTCAGAGGTATTTTCTTGTTTTGTCTGTTTCTTTTCCAACCTATCGTGTAGGACAAAGTTTAAGTAGCCATTAGTGCGGCATTAGTTTTGTATCTTATGCTTGCAAACTTGTTGTAAATCAAAAATTTCAGCATCAAAAACTCTGTTTGGAGCTCCACTGAAATATGTGATTGGTTTGATGAGTGGCAACGCATCACTAGTTTCCACTGAGACTCTGTTGTACTCCACCCCTTTTTATCGTCTTCCTCAGGAGAACTTTCCCAGGCTTTCCAAGCTACACTCTTAATAAAAAGGTTATTGAGGGGTTCTTTGTGAGGGTGATATGTGGAACCATTTTCACTGAGTGGTTCTTTGCATATCAGGAAAGGTTCTTTACTGCCTTGATGGTTGTGAAGAACCATCCTGTGAAGAACCATCCTGTTCTTCCCCTCGACCATGTTTTACTTTTATGCCATGACATGCTACACTGTTTAAATAGTTCCTATAAATGTACTGTTCACTGTCGGCTACTGGTTGCAGTAAAAGTATTGTAAACAACAACAAGTTACAGTATTTAAAAAACATCTTAATTAAGGTGTTATTCTTGTAAAAGGACAATTTGATGTTGAATGCTGATTACCTGAGACTATACCTCACTTCGAACTCACGAGCTCTTGGTTGCTAAGGACTTGAATTTCTTGCTACACCACTAGGTCTGTGGGCAATGCACAGATTGGCCACATTAATTACAGAGAATATATTCCTGCACTTTGCTAAAAATTGCTGTAAAACATTAAATATTCGACTTGAAGGTGTTATTACTGTAATATGACAGTATGCTGCTGTATTCTGATGATGGTACAATCATGGAAATAACTATATTTACTGTATTTTAACTGCAACTCAGTAACCAGTAAGTTATTGTAAGGTTACAGGATATATAATACAGTAAAATCTAGGAAAGATGTCAGTACATATAAGTGTCTTATATTGGCTGAAAGCTTAAATTCTTGTTAATATAACTGCACTGTCCAATTTAGCGTAGCTATTACTGTGAAAAAATGCCATGCTATTGTTTGAGGAGAGCTCCAAACAACAAAACACTTTTCCCAGTGATAGGTTTGATAAACTCACCTCTGAAGGTGAAATGTGTACTTACATTCTGAAATCTTGCTCTGATTTATCATCCAAAGGGTCCCTGAGATAACATGAAGTGTCGTTTTCTTAGATAAAATCCTTTTCATGTCCTAAAAAGGTCAATATAGCATGCACGATCGATTTTGTATTTCCAGTCGTTCAATTTGCAAATAAAGGAATCTGTGAAAATCTAACCCTACATTTTTTTTGAGAAATAAGTATGTACCTGGTGGCACTTCTGAAACATTAATGCACTTCCAACCAAAAGGATACAAGTTCAAATCCTCAGGGCATTTATGCACACTTTACGTCAAGTGTCCCTAGCAATGCTATTTTTTTTAGGTTGGTGTTGTCAGATAATCAGACAATTAATTGACTTGATTCTGGGCAATTTAGTAAAGTGCTTGCCAATAAATCATTTGCCAATCTCTATCATGCCCACAGACCTGGTAGTGTAGCAGGAAATTCCAACCCAGTATCACAGATTATTGTGAATTTTTCATGTGCAGTACACCATTTTTTATAGACTCCTTTCCGTGTTTACGAACATTGATGCAACAGGGCGATACGCGGCCATCATGGTGTCAGAAACACCTCCTATTTTTTATTTCACCTTTATTTAACCAGGTACGCAAGTTGAGAACAAGTTCTCATTTACAAATGCAACCTGGCCAAGATAAAGCAAAGCAGTTCGACACATACAACAACACAGAGATACACATGGAGTAAAACAAACATACAGTCAATAATACAGTAGAAAAATAAGTCTATATACAATGTGAGCAAATGAGGTGAGATGGTGGCAAAGTAAAACACCGGAAAGTAGAAATAGAAATAATGAGGTGCAAAGAAGCAAAATAAATAAATAAATACAGTAGGGGAAGAGGTAGTTGTTTGGGCTAAAATATAGATGGGCTATGTACAGGTGCAGTGATCTGTGAGCTGCTCTGACATCTGGTGCTTAAAGCTAGTGAGGGAGATAAGTGTTTCCAGTTTCTGAGATTTTTGTAGTTCGTTCCAGTCATTGGCAGCAGAGAACTGGAAGGAGAGACGGCCAAAGGAGGAATTGGCTTTGGGGGTGACCAGAGATATATACCTGCTGGAGCGCGTGCTAAAGGTGGGTGCTGAGATAAGGGGGGACTTTACCTAGCAGGGTAATGTAGATGACCTGGAGCCAGTGGGTTTGGCGACGAGTATGAAGCGAGGGCCAGCCAACAAGAGCGTACAGGTCGCAGTGGTGGGTAGTATATGGGGCTTTGGTGACAAAACGGATGGCACTGTGATAGACTGCATCCAGTTTGAGTAGGGTATTGGAGACTATTTTGTAAATTACATCGCCGAAGTCGAGGATCGATACGATGGTCAGTTTTACGAGGGTATGTTTGGCAGCATGAGTGAAGGATGCTTTGTTGCGAAATAGGAAGACAATTCTAGATTTAACTTTGGATTGGAGATGTTTGATGTGAATCTGGAAGGAGAGTTTACAGTCTACCCAGACACCTAGGTATTTGTAGTTGTCCACATATTCTAAGTCAGAACCGTCCAGTGTAGTGATGCTGGACGGGCGGGCAAGTGCGGGCAGCGATCGGTTAGTTTTACTTGTATTTAAGAGCAGTTGGAGCCACGGAACGAGAGTTGTATGGCATTGAAGCTCGTCTGGAGGGTTGTTAACTTCTATGGGCTAGGTGCGACGTGACCGTCCCACCTGCGGGACACACTATTCAACAGCCAGTGAAATAGCATGGCGCAAAATACAAAACAGCAAAAATCTCATAATTTCATTTTCTCAAGCAATCAACTATTTTACACCATTTTAAAGATAAACTTCTCGTTAATCTAACCACATAACATAACTTTGTACATTTTATCAACGTTTATGATGAGAATGTTTGTAAATTGATGTGCACATTCACCGTGAGTTTTGGTGGAAATACATTTTCTGAACATCATGCGCCAATGTAAAATGCTGTTTTTGGATATACATATGAACTTTATCGAGCAAAACATACATGTATTGAATAACATGAAGTCCTATGAGTGCCGTCTGATGAAGATCATCAAAGGTTAGTGAATATTTTAGCTGTACTTTTGGTTTTTGTGATGCATGTCCTTGCTTGGAAAATGGCTGTGTGGATTTTCTTGTGAAGTTTATGTCCTAACATAATATAATTTTATGCTTTCGCGGTAAAGCTTTTTTGAAATCGGACAATGTGGTTAGATTAACGAGAGTCTAATCTTTAAAATGGTGTAAAATAGTTGATTTTTTGAGAAAATGAAATTATGAGATTGTTGCTGTTTTATATTTTGTGCCATGCTATTTCACTGGCTGTTGAATAGTGTGGGACGGTCACGTCCCACCTAGCCCAAAGAAGTTAATGCAACCGCTGTGTCAGATTTTAAAATAGCTTTACAGAGAAAGCAGATTTTTCAATATTCTGAGTACATAGCTCAACCATCAAAGCAAGCTATACAGATACCCGCCAAGTTCTGCGGTCAACAAAACTCAGAATTAGTATTATAAATATTCTCTTACCTTTGCTGATCTTCGTCAGAATGCACTACCAGGACTCCTACTTCCACAAGAAATTTTATTTTTGTTCGAAATACTCCATATTTATGTCCAAATACCTCGTTTTGTTCGTGCTTTCAGATCACTATCCAAAGGCATAACGCGCGAGCGTAAATCCAGACACGAAAAGTCAAATAGATCCATTACCGTTCGTAGAAACATGTCAAACGTTGTTTACAATCAATCCTTAGGTTCTTCTTAACATAAAACATTGATAATATTCCAACCGGACAATAGCGTATTCATTCAAGAAGAAAAAGAAGGAGGGGCGTGCTGGCGGGCTCGCGCATCACCAAGTCCTTTGTCCTCAGGCAGTCCACTCATTGACTGAGCTCCTATTTTCTGCCCAGTAACAGGAGAAGGATGAAACACGTTTCTAAAGGCTGTTGACAGCCAATGGAAGCCTTAGGAAGTGCAATGTGACCCCACAGACACTGTAGCTTTGATAGGGATTCAAAAGAAGAACTACAATTCTCAGATTTCCCACTTTCTGGTTGGATTTTTCTCAGGTTTTTGCCTGCCATATGAGTTATGTTATACTCACAGACATCTTTCGAACAGTTTTAGAAACTTCAGAGTGTTTTCTATCCACATCTACTAATAATATGCAAATATTTGACTCTGGGCCCGAGTATTAGGCAGTTTACTCTGGGCACGCTTTTCATCAGAAAATGAAAATACTGCCCCCTATACCTTAAAAAGTTAACACGGTGTCCAAAGAAGGCCAGAAGTATACAGAATGGTATTGTCTGCGTAGAGGTGGATCAGAGACTCACCAGCAGCAAGAGCGACATCATTGATGTATACAGAGAAAAGAGTTGGCCCAAGAATTGAACCCTGTGGCACCCCCATAGAGACTGCCAGAGGCCCGGACAACAGGCCATCCGATTTGACACATTGAACTCTATCAGAGAAGTAGTTGGTGAACCAGGCGAGGCAATCATTTGAGAAACCAAGGCTATTGAGTCTGCCGATGAGGATGTGGTGATTGTCGAAAGCCTTGGCCAGGTCAAGGAATTCGGCAGCACGGTATTGTTTCTCATTGATGGCGGTTACGATATCGTTTAGGACCTTGAACGTGGCTGAGGTGCACCCATGACCAGCTCTGAAACCAGATTGCATAGCGGAGAAGGTGCGGTGGGATTCGAAATGGTCGGTAATCTGTTTGTTGACTTGGCTTTCGAAGACCTTAGAAAGGCAGGGTATAATAGATATAGGTCTGTAGCAGTTTGGGTCAAGAGTGTCCCCCCCATTGAAGAGGGGGATGGCCACAGCTGCTTTCCAATCTTTGGGAATCTCAGACGACACGAAAGAGAGGTTGAACAGGGGTAATAGGCTAGTAATAGGGGTTGCAACAATTTCGGCAGATAATTTTAGAAAGAAAGGGTCCAGATTGTCTAGCCCTGCTGATTTGTAGGGTCCAGATTTTGCAGCTCTTTCAGAACATCAGCTGACTGGATTTGGGAGAAGGAGAAATGGGGAAGGCTTGGGCGAGTAGCTGTGGGGGGTGCAGTGCTGTTGACCGCGGTAGGGGTAGCCAGGTGGAAAGCTGTCACGATTCCCACCGACGGTGGCGCCCCCTCTTGCTCAGGTGGTGCTCGGCGGTTGTCGTCACCGGCCTATTAGCTGCCACTGATTCCCTTTTTGGTTTTCCCTTCTTTTTGGTTTTGTGCACATGTGTTAGTTTGGTTAATTAGCGGGGCTATTTATGTTAGCTGGTCCGCTTCCGTGTTGTGCGGGATTATTTCGATTGTGACGGCTCATGTTCGTGTCGGCGCTATTTTACGCCGTGTGTATTTTCTCCCCTGTGTTTGGGAGTATTTGTTTTATGAGTGAGTGTAAATTAAATACGCCACTACCCTGTGCTCGCTGCTTCCTGTGCCTCATTCCTTCACCACGACTGCCAACCCGTTACAAAAGCACGGCTAGCTGAAGAAAAATGCTTATTGAAATTCTCAATTATAGTGGATTTATCGGTGGTGACAGAGTTTCCTATCCTCAGTGCAGCTGGGAGGAGGTGTTCTTATTCTCCATGGACTTTACAGTGGCCCAGAACTTTTTTGAGTTTGTATTGCAGGAAGCAAATTTTTGCTTGAAAAGCTAGCCTTGGCTTTTCGAACTGCCTGTGTATAATGGTTTCTAACTTCCCTGAAAAGTTGCATATCACGGGGGCTGTTCGATGCTAATGCAGAACGCCACAGGATGTTTTTGTGTTGGTTAAGGGCAGTCAGGTCTGGAGAGAACCAAGAGCTATATCTGTTCCTGGTTCTAAATTTCTTGAATGGGGCAAGCTTATTTAAGATGGTGAGGAAGGCATTTAAAAAAATAACCAGGCATCCTCCACTGACGGGATGAGGTCAATATCCTTCCAGGATACCCGGGCCAGGTCAATTAGAAAGGCTTGCTCGCTGAAGTGTTTCAGGGAGCGTTTGACAGTGATGAGTGGAGGTCGTTTGACCGCTGACCCATTACGGATGCAGGCAATGAGGCAGTGATCGCTGAGCTCTTGGTTGAAAACTGGAGAGGTGTATTTAGAGGGCAAGTTGGTTAGAATGATATCTATGAGGGTGCCCGTGTTTACGGCTTTGGGGTGGTACCTGGTAGGTTCATTGATAATTTGTGTGAGATTGAGGGCATCAAGCTTAGATTGTAGGATGGCTGGGGTGTTAAGCATGTCCCAGTTTAGGTCACCTAGCAGCACAAGTTATGAAGATAGATGGGGGGCAATCAGTTTACATATGGTGTCCAGAGCACAGCTGGGGGCAGAGGGTGGTCTTTAGCAGGCGGCAACGGTGAGAGACTTGTTTTTAGAGAGGTGGATTTTTAAAAGTAGAAGTTCAAATTGTTTGGGTACAGACCTGGATAGTAGGACAGAAGTCTGCAGGCTATCTCTGCAGTAGATTGCAACACCGCCCCCTTTGGCCATTCTATCTTGTCTGAAAATGTTGTAGTTAGGGATGAAGATTTCAGAGTTTTTGGTGGTCTTCCTAAGCCAGGATTCAGACATGGCTAGGACATCCGGTTTGGCAGAGTGTGCTAAAGCAGTGAATAAAACAAACTTAGGGAGGAGGCTTCTAATGTTAACATGCATGAAACCAAGGCTATTACGGTTACAGAAGTCATCAAAAGAGAGCGCCTAAGGGTACGGCTAAAAGCTCTGAGAATTGGTCGTCTATGACGTCCGGAATAGAGAGTAAAAGGAGTAGGTTTCTGGGGGCGATAAAATAGCTTCAAGGTAATGTACAGACAAACGTATGGTAGGATGTGAACACAGTGGAGGTAAACCTAGACATTGAGTGATGATGAGAGAGATATTGTCTCTAGAAACATCATTGAAACCAGGTGATGTCATAGCATGTGTGGGTGGTTGAACTAAGAGGTTGGATAAGGTATAATGAGCAGGGCTAGAGGCTCTACAGTGAAATAAGCCAATAAACACAAACCAGAACAGCAATGGACAAGGCATATTGACATTAAAATAGCTTTTCGGCGAAAGCACATTTTGCAATATTCTGAGTAGATAGCCCAGCCATCACGGCTAGCTAATTTGACACCCACCAAGTTTGGCCCTCACCAAACTCAGATTTACTCTAAGAAAAATTGGATTACCTTTGCTGTTTTTCGTCAGAATGCACTCCCAGGACTTCTACTTCAACAACAAATGTTGTTATGGTTCAAAATAATCCATAGTTATATTGAAATAGCGCCGTTTTGTTCGTGCGTTCAGGTCACAATCCGAAGGGTGATGCGCGAGTGCAGTTCGTGACAATACATTTCAAAATATTCCATTACCGTACTTCGAAGCATGTCAAACGCTGTTTAAAATCAATTTTTATGCGATTTTTCTCGTAAAATAGCAATAATATTCCAACCGGGCAACGTTGTATTCATTCAAAGACTGAAAGAACAAAATGGAGAATTCACATGAAAGCGCATCTCCAGTGTCACTGTCCTCAGCCTGACCAGTAACAAACAGAGCTGCTGTACTTAGCCCAGAGACTGCAGACATCTCATTACACTTTCTGGTGCCTTCTGAGAGCCAATGGAAGCCTTAGAAAATGTCACGTTACAGCAGAGATGCTGTATTTTCGATAGAGGCTAAAGAAAACAAACAATTGTCAGACAGGGCACTTCCTGTATGGAATCTTCTCAGGTTTTGGCCTGCCATATGAGTTATGTTATACTCACAGACACCATTCAAACAGTTTTAGAAACTTTAGGGTGTTTTCTATCCAAATCAAACAATTATATGCATATTCTCATTTCTGGGCAAGAGTAGTAACCAGTTTAAATCGGGTACGTTTTTTATCCGGCCGTTCAAATACTGCCCCCTAGCCCCAACAGGTTAAGAATAAGGTTGTAACGTAACAAAATGTGGAAAAAGGGAAGGGGTCTGAATACTTTCCGAATGCACTGTATAAGTCAGTCAGGGTTAATTCAAACAAATTAGGTAATAACAGTGTTTGTTTTGTTTTCCTAATTTGAGTTAAAATAACAATTGGCCGTATCAAAGTAGATACAGTAAAAGAACAGAATTCCTATGAGATAATTTAGTGACAATGCAAATATGATAGAAACAACATGTTTTACACAACATTTCAGTACCCCTGTTGATGTTAAATTCATCTAACATCTGCACCTGATACTGTTAGATTGCTTTTTTAAACTATCTTTTTAAAATAACTGCAGACTGCATTGACGCCTGGAAAATGAGTTGTTGAAATATGAGGTGTAACTGGGGAAATGACCACCAACAACACCTCTGATGGGCAAAACGAGAGCTGAGAAAGGTTCCCCACTATGTGCCCTGTTCACTTACTCTCTCTCTCTCTCTCTCTCTCTCCCCCTCACTCCCTCTTTTTCTGGTTATTAAGGTGAGGCTGTTGCGGCTAGGGGCATTACGAAATTGCTGATTACAGTCATAATCCGATACAAATGAGTAGGTTGCCCCTGACTGTTAATTGGTAGAATGTAATAAAGGGAGGCAATATTTGGGCCTCTAATTGTGTGTTTACTGCGCTATTTATTGGCCTGTGCTCCTGGCATGTCATTAATATTGCTTTCTAACGGCTTTCAACATGAGCGAAGGGCGAGTTTGTTGCACAGGAGTGATATTCGTAGGCAGAGGCGTTACTATTATTGAGTTAAGCAGTGCCAAAGCAAGATTTGAGAATGCAGGAATGCAAAGACAGGTAGAGGGCCTAACTTCCAGGGTGATTTTTCAAAAGAAAGCAAAAAAAATGGTGTGTGTTTAGGCTATGCTAGAACACTAGCATTCCACGCTTTTGGTATTGTCTGTCCATGTTTACACAGTCATCCTAAGAACCCAATTTAGATTTGTCTGACTGTCCACACTGGGTTTTACATGTCTGTAGTTGTTGTAAGGTGGTTTCTGTAAAACTATGTTTCACACCAGGATGTAAATATTACACCCATTGTTGTCTGAGTGGATTTGAATATCACACATAGTGAATGTCCGTGGTATTACCACATTGTTGTATGTAATCATCACACCCATTGTTTTAAGTGGCAAGAATTTTAATTTCACAGCAGGATGTAAATATCACACCCAATTGTTCTGAGTGGCTGGGGTATTACCATATGTTGTATGTGAACATCCCACCCCACTGTTCTGATTGTAGTATTGTGAGCAGGGGTCCTAGTGTCTGTGTGCAGACATGTTTTGAAAGGTGTTGTGTCCGGACAAGCGATGTCAGGGTGACGTCTGTGCACGTCTGTATACCCCATTGTCCAAATTCCTTAACCTCTCTAGGGTAGGGGGCAGTATTTTCACATCCGGATAAAAAACGTACCCGATTTAATCTGGTTATTACTACTGCCCAGAAACTAGAATATGCATATAATTGTTTGATTTGGATAGAAAACACCCTAAGGTTTCTAAAACTGTTTGAATGGTGTCTGTGAGTATAACAGAACTCATATGGCAGGCAAAAACCTGAGAAGATTCTGTACAGGAAGTGCCCTCTCTGAACATTTCTTGGCCTTCTACACTCTCTTTATTGAAAACAAAGGATCTCTGCTGTAACGTGACACCTCCTGAGGCTCCCATAGGCTCTCAGAAGGCGCCAGAACGTTGAATGATGACTCTGGTGTCCCAGGCTGAAAAACAGTAGCGCATTTGGTAAGTGGTCGATCTGAGAACAATGAGACGGGCGTGCGCGCATGCACGTGAAGAGTCCATTTTAGATTTTGAGTCTTTGAACGAAACAGGGTTTCCCAGTCGGAATATTATCGCTTTTTTACGAGAAAAATCGCATAAAAATTGATTTTAAACAGCGTTTGACATGCTTCGAAGTACGGTAATGGAATATTTCAAAAAAAAATTCACGATACGCGTCCGCGCATCACCGTTCGGATAGTGTCTTGAACGCAAGAACAAAACAGAGGATATTTGAACATAACTATGGATTATTTTGAACCAAACCAACATGTGTTATTGAAGTAGAAGTCCTGGGAGTGCATTCTGACGAAGAACAGCAAAGGTAATCCAATTTTTCTTATAGTAAATCTGAGTTTGTTGAGTGCCAAACTTGGTGGGTGTCAAAATAGCTAGCCCGTGTTGGCGAGCTATCTACTCAGAATATTGCAAAATGTGCTTTCACCGAAAAACTATTTTGAAATCGGACATAGCGATTGCATAAAGGAGTTCTGTATCTATAATTCTTAAAATAATTGTTATGTTTTTTGTGAACGTTTATCGTGAGTAATTTAGTAAATTCACCGGGAGTTTGCGGTGGGTATGCTAGTTCTGAACGTCACATGCTAATGTAAAAAGCTGTTTTTTGATATAAATATGAACTTGATTGAACAAAACATGCATGTATTGTATAACATAATGTCCTAGGAGTGTCATCTGATGAAGATCATTAAAGGTTAGTGCTGCATTTAGCTGTGGTTCGGGTTTATGTGACATGATATGCTAGCTTGAAAAATGGGTGTCTGATTATTTCTGGCTGGGTACTCTGCTGACATAATCTAATGTTTTGCTTTCGTTGTAAAGTCTTTTTGAAATTGGACAGTGTGGTTAAATTAACGAGAGTCTTGTCTTTAAAATGGTGTAAAATAGTCATATGTTTGAGAAATTGAAGTAATAGCATTTCTAAGGTATTTGAATATCGCGCCACGGGAATTTTTCAAACATATGACTATTTTCTACCATTTTACGGTAAAGACTTAAAACTCAGGATTCTGTAAAAGCCAACCCCAATGAGGATATGTCTTTACTTTCAACTTCCTGTGCCAACCGGAAGTGCCTTAAATTGGGGTCATAGGGGCTGTTTCGAAGGGTTAAAAAGGTCAGATCTATCCAAAACTTCATATGTGTGATTAGGCAACCCTCATGAACTGTAAATCAGTAATTTCTCCCAACAGATGTCAAAGAAAAGCTCTCAAACACACACACACACACACACACACACACAAATGACAGTCTGCTTTGAGTTTGCCAAAAGGCACCGAAAGACTCTTAGAACATGAGAAACAAGATTCTCTGGTCTGACGAAACCAAGATTGAACTCTTTGGCCTGAATGCCAAGCATCACTTCTGGAGGAAACCTGCCACCATCCCTACGATGAAGCATAGTGGTGGCAACATCATGCTGTGGGGATGTTTTTCAACGGCAGGGACTGGGAGGCTAGTCTGGATCAAGGCAAAAGATGAACGGAGCAAAGTACAGAGAGATCCTTGATCCTTGAGCGCTCAGGACCTCAGACTGGGGTGAAAGTACACCTTCCAACAGGACACCGACCTTAAGCACACAGCCAAGACAATGCAGGAGTGGCTTCGGGACAAGTCTCTGAGTGTCCTTGTGTGGCCCAGCCAGAGCCCGGACTTGAACTTGATCGGACATCTCTGAAGAGACCTTAAAATAGCTGTGTAGCAATGTTCCCCATCCAACCTGACAGCGCTTGAGAGGATCTGCAGAGGGGAATGGGAGAAACTCCCCAAATACAGGTGTGGCAAGCTTGTAGCGTCATGTCCAAGAAGTCTCAAGGCTGTAATCGCTGCCAAAGGTGCTTCAACAAAGTACTGAGTAAAGTGTCTGAATACTTACGTTAATGTCATATTTCATTCTTTGTCATTATGGGATAATGTGTGTAGATTGATGGCAAAAAACAATTGAGTCAATTGTAGAATAAGGCTCTAACGTAACAAAATGTGGAAAAAGGAAAAAGAAAATGGGTCTGAATACTTTCCGAATGCACTGTATACCTACCTAATTGCCGGCAGGGAAGTTAAAACACTTGAGAGTTTTCAACTAAAGTTTTAAAATCAATAAAAACCTCTAATACATAGTGTTGTATGCCATTTCTGCCCCCCTGCAACATTGTCCTTGAGCACCTTCTTTTTTTACAGTGGCTTGCGAAAGTATTCACCCCGATTGGTATTTTCCCTATTTTGTTTCCTTACAACCTGGAATTAAAATAGATTTTTTGGGTGGTATCATTTGATTTACACAACATGACTACCACTTTGAAGGTGCAAAATATTTTTTATTGTGAAACAAACAAGAAATAAGACAAAAAAACAGAACTTGAGCATGCATAATTATTCACCCCACCAAAGTCAATACTTTGTCGAGCCACCTTTTGCAGTAATTACAACTGCAAGTACCTTGGGGTATGTCTCTATAAGCTTGGCACATCTAGCCACTGGGATTTTTGCCCATTCTTCAAGGCAAAACTGTTCCAGCTCTTTCAAATCTTTAAGGCATACCACAGATTCTCAAATGGATTGTATTGAAGTCTGTGCTTTGACTAGGCCATTCAAATACATTTAAATGTTTCCCCTTAAACCACTCAAGGGTCGCTTTAGTAGTATGCTTAGGGTCATTGTCCTGCTGGAAGGTGAACCTCCGTCCCAGTCTCTGGAAGTCAAACAGGTTTCCGTCAAGAACTTCCCTGTATTTAGCGCCATCCATTGTTCCTTCAATTCTAACCAGTTTCCCAGTCCCTGCCGATGAAAAACATCCCCACAGCATGATGCTGCCACCACCATGCTTCACTGTGGGGATGTTGTTCTCGGGGTGATGAAAGGTGTTGTATTTGCCCAGACATAGTGTTTTCCTTGATGGCCAAAACGCTCGATTTTAGTCTCATCTGACCAGAGTACCTTCTTCAATATGTTTGGGGAGTCTACCACATGCCTTTTAGCGAACACCAAACGTGTTTGCTTAGATTTTTCTTCAAGCAATGGCTTTTTTTCTGGCCACTCTTCCGCTAAGCCCAGCTATGTGGAGCGTATGGCTTAAAGTGGTCCTATGGACAGATACTCCAATCTCCGCTGTGGAGCTTTGCAGCTCCATCAGAGTTATCTTTGGTCTCTTTATTGCCTCTCTGATTAATGCCCTCCTTGCCTGGTCTGTGAGTTTGGTGGGAGGCCCTTTCTTGACAGGTTTGTTGTGGTGCCATATTCTTAAACATTTTTAATAATGGATTTAATGGTGCTCTGTGGGATGTTCAAAGTTTTGGATATTTTTTTATAACCCAACCCTGATCTGTACTTCTCCACAACTTTGTCCCTGACCTGTTTGGAGAGCTCCTTGGTCTTTATAGTGCCGCTTGCTTGGTGATGGCCCTTACTTAGTGGTGTTGCAGACTCTGGGGCCTTTTAGAACATGCGTATATATATATATATATATACTGAGATCATGTGACAGATCATGTGACACTTACATTGCACACAGGTGGACTTTATTTAACTAATTACGTGACTTATGTTGGAAATTGGTTGCACCAGACCTTATTAAGTTAGGGAGTTCACAGCAAAGGGGTGAATAAATATGCACACACCACTTTTTTTATTACTTTTTTAAAACAGTTATTTTTTACATTTCACTTCACCAATTTGGACTATTTTGTGTATGTCCATTACATGAAATCCAAATAAAAATCCATTTAAATTACAGGTTGTAATTTATCAAAATAGGAAAAATTCCATGGGGGGGTGAATATATTTGCAAGGCACTGTATGTGACTTGTCAACTGATACATTGTAAGCAGAGAGACAGGTCATACTGTATCGATGAAATTCAGATAATGAGTGAAATATATTGTTAATATAGACAAGATATTTCAGCAGGCTGTATCACAACAGGCTGTGATTGGGAGTCCCATAGGGCAGCGCACAATCGGCCCAGCATCATCCGGTTTGGCCGGTGTAGGCCGTCATTGTAAATAAGGATTTGTTCTTAGCTGTCACACCTAGTTAAATAAAGGTTAAATAAAAAATAAATATCATAATTGTACACTACAGTGTAATTCCAAATGGTAGCACATAGAGTGACTCTTTCCACTTTGTCCTATGATGTAGAATTTACAGCCACATCCATAGATGATTTGGTTTTACATGCCAACATAAATTATGCCAAAATGATACCTTTATGAGGTAACATTGTTAGTATTTATTAGTTATCAAACCATATACGTTAACTAGGCACTATATTCCTTTGGTTCAGTAGTTATCAGTTTTGAGCAGTTTGATTAAGTGATAGGTCATTGTATTGTTGACAAATGACAAGAAAATCATGTGTACCAATGAAATTCAGATAATGAGTGGAATATATTGTTATATATAATCCAGGTATTTCACCAGTGCCTTGTACATTACACTATCATTCCAAATGGTAGCACATAGTGACTTGCCACTTTGTTCAATTGAAGCAAACTGACTGATGAAGCATGATAATATAGTGGAGCCACATCTACTTTATATATGATTTGGTTCCCTTGAGCAAGGCACTCTAATTGCTTCTGTAAGTCACTCTGGATAAGAGCATGTAATAAATGACTAAAATGTGAAATATAGACAGAAATTGATGTTAATTTGATACATTTATGAGGCATACAATATATAATTTTTGTGTTCAGCAGTTATCAAACAACACTATACTGTATACGTTAACTAGGCACTACAGTGCCTTGCAAAAGTACTCATCCCCTTTGCGTTTTTAACTATTTTGTTGTATTACAACCTGTTATTTAAATGGATCTTTATTTGGATTTAATTTAATGGACATACACAAAATAGTCCAAATTGGTGAAGTGAAATTAAAAAAATAACTTGTTTAAAAAATCAAAAAAAGAAAAAATGGAAAAGTGGTGTGTCAATATGTGTCACGTCCTGACCAGTAAAAGTAGTTATTTGTTATTGTAATGTGGTCAGGGCGTGGCAGGGGGTGTTTGTTTAGTGTGTTTCGGGGTTTTGGCTTATGTTCTGTTTTCTATTTCTATGTGGGTTTTCTAGTTTTTCTATATCTATGTTAGTTTTGGGAAAGACCCAAAACTCAGTTTTGTTGGCGCGTTTTGTTCAGTAATCCAATGGCTCCAAGGCGGTTACAACAGGCAGATGAATACAAACTAACAGTACCGGTAAAGTTCGTCGAAACATGTCAAACGATGTTTATAATTAACCTGTTGGGGATAGGGGGCAGTATTTGCACGGCCGGATAAAAAAGGTACCCGATTTAAGGGTCTCTTTTCCTAGTTTAAAATTATAAACATTCAACATTGGCCATGCTGTCAATGAAGCATGATTTGTGCCGCGCTCAAAACAACTGTTAACTCAGAACTGCAAAACCTGACTTTAGTGAGTTCAAGACAACTGGGAACTCGGGAAAAATTAGCTTTGACTGGGAAAATATGTTTTGAACTTTCATCCACTCGGAATTGTAAATCGGGAACTATGGCCTCTTTCTAGAGCTATGACCTGAAGATCATTGACGTCATCATGATCCAACCTTTTTTTCCCAAAGTTCCTAGTTGTCTTGAAAGAACCATACATCCAGAGAATGCCAGACTGATGACAAAGTTGGACTGCAAGCCCATGTAGAGTGAACGAAGAGATGCACAACCTTCTGGTCTACCTTTGGCCTGCAATATACCACTCAATGTGTTTCATGTCTGTCTGGAAAGCTTTTGTTCTTCTATTTCCAACAATGTGGATGTATTCCTACTGCTACTAAAAAAGTTAATTGATAATCATTGTAGAATGGAATTGAATGTAATATAATTACTTAGCCTATGTTCCATTTCAATTATCACTTGGTGTCGGTCTCTGAAACTATGGGTGTTTTCTGTTAAGAGAATGTATTTCTTGTTAAAAGATTGCTTACTCTTTAGTGCTATTCAAAGGCACTATGTGTAATCCTGGGATTAAGTGTGTTTATTGGTATAATTCTATAATGGCCTATAGTTATCTGTACTTAATCCTACAATGGCCCGTAGTAATATTATAGTCCGATAATGGCATGTAGCAATCTTATAATTGTCACAGAATAAGTCGTACGGGAGAGAGAAGGACCAAGGCGCAGCGGAAGTGTGGACACTCATTCTTTTAATTGGTAAAAGGCAAAGCATCCACCAGAAAACAAAACAATAAATGATACTCACACCATGGACAGTCTCACAGGCTATGCAAACGCAGTGCAAGAACAACCACCCACAACCCCAAAGAAAAACATACACACCTATATAGGACTTCCAATCAAAGGCAACTATACACACCTGCCTTCAATTGGAAGTCCCAATCATCCACACAAACATTCCCAACACAAACATGCCACGTCCTGACCCCAAAACTAAAACACTAGCTCCATCTGCTGGTCAGGACGTGACAGTACCCCCCCCTCAAGGTGCAGTCCCCGGAATGCACCTACCAACAGAAAAACACCAACAAAAAACCCATAAACAATAACCCCTAAACAATAAGGGAGGGAAGGGAGGGTGGCTGCCGTCACCGACGGCACTGTGCTACACCCTCCCTCCCCAACCCACCTATCCTGGAGGTGGCTCAGGTGCAGGCCGTTCCTGGCTGTCGGGGCAGTCTGGCAGCTCGGGGCAGTCTGGGCAGTCTGGCAGCTCGGGGCAGTCTGGGCAGTCTGGCAGCTCGGGGCAGTCTGGGCAGTCTGGCAGCTCGGGGCAGTCGGGGCAGTCTGGCAGCTCGGGGCAGTCTGGCAGCTCGGGGCAGTCTGGCAGCTCGGGGCAGTCTGGCAACTCGGGACAGTCTGGCAACTCGGGACAGTCTGGCAACTCGGGACAGTCTGGGCAGTCTGGCAACTCGGGACAGTCTGGGCAGTCTGGCAACTCGGGACAGTCTGGGCAGTCTGGCAACTCGGGACAGTCTGGGCAGTCTGGCAACTCGGGACAGTCTGGGCAGTCTGGCAACTCGGGACAGTCTGGGCAGTCTGGCAACTCGGGACAGTCTGGGCAGTCTGGCCACTCGGGACAGTCTGGGCAGTCTGGCCACTCCGGCAGTTCAGCGCAGTCTGGCCACTCCGGCAGTTCAGCGCAGTCTGGCCACTCCGGCAGTTCAGCGCAGTCTGGCCACTCCGGCAGTTCAGCGCAGTCTGGCCACTCCGGCGACTGTTGACTGGCGGGCAGCTCTGACGACTGTTGACTGGCGGGCAGCTCTGACGACTGTTGACTGGCGGGCAGCTCTGGCGACTGTTGACTGGCGGGCAGCTCTGGCGACTGTTGACTGGCGGGCAGCTCCTGCCCCGTCACACAGCCCTTGTGCCCCCCCCTAAAAAATTATTGGGGTTGCCTCTCGGTCTCCCAGTCCTCGCCAGCCTTCTTCCGATGCTTGGTCCTGTGTAGGTGGGTGGTTCTGTCACAGAATAAGTCGTACGGGAGAGAGAAGGACCAAGGCGCAGCGGAAGTGTGGACACTCATTCTTTTAATTGGTAAAAGGCAAAGCATCCACCAGAAAACAAAACAATAAATGATACTCACACCATGGACAGTCTCACAGGCTATGCAAACGCAGTGCAAGAACAACCACCCACAACCCCAAAGAAAAACATACACACCTATATAGGACTTCCAATCAAAGGCAACTATACACACCTGCCTTCAATTGGAAGTCCCAATCATCCACACAAACATTCCCAACACAAACATGCCACGTCCTGACCCCAAAACTAAAACACTAGCTCCATCTGCTGGTCAGGACGTGACAATAATTGCCTATAGTAATCTGTATTTATTGTTTTTTGGAAATAATGTATAGGCGCACCACCAATATAATTGATCCAAGGAACTAGAGGGGAGGGGAAACCCCGCCTAGATTAAATAACTTAGATTTGGAAACAATGGAGGAGTAAAGCCGAGGGGATATGGTTATTAACATAAAGTGGAGGGACTATGAAACTTCTATACGCATGAAACTGTATAAAAGGAGTGGACTGAGACTGAGTCCGGCAGTTGCTCCATGGACCAGCTCGGCTTGTTACTTTGTAATAAAGTCTATTTGAATTCACAAGTTCCGGTATCTGAGAGATATCATTGAACCAATATTTCCACAACAAAACACGCACCTGTGTCTGAGTTAAATGTGCATGTTTCCTTGCAGGATTTGTTGAAACAAGAGGAGGTATCATCAGACTCCCTCCTGCTCCATTCGGAAGGATTCAATGTTTAGGCATTCTCAGGTTACACTTACGGATTCGGTAACATTCCTTCATCGGTAGGTTAATGCATTTGACACAGTAAGAATGTTTTGGATAATGACATTTTTAGAAAGTGGCTCACAAACAGGGGCTGCATTACACTGGGATGGCATGCTTCATTGATGATTAAATAGTTGGGCTAGTAGTAGACCTGCCAAGGTCAGAAAATACATAATTTTGACCACTTTGTTTGTTAATAGCTGTCACCCACAAAAAGTCCATGCTCTTTCAGCCCCTAATAAAATGAAGCATAACAACCATACGCAAGGTACTGGTGAGTGTGGGGCTCTCTGCTAAGTAATTACATGTTAGTTAGTGTTCCGTGGCATAGGTTAGTACAGAAGTGGAGCAAGGTATGGCGAGCAGGTCTCTCCAGGCTAAAGAGAATGTGGTTTAAGGGCAAGTTAAGGTTGTGTTACCAAAAGCTATATCTCAATGGGTTGAGTCTGGGGCCTATCGTGGGCTTAATTTATGGAAAAAGGTCTCTCAAAGATTTTCAACATTTAGCTTGGGCAGCATGGCACGACTGCGAAGTCTTGCACAACCTCTGCTGCCCTAATTTATTTTTCTTGTGAGCCTACACTATTCATGCAAATTAAGTAAAAGCTCTTACAACTGTGTTTTGAGTACTGTTTTTACACTTGCAACTAACAGCTATTTTATTAATCAATCTGTCAATTATTACTTTGATTACTCAATGTGTTTTGCTGACTGAATATAGGCTGTGTTTTATCAAATATTAAAATATTTACAGTGCATTACAGTGCAAATAGCAACAACAGACAAACTCAAACTCAGTTATTTTGTGACACCTTCCATTAAAGTGTATTGCCACATGAGACAGGAGTACAAGGTAAAAATCTGTTGTTCTGCCCCTGAACAAGGCAGTTAACCCACTGTTCCTAGGTCGTCATTGGAAATAAGAATTTGTTCATAACTGACTTGCCTAGTTAAATAAAGGTAAAATAAAAATAAAAGTAGTGTCAGCTCATGATGATTTGGGACCCTAAGTGAGATTTGATTTTGGTGCCCCTCCTATAGAAGTTGATGGTCAGGCTTCCCTGGGACACTCAAGTCTTCTCATATCACTAACATTTGTCTTACCTCTCATTATTGAAGGTCTGCAACAAAGCCCTGAGGAGGTTCAAGAGGAGGAAGGGTTTCCAAAATGGGTCAAGTTCTCTATGGGGATTGGTGGTGATAGATTAAATTCTCACACAAGAGAAAGGTATAGCATTATCCATTTTGATGCAGTAACATTCATTATTTGGGCTAGGGAACAGAGATAATTTGTTGATATATTTAACTTGTGGTAATCAGTTGCCTTTTTAACCTGTTGGGGCTAGGGGGCAGTATTTGCACGGCCAGATAAAAAACGTACCCGATTTAATCTGGTTACTACTCCTGCCCAGTAACTAGAATATGCATATAATTGTTTGATTTGGATAGAAAACACCCTAAAGTTTCTAAAACTGTTTGAATGGTGTCTGTGAGTATAACAGAACTCATTTGGCAGGCCAAAACTTGAGAAGATTCCAAACAGGAAGCGCTCTCTCTGACCATTTCATGGCCGTCTTGATCATCTCTAACCAAAACAGGGGATCTCTGGCATGACGTGACACTTCCTACGGCTCCCATAGACTCTCAGAACCCGGGAAAAAGCTGAATGATGTAATTTCAGGCCCTGGCTGAAAAACATTAGCGCATTTTGTAAGAGGTCGATCTGAGGACAATGAGACTGGGGCGAGCGTGCCCGAGCTGAAACCATGTTTACTTTCTCTCTCTTTGAACGAAAACAACCACTCCCGGTCGGAATATTATCGCTTTTTTACGAGAAAAATTGCATAAAAATTGATTTTAAACAGTGGTTGACATGCTTCGAAGTACGGTAATGGAATATTTAGAATTTTTTTGTCACGAAACTCGTCAGGCGCGTCACCCTTATTTACCCTTCGGATAGTGTCTTGAACGCACGAACAAAACGCCGCTATTTGGATATAACTATGGATTATTTGGGACCAAACCAACATTTGTTATTGAAGTAGAAGTCCTGGGAGTGCATTCTGACAAAGAATAGCAAAGGTAATAACATTTTTCTTATAGTAAATCTGACTTTGGTGAGGGCTAAACTTGGTGGGTGTCTAAATAGCTAGCCCTGTGATGCCGAGCTATCTACTTAGAATATTGCAAAATGTGCTTTCACCGAAAAGCTATTTTAAAATCGGACATAACGAGTGCATATAGGAGTCTGTATCTATAATTCTTAAAATAATTGTTATGTTTTTTGTGAACGTTTATCGTGAGTAATTTAGTAAATTCACCGGAAGTGTTCGGTGGGAATGCTAGTCACATGCTAGTCACATGCTAATGTAAAAAGCTGGTTTTTGATATAAATATGAACTTGATTGAACAAAACATGCATGTATTGTATAACATAATGTCCTAGGCGTGTCATCTGATGAAGATCATCAAAGGTTAGTGCTGCATTTAGCTGTGGTTTGGGTTTATGTGACATTATATGCTAGCTTGAAAAATGGGTGTCTGATTATTTCTGGCTGGGTACTCTGCTGACAATCTAATGTTTTGCTTTCGTTGTAAAGCCTTTTTGAAATCGGACAGTGTGGTTAGATTAATGTTCTGAAAAATAAATAATATATATATATATATATATATATATATATATATATATATATATATATATATTGGTCATGGCTCCCGAGTCGCGCAGCGGTCTAAGGCACTGCATCTCGGTTGCGAACAGTCCCTAGTTCGAATTCAGGCTGTATCACATCCAAACCAAGTTAGTTTATCGTTATCTCTCCTCCTTCCTTAAGGAATGTGGGAACTCTTTCAAGACTGTTGGAAAAGCATTCCAGGTGAAGCTAGTTAAGAGAATGCCAAGATTTTAAAGCTATCATCGAAGCAAAGGGTGGCTACTTTGAAGAATCTCAAATATAAAATATATTTTGATTTGCTTAACCCTTTTTTGGTTACTACATGATTCCATATGTGTTATTTCATAGTTTGGATGTTTTCACTATTATTTTACAATGTAGAAAATAGTAAAAGTAAAGAAAAACCCTTGCATGAGTGGGTGTGTCCAAACTTTTGACTGGTACTGTAGTTCTGGACTAGAAATATTTTCCATTGATCTTGCTTTTTAAATCTAGGACTAAACTTACTCTGTGTCCGGGAATACCTCCCCATAATGTTTAAATTAGTGGAATGGGATGATGTCGTACATGAAAAAAACACGTTTACATTACCAAGTACATTAATGGGATAAACCTACTCTAAGAGTATGTTTTAGGCAGTTTGAGAGAAGGTTTGATTCCTAATCAACCTATCCAATCAAATCAAATCAAATTTATTTATATAGCCCTTCGTACATCAGCTGAAATCTCAAAGTGCTGTACAGAAACCCAGCCTAAAACCCCAAACAGCAAGCAATGCATGTGAAAGAAGCACGGTGGCTGGGAAAAACTCCCTAGGAAAAACTCCTGAGAAAGGCCAAAAACCTAGGAAGAAACCTAGAGAGGAACCAGGCTATGAGGGGTGGCCAGTCCTCTTCTGGCTGTGCCGGGTGGATATTATAACAGAACATGGTCAAGATGTTAAAATGTTCGTAAATGACCAGCATGGTCAAATAATAATAATCATAGTAATTGTCGAGGGTGCAACAAGCACGTCCGGTGAACAGGTCAGGGTTCCGTAGCCGCAGGCAGAACAGTTGAAACTGGAGCAGCAGCATGGCCAGGTGGACTGGGGACAGCAAGGAGTCATCATGCCAGGTAGTCCTAGGGCTCAGGTCCTCCGAGAGAAAGAAAGAAAGAAAGAAAGAGAGAATTAGAGAGAGCATATTTACATTCACACAGGACACTGGATAAGACAAGAGAATACTCCAGATGTAACAGACTGACCCTAGCCCCCCGACACATAAACTACTGCAGCATAAATACTGGAGGCTGAAACAGGAGGGATCAGAAGACACTGTGGCCCCATCCGATGATGGGGCCACTGTGAGATATAATTAAAAAGGTCTTAAAAATACTTATATTCAACTTAAACTGAACCTGCAGATAGCCTGCAATAGGTTTTGAGAAGGTGAGGCGAGGAGAGAGGACGCGTGGAGTATGCAATTGAGATTCTCCCAAAATATCTCTCTTTCCTCACACCTGCCCAGTCTCTCCTATACCTACACAACTTTCTCCCTTGGGTCTTGTGGATCCCGCTTTTCCTCTTTTATGTCTGGACTTAGCTCTTCGAGGATCTGTTTTGTCTGCACACGCTGATATTGCCCCCACACTGGCCAGGGATGCCAATGGTTGCTTGCTGTCCGATGACATTCCTGCCACGCCTTCTCTGTTTCGAGAGACATTTGCATGTGGGATAGCACTGGAATCAAGCTCCATGGTTCTCTGCAGAGAGATAGAGTGGATCAGATCACATCATGAGCTTTACAATATCATAGGCTAAACAAAATAAAGATGAATGTTAGTTAGAGGCATTATAGTCCATTCTCAGTAGAATGTAAAGATACTGTTGTGAAGCATAAATGAAAAGGTTCATTCCGGGAATATAATTGCCTTTTGTGTTCCTCAGACATTGTATGTGTTTTCATTTTGATACAACGGTTGTTCAAATGAAAAATCTAATCAAATCAAACTGTATTTGTCACATGCACCGAATACAAGTGTAGACCTTACCGTGAAATGCTTAATTACAAGCCCTTAACTTTTTCTTGAACTGCACTATTGGTTAAGAAAATATTTACCAAATAAACGAAAGTAAAAAATTATAAAAAGTAACACAATAAAATAACAACAACGAGGCTACATACAAGGTGTACCGGTACCGAGTCTATGTGCGGGCGTACAGGTTAGTCGAGGTAAGTTGTACATGTAGGTAGGGGTGAAGTGACTATGATAATAAATAGATAATAAACAGCGAGTAGCAGCAGTGTACAAAACAAATGGGGGGGGGGGGGTTCAATATAAGTAGTCCGCTGACCATTTGATTAATTGTTCAGCAGTCTTATGGCTTGGGGGTAGACGCTGTTAAGGAGCCTTTTGGTCCTAGACTTGGCGCTACAGTCTATGACGCTACAGCAAACAGTCTATGACTTGGGTGACTGGAGTCTCTGACAATTTTATGGGCTTTCCTCTGACACCACCTAGTATATAGGTCCTGGATAGCAGGAAGCTTGGCCCCAGTGATGTACTGGGCCGTACACAATACCCTCTGTAGCGCCATACGGTCAGATACCGAGCTGTTGCCATACCAGGCAGTGATGCAAGCGGTCAGGATGCTCTTGATGGTGCAGCTGAATAACTTTTTGAGGATCTGTGGACCCATACAAAATCTTTTCAGTCTCCTGAGAGGTAAAAGGTGTTGTCGTGCCCTCTTCACAACTGTCTTGGTGTGTTAGGACCATGATAGTTCGTTGGTGATGTGGACACGAAGCAACTTGAAACTTTCGACCCGCTCCACTACAGCCCGTCGATGTTAATGTGGGCCTGTTCGGCCCACTTTTTCCTATAGTCCACGATCGTCTCTTTTGTCTTGCTCACAAGTTGTTGTCCTCGCACCACACTGCCACGTCTCTGACCTCCTCCCTATAAGATGCATCATCATCGTCGTCGGTGATCAGGCCTACCACTGTTGTATTGTCAGCAAACTTAATGATGGTGTTGGAGTAGTGCTTGGCCACGCAGTCGTGGGTGAACAAGGAGTACAGGAGTGGGTTAAGCACAAACCCCTGAGGCCCCAGTGTTGAGGATCAGCGTGGCAGACGTGCTGTTGCCTACCTTTACCACCTGGGGTCGGCCTGTCAGGAAGTCCAGGCACCAGTTGCAGAGGGAGGTGTTTAGTCCCAGGGTCCTTAGCTTAGTGATGAGCTTCGTGGGCACTATGGTGTTGGATGCTGAGCTGTAGTCAATGAACAGCATTCTCACATAGGTGTTCCTTTTGTCCAGGTGGGAAAGGGCAGTGCGAGTGCAAATTGGAGTGGGTCTAGGGTATCCGGGAAGATACTGTTGATGTGAGCCATGACCAGCTTTTCAATGCACGTTCTGGCTACTCACAACATGAGTGCTACAGGGCAGTAATCATTTAGGCAGAATACCTTCACTTCCTTGGGTGCAGCGACTTTGGTGGTCTCCTTGAAACATGTAGGTATTACAGACTTGGTCAGGGAGAGGTTAAAAATGTTAATGAAGACACTTGCCAGTTGGTCCGCGCGTGCTTTGCGTACACGTCCTGGTAATCCATCTGGCCCGGCGGCTTTGTGAATGTTGACCTTTTTTTATTTTTATTTTATTTCACCTTTATTTAACCAGGTAGGACATTTGAGAACAAGTTCTCATTTACAACTGGGACCTGGCCAAGAATAAAGCAAAGCAGTGCGACAAAAACAACGACACAGAGTTACACATGGGATAAACAAACGTACAGTCAATAACACAACAGAAAAATCTGTATACAGTGTATGCAAATGAAGTAAGGAGGTAAGGCAGTGAAGAGGTGACTCTGGGAGGATGGCCTTCCAGGTAGAGTTGCAAAGTAAAAGCCATATCTCAGACTGGCCAATAAAAATGTGCAAAAGAACACAGACACTAGACAGAGGAACTCTGCCTAGAGGCCAGCATCCTGGAGTCGCCTCTTCACTGTTGACGTTGAGACTGGTGTTTTGCGGGTACTATTTAATGAAGCTGCCAGTTGAGGACTTGTGAGGCGTCTGTTAAAATAAATAATGACTACAGTAAGTGCCATTTAATAACAGGGGGCAAGACTACATGAAACCAGTGAACCAGTCTCCTCACAATTGAGCGCTGTTAATTCAAAGAAATGATTTTGAAGAGTACAATATGCCGTGGGATCATTGAAATTCAGTTTGTGATCTGAGAGAGATTGAGATATGGATTGAACCCAAAAATAGTGGGACTGACAAAGGATATTTGAATAACTCAAATGCAAGCAGTGTGGGTACAAAGTTGTGCTATACCTTATTGCAAAAAAGGACAAAGACATCATGGTTTCCTGGTAACTCATGTACACACAACACCTGTTCTCTAATAACATAATGCTACAAGGGGACTTCAATCATTTAGTGATTTTCTCAGAATCTTCTGGCAAATAATCTCTTGGACCTGTTATGGCAAAATATCTTTACCCCAACCAAAATCCTTGCCTGATGACCTAATTGCGCTGCTCTATCAGTCACTCTATACATTCAATTGCCCCTCCCTGTTGCACAACAAGCTTCCATTCCCCCTGTCACAAGGGGATTTATCGCTGATTTAAGAATGAAAATATCAACCCTGTTACAGTCAACTGATCCCTTTGTCAATGGGATCGCTAGGGGGCGCTATAGGCTCAGAGGCTCCATTTAAATATAATATTATTCTTGTTCTGTGCTCTGCTCAACATGTCCTCAAGTACTGTGTACCTTTTTAGGACACCCTCAGCCTCACTCCTTAAGTCAGTAGCGATAATGATTGACTCAAGGAGGGGAGGGTGAGGGTATCCTAAAATGTACACCGTACTCAAGACCAGACCCCCCCACCAAGGCTATCCATATCCTGAAGAGGAATGTTGAAGATGAGGGGATTAAGGATTGTTTGCTATAGTGGGACTCTTCCTCTCTTTGAATGTTACCCTAGACTGAAGGTCACGGCCCACTTGTGTGTACGTGTGTGTGTAGCGAGTGTCTGCTTAACTTTTGGACACAGAGAGACCAATGCTGACCTTGGCTAGAGTGTCAAGGGAGATAAAACACTTACTTCTCTGTTGTACTCTTGAGTGGTTAGATCTGTATGTACCTTGGGTAGTATTTTAAAAGGAATAACTAGCAATGGTTTTCATTAGCATGAACATGTTTTTTATTTTCTTACCCAGCTCCAGAGCGTATAGCTACTTTATTGAGGAAACATGTACTTTACTTACTATGAGTGTGATGTGGTTGTCCCACCTAGCTATCTCTTAAGATGAATGCACTAACTGTAACATGCTGACCAAACCGGCTCCAGTCTGCATGTGCAATCATGTGCGTGTTGATTTGTACTATCCCCACCAAACGCCTTCATGACACACAGGTTAAAATACCACAACTAAATGTGAACCAACTATATTAATTTGGGGACAGGTAAAAACACAAATGAAACATTCATGGACATTTAGCTAGCTTGCTGTTGCTAGCTAATTTGTCCTGGAAAATAAACATTGGGTTGTTATTTTACCTGAAATGCATATAGTCCTTTTTTTGCTGGATATTTGTAGAATTTTGACCCTTAGAAAATCGTGTGCTCTCTACTCTGACAATTAATCCACAGATAGAAAGGGGAAACCTAGTTCATTTTTTCCTCATTCATTCTTCTTCTGTGGATTTGATATGGCGGTTGGCAACCAACTTTAAGGTGCATTACCACCAGCAACTGGACTGGAGTGTGGACCTTATTCATCTTTCAATCATCTACGTGGATATATGCTCCTAAAAACCAATGAGGAGATGGGAGAGGCGGGACTTGCAGCGCATCAAGAGTCTAAAATAGATCAAAGTTATATTTTAGCGCCTGGCTATGCAGACGCTCCTTGAAGCACTCAAGCAATTTGGATGAAATGATTGAATAACATCTGTAAATGTATTTTGCAACTGTCGCGCACGCAACGCAGGTGGTCTGGTGAGCATGTAAGTCTCTCTGGATAAGAATGTCTGCTAACTCACTAAAATGTCAAAGTAAATGTGTTTAAATGTGTATTAAAAAATTCTGAGTAAAGAATATTTGCAAAAAGGTATAATTGTCTTAACATTTTTTATAATTGTATTTTTTTTGTGTGCCAATCCTTTTACTAATGCTTTTACTACTCACAGAATTTAACTATGATGCCAAACATTTTTGCCTAGCGACATGTTACACAACAACACACAATTAATCAGCATATTTGTGAATATTATTTTTAACACTGTACTTTTGAGGCTATCTAATTAGCTAGACAGATTCCCATACAGCATTAGGCAGAGGCTGTGGATCCGACTTTTCTGGACCCTACTACCCAGCGGCTGGGGGTCCTTGGGCTTCTGTGCATGTGCAGTATTCTCTACTTTCCGCACAGTCTCTGCACATCAACAGCATAGCATGCCAACCATTTGATCTCAATCAGTTTCATGGGATATGCATTTAGATCTTATAGAGTTGTAGGCTACGGTTTCAAAGTAGCCAACAGTGTTGTTTTGAATTATTTACAGTGAGTGCATTTTTGAGGAGATGGTGTTGACAAAGGGGTAATTCTTGAATTGCGGTTATAAATACTATCCCTTGACTTTGGCATCATGTAAAAACACTTTAAAATAAAAACAAAATGACAAATAATACATGTTCCATTTTATTTACCTGTTATTTAATTAGAAAACATATGTAAGTCCTTTATACTGCAAAACGTTCCCTGAAAGAGGGAACGAAGTATAACATACTATGGGGCCCTGCCTTCCTTGCTATAATAACAGGGCTCGCATTCATTTCCTCAATTTAGTACCGCTCTTCAGCGAGCCTAAATCCTCTGACAGCTCGAGAAAATATATGTTATTATTCGATTCCTTCTTCATAGAACAGTAGTTATATTCATAACTGTACGTTCCCTTTCAGTTGGTCACTCGGCTCAGGAGGCCCATGGCAGCCCAAGAACACACAGGTTCCACCGGCTCCAAAAGGGGTTACAGAAGCCATCTATATCCCTAAGACTCACCCAAGAAGCCTGAACTGTCAGTGCCTCATAAGGCCTGAACTGTCAGAGCCCTATATAGAGAAGCAGCCCAAGTCCATGGACCCCTCTTTTCCAAGAACAATACTTACCTTGCGAGCCTGAAATATCAGAACTCGTACAAGGAACAGCAAGTCCAAAACAACAGACCACCTGTCTTGACTTGGTAAAGTGCTTACGCACGCTGCATAGCGTCAACCAGAGCCGATGAGCCACGGCAACCAGAGGCTCAAGCCCACAGGAAACTGTGGTAACCCAATATAATGCTCACTTTACTCACTGCCGTACCCCAAAGCAGCCCAAGGCTCAAACCCACAGGGAACTGTGGTAACCCGGTTAAATGCGCAACCTCCACACTGCCTAACACCCACTTCCGGACCCAGCCTTAAGAAAACTATGTGCCACACTGGGAGCAGTTACGTACAAGCGATAAAACCTCACAAAGGTATGTCGGGAACCCCAACTCGCTGCAGCACCAATCTTCATGTTCCTGAACAATACCCAAGTAGCCGCCACACCTCTAGTGGAGTGAGTGCGCACAGTGCTTGGCAACCCTTGTCCTTTGTCATACGCCAGAGAGATAGCCACCACAATCCAATGAGAAAGACGCTGCTTAGAAAGTGCCCTAACCGAGCTGGATTAGCAAAACAGACAAAAACCTGGTCACAAACTTGGATATCCTTGGTCCTATCCATATATGTGTGTAAAACACGCACCGGACACAGGCCATGCAACCTCCATTTTTCACTGGAAGCAAAGGCAGGGGGTAAGAAAGAGAACAGCTCGAAAGCCAGGGATCTGTAAGACATAGGCATAATATTGGGAGCAAAATCTGCATTAGGACGTAACATCACTTTGTAGTTGACGCCAAGGCCATGAGCAGGGCAGTCTTGGAAGAAAAACTGAATCTGAATGCATCTGAGAAGTTTCATGTAATATATTCAACTTCTCAGATGCATTCAGATTCAGTTTTATGAAAATGTTGAACCTTTTAAGTGATAGCTCGCAATTGACACACATACAATGAATGCAATATCTACCATATGGAAATTAAATTTATAAATATAACATTTGAATACTGATGCATTATTCATTCATTCCAGTTTCAAATAATGAAGTTCAATTTCTGAATTCAATGATTGCATCAATGATGCAAATTAAAACATATAATTCAAATTCAATATCTTAATACAAATTCTAAATTATCAAATTAAAATAAAATTTCTGTTGGCACTGATTTCACTGTATATGGACGCTTGGCATTGTAGCACCTGATCCACCAGCTAATATTTTGTTGAGACTATAAGTGGGTCTGTATTAGGACTTTACCTACACAGTAACCCACCATAGAATACATTTTTGGTGATTACAATCGTGAGTCAAAAGACAGCTACTGTATGTAGACTGCTCTCTAATCATTCCATCAGCGTATGAAAGGTATGAGAACGAGAGGAAATCATTTTCTTTCAGGATGCCATCTCAGCCAAACACAAAAGGAGAGAATGTCACCAATCTCTGTCAGACATCACACATGGAGCGTCAGCAAGCCGGGATGCCGCTCCACTCTGTTCTTACCGCTCAACATCTTCAAAAGTGACATTGTTTACCTCGACCATCTCCACAACCCACTCCACTCCCAAATAATACAAACCCTGTGACATTCTCGTGTGTGTGTGTGTCCTCCCCTGTCCCTGACTTTCCGAATGGTTTCTTGGGAATTTGCTACACCCTAATTAATTGCCACTGTCGGGTTCGGCCTTTGGGTTTCTCGTCAATGGCGGGGGAGCATTGCTAGCTAATGAGCTCCCGTGGAGAGGGTCAGATGTTAACATGGACCCTCTCGTAAAGGTTAGGGCGGGCCCCAAATGCCACCGTTCATGTGCTCAGGACTCGATGGAGGAGGACAGGGTCAGGAGTATCTCGGCGAGGGATCCGTTTGTTAGTTCATTAGCAGACTTACACTGATCCCATACTGCCTTTCTTGCGAGCATGAGCAATGCAAATTAATTGAACGTTTACATGTTCATCAAACATTTCATCCAACTTGCTCGCGAATGTCTACGTTGCAGAATTATCAAATAGCCTTATTTTACCTTGGACCTATTTGAGACGTGACGCTTCAGTTAACATTGCTAACTCCACTACACACAGCAAAACTCAATGGGAAATGAACGGAAACTGGTGTGGATAGACAAAATAAACACGTGCACGCCGGCGCAAACACGTGCACGGCGGCAGGAATTCAATCCATTGCAGATAAGAAACACTGCACTGCGGGTTCTCTACGAACATGTTCAGAGTTGTTTTGTTCATGTTATACCACTAGAACCGCCAACAATGTCTTTTGAACATTGTGTGAATTTAATATGTTATTATCTGTGCCATTTATTAAAGTCATGTCTCTCTCCATACATGACTTTTCCGAAATTGTTTATTTAACACACTGACGTTAGAATTTTGATATCACAAACAAAATGTGTGTTATAAGCCGTTTTAGGATAGCATATTTTTATAATATTTGCACACTCTTGCACACTCTTGGCATTCTCTCAACCAGCTTTGACTGGAATGCTTTTCCAACCGTCTTGAAGGTATCATGTTTCAGGTAAGACCCAAATGCAGACTATGTTGAAGTAACAATGTTTATCACAGCGACAGGGGCAGGCACACGACAGGTCAAGGCAGGCCGGAGTCGATAAACCAGAGTAGTGGGGCAAAGGTACAGGACGTCAGGCAGGCTCAGGGTCAGGTCAGGTAGAGGTCAGTAATCCAGAGTAGGGGCAAAGGTACAGGACGACAGGCAGGCTCAGGGTCAGAGGCAGACAGAGTGGTCAGGCAGATGGGCTTAGAGTCAGGACAGGCAAGGGTCAAAACCAAGAGGGGGAATAAAAGAGAAACTAGGGAAAAGCAGGAGCTGAGACAAAATGCTGGTTGACCTGACAAACAAGACGAAGTGGCCACAGACAAACAGAGAACACAGGTATAAGTATCCAGGGGATAATGGGGAAGAAGGTCGACACCTTGTCACATCACGAACGGAAAAAATATATTTACGTTCGTTCAAACATGTCAAACGTTGTATCGCATAAATCATTAGGGCCTTTTTTAACCAGAACATGAATAAAATTCAAGGCGGACCATTGGGTTCTCTTTTAAAACGTTTCGGAATGAGAGTACCCACCATCAACTCGCACGCCAGGTGTCTAATGGGCCATCACGTTCCATGGCTCTTATTCGGTCAGATCTCACTGTAGAAGACTCAAAACACTTTGTAAAGGCTGGTGACATCTTGTGGAAGCAATAGGAAGTGCCAAAATATTCCTCAGCCCCTTTGTTTTTCAATGGCATAGGCTCAAAGTCAATTCAACACATCAGGTATCCACTTCCTGTCAGAATCTGTCTCAGGGTTTTGCCTGCCAAATGAGTTCTGTTATACTCACAGACACCATTCAAACAGTTTTAGAAACTTTAGGGTGTTTTCTATCCATATATAATAAGTATATGCATATTCTAGTTACTGGGTAGGTGTAGGAGGCAGTTAAAAATGGGCACATATTTTTTCCAAAATTCTCAATGCTGCCCCCTAGCCCGTAGAGGTTAATAAACCAATTAGGCAAATTTGGCCAGTCTTGATACAACATTTTTAACAGATATGCAATAGTTAATTGGATCAGTCTAAAATTTGCACATACACAATCTAAATTGCGCCTGGGCTGGAATAATACATTATGTCATTTCTCTTGCATTTAAAGATGGAACAAAAACAACCATGTTTTTTTCATTGTATTATCTTTTATCAGATCTTATGTGTTATATTCTCCTACCTTAATTTCACATTTCCACAAACTTCAAAGTGTTTCCTTTGAAATGGTATCAATAATATGCATGCCCTTGCTTTTGGTCCTGAGCTACAGGCAGTTAGATTTGGGTATGTAATTTTAGGCGAAAATTTTTAAAAAGGGTCGGATCCTTAAGGACCTATGCCAAATATTTTCAGTTTCCTGAGGTTTAAGAGGTTTGATATTGGTCATTGCGCACCAGCAGTTATTGACAAATAGACACACAACCCCACCCCTCATCTTACCAGACGTAGCTGCTCTGTCCTGCCGATGCATGGAGAAGCCAGCCAGCTCTATATTATCCATGTTGCCATTTAGCCACTTCTCGGTGAAACATAAGATATTACAGTTTTTAATGTCCCATTGGTAGGATAGTCTTGATCGTCCAGTTGGTTTTCCAATGATTGCACATTGGCCAATAACACAGAGTTTTGTGGATGTTTACCTACTCGTCTGTGAATTCTTATAAGGCACCCTGCACTCCTCACACTTTTTCTCAGTCTTTTCTTCATGCGGATGATGGGATCTGGGCCTTGTCTCGACAAAGCAGTATATCCTGGACTCATTAAAGAAAAAAACTTTGTTCAGTTTGAGGTGAGTAATCGCTGTTCTGATGTCCAGAAATTGGGCATCTACCACCCCACTATCAGTTAGGGGTGTGGCAATATTTGCTTTTTGTTCCTCCCAACCCCCCCACAATTTTGATCTGAAATCACTATCACCCACTAATTAATTGTGCTAGAGCTAGTAATGTATCAATATTTATCCCCCAAAATTTGTATTGAAATAGCCAATGAATATATAGCACAACTTTGGATTTCTCCCCATCTCATAATTGAATGGTTTAGACCAGTGGTCATGAACCTTTTCTGAGTCAAGCAAGCTGAGATCTACTGCACAGATATATTTTTTTTACATTAATCTTACACAAACAGTTTTGTAGGAATGAGGTTTGGGCAGTAGGCCTAATACATTATCACAGCATATTGGCTATATAACTGGCCTGCCAATATTGTTAATCAGACCATACTATATTTCAAAACTCAAGCTTTGATAACAAAATAGATCAGTTTGTTTAGCACTTGTGAGGCAATGTGGGGCATGAATTAAATAATAAAATATTTCTTAATATTAAAATCGTCATGACGAGCTGCTAATAATAATAATAAAATGCAGGGCTATCGATACTTGGCTACTCATTCATTGAAGCTGCAGCCCGAGCAGAAGTACGGAGAAGTGCGTTTTGTAATAGAAGGCCGGTATCCTGGAGTCACCTCTTCACTGTTGATGTTGAGACTGGTGTTTTGCGGGTACTATTAGATGAAGCTGCCAGTTGAGGACTTGTGAGGCGTCTGTTTCTCAAACTAGACACTTTAATGTACTTGTCCTCTTGCTCAGTTGTGCACCGGGGCCTCCCACTCCTCTTTCTATTCTGGTTAGAGACCGTTTGCTCTGTTCTGTGAAGGGAGTAGTACACAGCATTGTATGAGATCTTCAATTTCTCGCATGGAATAGCCTTCATTTCTCAGAACAAGAATAGACTGACGAGTTTCAGAGGAAAGTGCTTTGTTTCTGGCCATTTTGAGCCTGTAATCGAACCCACAAATGCTGATGCTCCAGATTTTCAACTAGTCTAAAGAAGGCCAATTTTATTGCTTCTTCAATCAGTACAACAGTTTTCAGCGGTGCTAACATAATTGCAAAATGGTTTTCTAATGATCAATTAGCCTTGGCTACCCCCCCACTTCTCTTAATTTCCGCCTGAAGAGATACCCAAATCTAACTGTCTGTAGCTCAGGCCCAGTAGCAAGGATATGCATTTTCTTGGTTTCATTTGAAAGGAAACACTCTGAAGTTTGTGGAAATGTGAAATGAATGTAGGAGAATATAAAACAATAGATCTGGTAGAAGAAAATACAAGGAAACAAACATACGTTTTCTGGTTTTTATTGTTGTTGCACCATCTTTCAACTGAACAGGAACAGCCAAACATTCAGATAGGATGCTGGGGATAATTTCTATGCAGAATGTAATAGGGCAACAGTATCTGAGAAAAGTTTCAGACACATATCTTCAGGAATGAGCGAGCTACATGACATTGAGCATGAAGTCACCCAGGTGTCCCACACAAATGTACCCAAGTGGCCAAATTGGTACAGTGATACATTTTGATGTAAAAAACTATATACAAAATACAAAAATTATATTCTAACACACCCCTCAAAAAAAGTACAAAAAAAATAAAAATATAAAATTTTGAAAAATGTTAATAACAAGGGTAACTATTTACAGACATTCAATGTACAATATTGTGAGGACCCTCAGTCCTCTACACAAAATTGTGCTGCTTGTGCCATGGCCCATAGCAGTCTCTTTCTGCTGTAAAGCATAGAGTTACTGAGCAGGTGGTACATGTGATGGGGCATTTCCTGTGACAAAGGGCGTCGCCTCCCCATTGTGCCCTTTTTGCCCTGAGGCACATTCATGCCTGCAGAGATGAATTTGGGCAGGTGAACACCACTGGTTGAAGGAGCAGAAGAGATAAAGGGGACAGAGGTAGAGGGGACAGAGGTAGAGGGGACAGAAGGTGCTGCAGTGGACTTGCAGTAGCCAGCAAGCTCCTGGATGAGCAGCTCTCGGAAGGCTAGCTGTGAGATGGGGAGCTTTCCACAGCTCTTGGCCATTTCCTTCTGTATGATGAAGGAATTCACAACAGCAATGTCAATGAAATGATAAAAAAAGTCTTGTACCATTTCATGGTCTTGTGGAGCACATTATAGTAGCCTATCAGCACATCTGACAGGTCTACACCCCCCATGCTCTTGTTATAGTCCTTGATAGCTCCAGGAATGGGGACATTTTTGGCTGTCCATGCCCCAGTAGCGCCCTTCACACGCCTGATGACGTGATCTCCACTGAAGGACTTGTGGATACTAGAGCACATGACCACCTCTCTGGTATCCATCCACTTCACAAAGAGCAGGCCATCTTGGCGAATCCATCGGATGCTACCCCGCTCAGCCCGCTTAGGCATGTCGTTCTCATTGGTTTTTGGAAAGCCCACTCTGTTGGACCGAATGGTGCCACAAGCCCACACATCCAGCTTTCTCAGGTCTGTGAACAGGGTAGGGCTTGTGTAGAAATTGTCCACAAAAAGTTTGTAGCCCTTCCCCAGCAGTTGAAAATCTAGTAATGCCATGACAGAATCATAGCTGAGTCCCTTACCGGTCGGAAAACTGCTCTTCCCCTCATAAACAAAAAAATTGCACCTGTATGCACACGCAGAATCAGCCAAAACAAACAGTTTGTAACCCCATTTAGTTGGTTTGTTACGCATGTACTGTTTTAGGCTGATTCTGGCCTTTGAGGCTTCCATCCTCTCATCGATGGAAAGGTTCTGGGCGGGCTGAAAATAGGTCTTGCAGGCCTCAACCATACTGTGGTAGAGAGGTTTAATTTTGCAGAGCCTATCATACCCTGCTGTGCCTCGCTTCTTGTCGTTGTCCCCGTCAACTTCTGGGTCACTGATATGAAGCGCCTGTGAGATTGTCAGAAACCTTTTGCACGACATGACAGTGCAGGAGAAAGGCAGTTGATAGAGGGGTGCAGTTTTCCAATACTGTTTCAGGGTTTTCAGCTTCACTAGACCCATGTATTTGACCATTGATAAATAACAAAAAATATCTGACATGGAAATAGGCTTCCATGCCTCTTTTTTGCCTGCCTGCTTCTTAGCACCATATTTATTAGTGTTGAAGACAAGTGAATCAATAACTGAAGATGTAAAAAACAGTTGAAAAAGTTGCATGGGGCTGTAGTTGGAGGTCATGTCCAGCTGAGGTCCTGGTGGCCTTTTCGGTCTGAATATTGGAGGTGGTGGGCCCACATCCTCCATCAGCACAGAGTGCCAACGACCCTCCTCCTCTCTGATTGTTGGTTTAGCCTTGCCCCACCTCCGCTTCTTTGTCACAGACTTCACACCTGGCCGGGTGGGGGTAGGTGTGGAGCCGGAGACAGCAGGGGTCCGGCTAGATGATTCAGCTCCTGTGGGGGATGGGCACCTTGGCAGTGGGGGCTCCCAGTCAGAATCAGAAGGACTGTGAAGACACAGACACACAGATTATATATAGAGTTGTGAACCCCATGTCTAGATAAAATACATGTAAAAAATATTTTATATATACAGACAGATTAAATATAGAGTTGTGAACCCCATGTCTAGATAAAATACATGTAAAAAATATTTTATATATACAGACAGATTATATATAGAGTTGTGAACCCCATGTCTAGATAAAATACATGTAAAAAATATTTTATATATACAGACAGATTATATATAGAGTTGTGAACCCCATGTCTAGATAAAATACATGGAAAACATATAGATATTTTTTTACATGTATCTAATATATACAGACACAGACACACACTCATAATGTTTAGCCATGTGTACTTCACACAGTTCGTTACATAAATACATTAAATAAATTAAAAAAATATATATATATTATCTCCAAACAACTCAAATGAATAATATTTGATATTATTAATTTCAAACAATGGCATGAGAGGTACTCACCCGTCCAAAATCGCATCCTTTCCATGCAAAAACATTTCCTCAAACTCGGAGTCCAAACTTGACTCACAATCCGACTCCTCTTCAAGTAATTCGGTGTCACTATCTATTTCATCAATTATGTCATGTACATCTGTATACCGGGACTTAGCCTTTGATTTTACAGATTTACTCGCCATCATTTTATCGATGAAATAGCTGAAAATTATCTCGACTCAAAACTGCTACGCGCAAAAAAATGTGGCTCCTGCAGGTAGAAGTTTCAATGGCTGTGTTACGCTCGGCTTTCGTTCAAGAGCTGGTCATCCCGGATATAACCATTACATATTGCCGTTTACTTTAGCTCATTGGCTATCTACCAAGCTAGATTTCAAGACGAACAGTGGTCATTGGTCCGAAATACAGTCAATCAACGAAGCACTGGTCATATCATTGGCGCACAATGAGGTCATTGTTAGGTGTGTTCAAATCAGGTCTTTTCGGTCAATACGCCCCGCAAAAAGAACAATCAAGCATGGTTGTGTTACTATCAAACAGAGGATTGCAATGAAGCCAACCATGACTGGATAAACGTGTGTTTAGCGGGAGTAATTACATCGAATGCTTTGTCGAAAGTTGAAGGAGTCGGAATTCATGACACTAGCCGGTTAGGACATGTTTCGTGTTATGCTATAAAAATGGATTTCATAGAACAAACAACCATTTATTGTGAAGAATGGGCCTTTTGTATCACCAAAAGAAGAAGATCTTCAAAGGTAATTGATTATTTTATTGCTATTTCTGACTTTAGTGACGCTAATGCTTGGTTGGAAAATGCTAGTAATGCTTGTGTTTGCGGGACGTTGTCCTCAGATTATTATAATGTATTCTCAGTGAAAGCATACCATGCGATTGTTTGAGGACGGCGCCCCACATCAACATATTTTTCAACCAGCACAGGCTACATAAAATCACAAATAGCGATTAAATAATCACGTACTTTTTGAAAATCTTCCTCTGTTTGCAATCCCAAGGGTCCCAGCTACAACACGAATGGTTGATTTGTTAGATAAAATCCTTCTTTATATCCCAAAAAGTCAATTTAGTTGGCGCCATCGACTTAAGTAATCCACTCATTCCGCGTGCAGACAAAGGAATCCAAAAAGCTATTGCTAAACTGTTTTCAAGCAAGTCAAACTACGTTTCTATTTAATCCTCAGATACCTTAACTTCTATGGGCTAGGTGGGACGTTTGCGTCCCACCCTAGTCAAGTCAGTGGAATCGCGTGGCGCGAAATACAAATACCTAAAAAATGCTATAACTTCAATTTCTCAAACATATGACTATTTTACACCTTTTTAAAGACATGACTCTATAACAAAACTCATATGGCAGGCAAAAACCTGAGAAACATCCAAACAGGAAGTGGGAAATCTGATGCTTGTAGTCTTTTCAAGTCATTGCCTATCTAACACACAGTGACTTAGGGTTCATTTTGCACTTCCTATGGCTTCCACTAGATGTCAACAGTCTTTATAACCTTGTTTCAGGCTTTTGCAGTGAACAGAGAGTGAACAAGAAGGCCGGGACTTTGGTGACTCAGAAAATGACATGACTTCAGTGGCGCACTTGCACGTGATGAGGTAGCTGTTTTCCATAACATTTTTCAAGACATTGGAATCGTCCGGTTGGAATATTATTGAAGTTTTATGTTAAAAAGGCCCTAAAGATTGATGCTATACAATGTTTGCCATGTTTCTACGAACGTAAATATAACCTTTTTTGACTTTTCGGCGTGAAATGTTCGGCGCACTTCCTACATTTGGAGTAGCTTACTGAACACGCAAACAACAAGGAGGTATTTGGACATAAATGATGGACTTTATCGAACAAAACAACATTTATTGTGGACCTGGGATGCCTGAGAGTGCATTCTGATGAAGATCATCAAAGGTACGTGAATATTTATAATGTTATTTATGATTTTAGATGACTCCAAAATGGCGGCTATCTGTATTGCTGGTTTGGTTTTCTGAGCGCTGTACTCGGACTATTGCAAAGTGTGCTTTCCCCGTGAAGCTTTTTTGAAATCTGTCAGAGCAGTTGCATTAAGGAGATGTTTATCTATAATTCTTTGAATAACAGTTTAATATTTGATCAACGTTTATGATGAGTATTTATGTAAATTGTTGTGCTCATTCACCGGAAGTTTTGGAGGCAAAATATTTTCTGACATCACGCGCCAATGTAAAATGGGGTTTTTGCATATAAATATGAACTTTATCGAACAAAACATACATGTATTGGGTAACATTGAGTCCTAGGAGTTTCATCTGATGAAGATCGTCAAAGGTTAGTGCTTAATTTTAGCTGTATTTCTGGTTTTTGTGACGCCTCTCCTGCTTGGAAAATGGCTGTGTGGTTTTTCTTGTTGACGCGCTGTCCTAACATAATCTAACTTTATGCTTTCGCCTTAAAGCCTTTTTGAAATCGGACAGTGGTTGGAATAAGGACAAGTGTAGCTTTAAAATGGTTTAAAATAGTTGTATGTTTCAGAAATTTGAATTATGAGATTTTGTTGTTTTGAATTTGCTGCCCTGATATTTCACAGGCTGTGTCCCGCAGGTGGGACGCTAGCATCCCACGTAGCCCATAGAAGTTAAAAGCTTAGCTTCTTGTTAATCCAGCTGCTTTGTCATATTTCAAAAAGACTTTACGGCGAAAGCATACCATGCGATTATCTGAGGACAGCTCCCCGCATACAAAACCATTAAAAACATTATCCAAGCAAGCAAAAGTCAGAAATAGCGATAAAATAAATCATTTACCTTTTAAGATCTTTCTCTGTTTGCAATCCAAAGGGTCCCAGCTACATCACAAATGGTCGTTTTGTTCGTTAAAGTCCTTGTTTATATCCCAAAAAAGTCAGTTTAGTTGGCGCACTTGACTGGTTTCTCTCATTCAAAATGCATACAAATGAATCCCAAAGGTTACCAATAAACTTTGTCCAAACAAGTCAAACAACATTTCTAATCAATCTTCAGGTACCCTAATATGTAAATAAATGATCAAATTTAAGACAGAGAATAGTATGTTCATTACCGGAGATAAATAACGAAGTGTGCGCCCTCATCCACGCGCACCACAACACCACAGCCAAAATGGGAGCCACTTAGAAAAACTACAAATTCTAGCTCATTTTTCAAAAAACAAGCCTGAAACTCTTTCTAAAGACTGTTGACATCTACTGGAAGCCCTAGGAACTGCAATCTGGGAGATATTCCATTGATTTCCCAATAGACAGGCATTTTAAATGGTGATAGTGTTTTCTATCCAATACTAGCAATATATGCATATCCTTCTGGGCCTGAGTAACAGGCAGTTTACTTTGGGCACCTCATTCATCCAAACTTCTGAATACTGCCCCCTACCCAGAAGAAGTTAAACAAATCAAAATATATTTTATATTTGAGATTCTTCAAAGTAGCCACCCATTGCCTTGATGACAGCTTTGCACACTCTCGGCATTCTCTCAACCAGCTTCATGAGGTAGTCACCTGGAATGCATTTCAATTAACAGGTGTGCCATGTTAAAAATTAATTTGTGGAATTTCTTTCCTTAATGCGCTTGAGCCAATCAGTTGTGTTGTGACAAGGTAGGGGGGTATAAAGAAGATAGCCCTATTTGTTAAAAGACCAAGTCCGTATTATGGAAAGAACAGCTCAAATAAGCAAAGAGAAATCACAGTCCATCATTACTTTAAAAGGCATGAAGTTCAGTCAATACGGAAAATTTCAAGAACTTTGAACGTTTCTTAAAGCGTAGTCGCAAAACCCATCAAGCCCTATGAAGAATCTGGCTCGCATGAGGACCACCACAGGAATGGAAGACCATGCATTACCTTTGCTGCAGAGGACAAGTTCATTAGAGTTACCAGCCTCAGAAATTGCAGCCCAAATAAATGCTTCATAGAGTTCAAGTAACATACTCAACAACATACTCAACAAACCACTAGTAAAGGACACCAATAATAAGAAGAGACTTGCTTGGGCCAAGACACACGGGCAATGGACATTAGACAGGTGGACATTTGTCCTTTGGTCTGGAGTCCAAATTGGAGATTTTTGGTTCCAACCATCATCTCTATATGAGACGCAGAGTAGGTGAACGGATGATCTTTGCATGTGTGGTTCCCACCATGAAGCATGGAAGAGGAGGTGTGATGGTGCTTTGCTGGTGACACTGTCTGTGATTTATATAGAATTCAAGGTACACTTAATTAACTTCTTTGGGGTATCCCCCCCTTCTTCTCAATTTCCGGCTAAAGACATACCCTAATCTAACTGACTGTAGCTCAGGACCTGAAGCAAGGATATGCATATTCTTGGTATCATTTGAAAGGAAACACTCTGAATTTTGTGAAAATGTGAAGTGAATGTAGGAGAATATAACACAATAGATCTGGTAGAAGAAAATACAAGGAAATAAACATGCGTTTTCTGTCTTTTGTTGTTGCTGCATCATCTTTCAAATGATCAAGAACAGCCAAACATTCAGATAGGATGCTGGTGATCATTTGAATGAAGAACATAAGATGGCAACAATAGCTGAGCAAAGTTTTAGACAGATAACTTCAAAAATGAGTGAGCTACATGACATTGAGCATGAAGTCACCCAGGTGTCCAACACAAATGTACCCAAGTGGCCAAATTGGTACAGTGATACATTTTGAAGGAAAGAACTATATACAAAATACATAAATGCCATTCTAACACCCCCCCCCCCCAAAAAAAACAACAACATGGGGAACTATTTACACATTTTCTATTTACAATATTGTGAAGACCCTCAGTCCGCTACACAATATTGTGCTGCTGGTGCCATGGCCCATAGCAGTCTCTTTCTGCTGTAAGGCAGAGGCTTACTGAGCAGGTGGTGCAGGTGATTTACATTTAAGTTATTTAGCAGACGCTCTTATCCAGAGCGACTTACAAATTGGTGCATTCACCTTATGATATCCAGTGGAACAACCACTTTACAATAGAGCATCTAAATATTTTTTTTGGGGGGGTTAGAAGGATTACTTTATCCTATCCCAGGTATTCCTTAAAGAGGTGGGGTTTCAGGTGTCTCCGGAAGGTGGTGATTGACTCCGCTGTCCTGGCGTCGTGAGGGAGCTTGTTCCACCATTGGGGTGCCAGAGCAGCGAACAGTTTTGACTGGGCTGAGCGGGAACTGTGCTTCCTCAGAGGTAGGGAGGCGAGCAGGCCAGAGGTGGATGAACGCAGTGCCCTTGTTTGGGTGTAGGACCTGATCAGAGCCTGAAGGTACGGAGGTGCCATTCCCCTCACAGCTCCGTAGGCAAGCACCATGGACTTGTAGCGGATGCGAGCTTCAACTGGAAGCCAGTGGAGAGAGCGGAGGAGCGGGGTGACGTGTGAGAACTTGGGAAGGTTGAACACCAGACGGGCTGCGGCGTTCTGGATGAGTTGTAGGGGTTTAATGGCACAGGCAGGGAGCCCAGCCAACAGCGAGTTGCAGTAATCCAGACGGGAGATGACAAGTGCCTGGACTAGGACCTGCACCGCTTCCTGTGTGAGGCAGGGTCGTACTCTGCGAATGTTGTAGAGCATGAACCTACAGGATCGGGTCACCGCCTTGATGTTAGTGGAGAACGACAGGGTGTTGTCCAGGGTCACGCCAAGGTTCTTAGCACTCTGGGAGGAGGACACAAGGGAGTTGTCAACCGTGATGGCGAGATCATGGAATGGGCAGTCCTTCCCCGGGAGGAAGATTAGCTCCGTCTTGCCGAGGTTCAGCTTGAGGTGGTGATCCGTCATCCATACTGATATGTCTGCCAGACATGCAGTAATGCGATTCGCCACCTGGTTATCAGAAGGGGGAAAGGAGAAGATTAATTGTGTGTCGTCTGCATAGCAATGATAGGAGAGACCATGTGAGGATATGACAGAGCCAAGTGAATTGGTGTATAGCGAGAATAGGAGAGGGCCTAGAACAGAGCCCTGGGGGACACCAGTGGTGAGAGCACGTGGTGCGGAGACAGATTCTCGCCACGCCACCTGGTAGGAGCGACCTGTCAGGTAGGACGCAATCCAAGCGTGGGCCGCGCCGGAGATGCCCAGCTCGGAGAGGGTGGAGAGGAGGATCTGATAGTTCACAGTATCAAAGGCAGCAGATAGGTCTAGAAGGATGAGAGCAGAGGAGAGAGAGTTAGCTTTAGCAGTGCGGAGAGCCTCCGTGACACAGAGAAGAGCAGTCTCAGTTGAATGCCCAGTCTTGAAACCTGACTGATTAGGATCAAGAAGGTTATTCTGAGAGAGATAGCAGGAGAGCAGGCCAAGGACGGCACGTTCAAGAGTTTTGGAGAGAAAAGAAAGAAGGGATACTGGTCTGTAGTTGTTGACATCGGAGGGATCGAGTGTAGGTTTTTTCAGAAGGGGTGCAACTCTCGCTCTCTTGAAGACGGAAGGGACGTAGCCAGCGGTCAAGGATGAGTTGATGAGCGAGGTGAGGTAGGGGAGAAGGTCTCCGGAAATGGTCTGGAGAAGAGAGGAGGGGATAGGGTCAAGTGGGCAGGTTGTTGGGCGGCCGGCCGTCACAAAACGCGAGATTTCATCTGGAGAGAGAGGGGAGAAAGAGGTCAAAGCACAGGGTAGGGCAGTGTGAGCAGGACCAGCGGTGTCGTTTGACTTAGCAAACGAGGATCGGATGTCATCAACCTTCTTTTCAAAATGGTTGACGAAGTCATCCGCAGAGAGGGAGGAGGGGGGGGGGAGGGGAGGGGGAGGAGGATTCAGGAGGGAGGAGAAGGTAGCAAAGAGCTTCCTAGGGTTAGAAGCAGATGCTTGGAATTTAGAGTGGTAGAAAGTGGCTTTAGCAGCAGAGACAGAAGAGGAAAATGTAGAGAGGAGGGAGTGAAAGGATGCCAAGTCCGCAGGGAGGCAAGTTTTCCTCCATTTCCGCTCGGCTGCCCGGAGCCCTGTTCTGTGAGCTCGCAGTGAGTCGTCGAGCCACGGAGCAGGAGGGGAGGACCGAGTCGGCCTGGAGGATAGGGGACATAGAAAATCAAAGGATGCAGAAAGGGAGGAGAGAAGGGTTGAGGAAGCAGAATCAGGAGATAGGTTGGAGAAGGTTTGAGCAGAGGGAAGAGATGATAGGATGGAAGAGGAGAGAGTAGCGGGAGAGAGAGAGCGAAGGTTGGGACGGCGCAATACCATCCGAGTAGGGGCAGAGTGAGAAGTGTTGGATGAGAGCGAGAGGGAAAAGGATACAAGGTAGTGGTCGGAGACTTGGAGGGGAGTTGCAATGAGATTAGTGGAAGAACAGCATCTAGTAAAGATGAGGTCAAGCGTATTGCCTGCCTTGTGAGTAGGGGGGAAGGTGAGAGGGTGAGGTCAAAAGAGGAGGGGAGTGGAAAGAAGGAGGCAGAGAGGAATGAGTCAAAGGTAGACGTGGGGAGGTTAAAGTCACCCAGAACTGTGAGAGGTGAGCCATCCTCAGGAAAGGAACTTATCAAGGCGTCAAGCTCATTGATGAACTCTCCAAGGGAACCTGGAGGGCGATAAATGATAAGGATGTTAAGCTTGAAAGGGCTGATAACTGTGACAGCATGGAATTCAAATGAGGAGATAGACAGATGGGTCAGGGGAGAAAGAGAGAATGTCCACTTGGGAGAGATGAGGATTCCAGTGCCACCACCCCGCTGGCTCGATGCTCTAGGGGTATGCGAGAACACGTGGGCAGACGAGGAGAGAGCAGTAGGAGTAGCAGTGTTATCTGTGGTAATCCATGTTTCCGTCAGCGCCAGGAAGTCTAGGGACTGGAGGGTAGCATAGGCTGAGATGAACTCAGCCTTGTTGGCCGCAGACTGGCAGTTCCAGAGGCTGCCGGAGACCTGGAACTCCACATGGGTCGTGCGCTGTGGGACCACCAGGTTAGAGTGGCAGCGGCCACGCGGTGTGAAGCGTTTGTATGGCCTGTGCAGAGGGGAGAGAACAGGGATAGACAGACACATAGTTGACAAGCTACAGAAGAGGCTACGCTAATGCAAAGGAGATTGGAATGACAAGTGGACTACACGTCTCGAATGTTCAGAAAGTTAAGCTTACGTTGCGAAAATCTTATTGACTAAAATGATTAAAATGATACAGTACTGCTGGCTGGTGGAGTAGGCTAGCTAGCAGTGGCTGCGTTGTTGACTTTGTTTGAACGTGTAGCTGGCTAGGTAACCTCGATAGTTTCAGTACTACACCTTGTCATGATACAAAAGCAACTTTGTAGCTAGCTAACATAACACTAATCAAGACGTTCCTTTGTAATGTATTTAGTTTCCACAATGCTGCTTGTCGGTAATAGTTGGCTAGGTATGGAACAATGGCGTCGCGGGGGACGGAAATAGCTGGCTAGCTAACCTCGATAATTACTAAACTACACAATTATCAAGCTATGACAAAGACAACTATGTAGCTAGCTAGCTAACACTGCACTAGTCAAATCGTTCCGTTGTAATGTATTAGTATCTACAGCGCTGCTAGTCGGTAACGGTTGGCTAGCTAGCAAACCCACTAGCTAGCAGTGGGTTTGATGACTAGGTGTGTTGACTAAGTCTGGAGTCTGGACAAGGCGTCGCGTCGCGGCTGGCTAGCTAACCTCGATAATTACTCTAAACTACACAATTATCTTAGATACAAAGACAGCAAAGACAACTATGTAGCTAGCTAACTAACACTAACACTACACTAATCAAGTCGTTCCGTTGTAATGTAATAGTTTCTACAGTGCTGCTAGTCGGTAGAGGTTGGCTAGCTAGCAGTGTTGACTAGCTAGCTAGCAGTGTTGACTACGTTAGGAGGACGAAAAAATAGCTAGCCTCGATAATTACTCTAATTACTCCAAACTACACAATTATCTTTGATAGCTAAGAAAAATTACTCAGATCAAACAAACCAAACCGTTGTAATGTAATGAAGTGTAATATTACCTGTGGAGCGAAGCGAAGTGCGACTTCTCGCTCCGGAGCTCATTTCCTGTGACAAAGGGCACAGCGACGTCTCCCCACTGTGGCCTTTTTTCCCCTGAGGCACATTCATGCCTGCAGAGATGTATCTGGGCAAGTGAACACCACTGGTTGAAGGAGCAGAAGGGACAGAGGTAGAGGGGACAGAAGGTGCTGCAGTGGACTTGCTGTAGCTAGCAAGCTCCTGGATGAGCAGCTCTCTGAAGGCAAGCTGTGAGATGGGGGGCTGTCCACAGCTCTTGGCCATTTCCTTCTGGAGGATGAAGGAATTGACCACAGCAATGTCAATGAAATGATAGAAAAATGTTTTGTAACATTTCATGGTCTTGTGGAGCACATTATAGTATCCTATCAGTGCATCTGACAGGTCCACACCTCCCATGCCCTTGTTGTAGTCCTTCACAGCAGCTGGAATGGGGACATTTTTTGTGGTCCATGCCCCGCGACCGTTCTTCACACGCCTGACGACGTGATCGCCACTGAAGGACTTGTGGATACTGGAGCACATGTTTGAGGCTGATTCTGGCCTTTGAGGCTACCATCCTCTCGACGATGGACAGGTTCTGGGCAGGCTGAAAATAGGTCTTGCAGGCCTCAACGATGTTGGGGTAGAGAGGTTTGATCTTGCAGAGCCTATCAAACCTTGGTGTGCCTCTCTTCTTGTCATTCTCCCCATCAACTTCTGGGTCACTGATGTGAAGCGCCCGTGAGATAGTCTGAAACCTTTTGCAAGACATGACAGTCATGGGGAAAGGCAGTTGATAGAGAGCTGACGTTTTCTAGTAGTCCCTCAGAGTTTTCAACTTCACCAGGCCCATGTAAATGACCATTGAAAAGTAGCAGAAAAGGTCTGACATGGAAATGGGCTTCCATGCCTCTTTCTTTCCTGCCTGCTTCTTAGCCCCGTACTTATTGGTGTTCCACACCAGGGAATCAACAACTGACGAGGTGAAAAACAGTTGGAAAAGTTGAAGGGGGCTGTACTTTGTGGTCATGTCGAGTTGAGGGCCTGGCTGCCTTTTAGGTCTGAAAACGGGTGGAATTGGTTTCACATCGTCTTCTAACACAGAGTGCCAACGACCCTCTGGCCCTCTGTCTGCAGGTTTCTTTCTTCCCCACCTCCGCTTCTTTGTCACTGACTTCACAACACTAGATGGCCGGGTAGGTGTGTAGCCGGAGACAGCAGGGGTCCGGCTGGATGAACCAGCTTCAGAGGGGGATGGACACCTAGCCACTGGTGGCTCATAATCAGAATCACTGCCACTGTGAACAAAAGACAAAACTCAGTAAGAATACTTTCACGTATGAGCCCTGTATCAACATGTAAAATAAACAGATGTGTATTATATAGAGTACAGGGAATATTATGGTGAAGTGCTGTTCCATTCCACGTTTATGTAAATTCAATAAAAATATATATATATAACACACAGTACAGCCAATGTGTACTTTACACATTTCATTACTTATGGTATTTTTATATATTGCAAATAAAATAAGAAAATCTCAAATGAATAATATTATTAATTTCAAACAATGACATTAGCATTAGCACTTACTTATCCAGCATGGCATTCTCTCCATGCAGAAACATGTCTTCCGCCTGGGAGTCAAAACTTGCTTCACTGAAAGATTCATCTTCCTCTAGCAACTCAGTCTCACTTTCATGTATAATTTGGGTTAAATCTGTATACCTAGACTTTGTTTTAGATTTTCCTGATTTATTAGCCATAATTTCAATATATAAACTTGCTGAAAATGCTATCGATTATGTACTGCTATGCGTAACACTCGTGGCTCCGTCAAGTAGGATTTGTAATGGCGAATGAACCTCTTTTGCGCCAGAGTTTACAACAAAGGCTGGTCTTCAAACGTATAACCATTACACATTGTCATTTACCTTAGCTCATTGGCTATCTTCCAAGCTAGATTTCAAGATGATCAGTGGTCATTGGGCCAAAATACACTCAATCAACGATAGACCGGTCCTACCATTGCTGCGCATTGAGGTCATTGATTGCTGTCTTCAAATCGGTTTGTTTCGGTCAATACGTCCCAGGGAAAAGAACCATCAAGTATAGTTGTGTTAGTAACAATCAGAGGATTGCAATGAAGCCAACCATGACTAGATAAACATTTGTTTTGTGGGTGTAATTACCACAAATTTTTCGTCCAAAGTAGAACGAGACGGAAATCACGACGCAAGCGGTTTACAAATGTTTCGTGTTAGGCTATAAAAATGGATTTTATCAAACAAAACGGACATTCACTAAGTAGTTAGGACACTTGGCATTGTCACCAGAGGACGAGCTTCAAAGGTAATTGATTATTTTATTGCTATTTCTGACTTTAGTGACGCTAATGCTTGGTTGGAAAATGCTGGTAATGCTTGTGTGTGCGGGAGGCTGTCCTCAGATTATTATAATGTATGCTTTCACCGCAAAGCCTTTTTGAAATCTGACACACTGGCTGGATTAACAAGATGTTAAGCTTTTAAAAGATATAACATACATGTATTTACATAAATGTTTAATATTACGAATGGTGTATTTAGAATTTTAAAGCTATGCATTTTCATCGGATGTTAGCCAAGTGGGATGAAATTGTCCCCCCTGCCCAAGAGAGGTTAATCCACTGTTCCTAGGCCATCATTGTAAATAAGAATTTGTCCTTAACTGACTTACCTAGTTAAATAAGTTATAGTTTATATTTTGCATTTCTAAGCGGTTGTTAAGGTGCTAAATATCAATTTTTTAACCTCTCTGGAATCCCGTGGCGCGATATTCAAATACCTTAGAAATGCTATTACTTCAATTTCTCAAACATATGACTATTTTACACCATTTTAAAGACAAGACTCTCGTTAATCTAACCACACTGTCCGATTTCAAAAAGGCTTTACAACGAAAGCAAAACATTAGATTATGTCAGCAGAGTACCCAGCCAGAAACACCCATTTTTCAAGCTAGCATATAATGTCACATAAACCCAAACCACAGCTAAATGCAGCACTAACCTTTGATGATCTTCATCAGATGACAATCCTAGGACATTATGTTATACAATACATGCATGTTTTGTTCAATCAAGTTCATATTTATAACAAAAACCAACTTTTTACATTAGCATGTGACTAGCATGTGACTAGCATTCCCACCGAACACTTCCGGTGAATTTACTAAATTACTCACGATAAACGTTCACAAAAAACATAACAATTATTTTAAGAATTATAGATACAGAACTCCTTTATGCACTCGCTATGTCCGATTTTAAAATAGCAATATTCTGAGTAGATAGCCCGGCCATCACAGGCTAGCTATTTTGACACCCACCAAGTGTGGTACTCACCAAACTCCGATTTACTATTAGAAAAGTTTGATTACCTTTGCTGTTCTCCATTACCGTACTTCAAAGCATGTCAAACGCTGTTTAAAATCATTTTTTATGCTATTTTTCTCATAAAAAAGCGATAATATTCTGACCGGGAGTTGTTGTTTTCGTTCAAAGAGAGAGAAAGTAAACATGGTGTCGGCTCATGCACGCGCCTCCAGTCCTATTGTCCTCAGATCGACCATTATCCAAATGCGCTAATGTTTTTCAGTCAGGGCCTGCAAAGCCACCATTCATCATTCTGGCGCCTTCTGAGAGCCTATGGGAGCGTTAGAAAATGTCACGTTATGCCAGAGATCCCCTGTTTTGGGTAGAGATGATCAAGAAGGCCAAGATATAGTCAGAGAGAGCGCTTCCTGTTTGGAATCTTCACAGGTTTGGCCTGCCAAATGAGTTCTGTTATACTCACAGACACCATTCAAACAGTTTTAGAAACTTTAGGGTGTTTTCTATCCAAATCAAACAATTATATGCATATTCTAGTTACTGGGCAGGAGTAGTAACCAGATTAAATCGGGTACGTTTTTTATCCGGCCATGCAAATACTGCCCCCTATCCCCAACAGGTTAAGATGAGCGTATTATTTGACTCTATGTACGATAGTTGTATTCCTTTGTCTTTCTTTCCCCACCCCTTCCATTGTGTAACAAGCCACCATATCGGGTAAGTCCACTAGGGTCTTTTCATTGCATTATGTTAGTAATCAATTCAACCTAAACTGTGTGTGTTTATGTATTTCTGTGTAATTATTTAGTTAGTAAGTAAATGAATAATGAAGACAATTTGTGTATCGCTGATTCAACATTTAGGTTAGGGTTCGTGCAGATCTCCAATAATTTTTCAATGTTCAGAATGAGGCTGATGAGGTAATAATGATTAATGGATGACTGGTATGATAACGATATATTCTGATATATTCTTGAGTTAATTCGGGAAACGGTAACTCATTAATCAACTTTTTCCGTGGTGCCCCAAGTTACAAATGAGTTAATTGTTAAACGATTCATTTATTCACGTATTAATTAAAGATAGTTAATTGATTTGATAAAATAGCCATCATGACAGTCACATCACAACAGTGCCTAGGGTCGCTGTCCTGTTGGAAGGTGAACCTTTGGCCCAGTCTGAGGTCCTGAATGCTCTGGAGCAGGTTTTCATCGAGGATCACTCTGTACTTTGCTCTGTTCATCTTTTCCTCAATTCTGACTAGTCTCTTTGTCCCTGCCGCTGAAAAACATCCCCACAGCATGATGCTGCAACCACCATGCTTCACCGTAGTGCTTTTTGACAGGTATCCTCCAGACGTGATGCTTGGCATTCAGGCCAGAGTTCGTTTATTGAGGAGTGGCTTCCGTCTGGCCACTCTACCATAAAGACCTGATTGGTGGAGTGCTGCAGAGATGGTTTTCCTTCTGGAAGGTTCACTCATCGCCACAGAGGAACTCTGAAGCTCTGTCAGAGTGATCATTGTGTTCTTGGCCACCTCCATGACCAAATCCTTTCTCCCCCGATTGCTAAGTTTGGCCGGGCGGCCAGCTCTAGGAAGAAACTTGGTGGTTCCAAACGTCTTCCATTTGAGAATGATGGAGGCCACTGTGTTCTTGGTTACCTTCAATGCTGCAGAAATGTTTTGGTACCCTTCCCCAGATCTGTGCCGACACAATCCTGGCATGGAGCTCTACAGACAATTTCTTGGTTTTTGCTCTGACATGCACTGTCAACTGTAAGACCTTATAAAGACAGGTGTGTGCCTGACTTTATAAGGAAATGTGCAAAGAAATGTGCTTGTTATTATATGGTGTTGCATGTAGATTGATGAGGAATTTGTTTTATTTGATCAATTTTAGAATAAGGCAGTAACGTAACATAATGTGGAAAAAGTCAAGGGGTCTGAATACTTTCTGATAGCACTCTATAGCCTACCTACTCTATATTCTGTTAAAACACAATTTTCAACAGTGCATTTGATTAAACAATTACCTAGTAAATTACATTGGGTTTCACTCACTAATAAACCTCAAAATTGTGCCATTTTACAAACGTTTGAATGCTGAAAGTGACGTGCAGATGTGCTAGATCAGGAATAGGTCTACGTCTTGTTGGTCAGTGCTTGAAGATGCGTGGAGCGCGCAGTTCGACTAGGCTACTGATAATGCCTGGTGTTGTTCTGCATTCAAAAAGACATGTACATCAATAACTGGCAGATGCTGAATATACTGGACAAAAATATAAAGGTAACGTAAATTGTTGGTTCAATGTTTCATGAGCTGAAATATAAAATCCCAGAAATGTTCCATACACACAAAAAGCTTACTTATAACTTAGAAACTTTGTTTAAATTAACTTATTAACTTTTTATTTAACTTATTACCTTTTTGCACAAATTTCTTTCCATCCCGGTTAGTGAGCATTTCTCATTTGCCAAGATAGTCCATACACCTGACAAGTTTGGCATATCAAGAAGCCGATTAAACAGCATGATCATTACACAGCTGCACCTTGCGCTGGGGACAATAAAAGGCCACTCTAAAATATTCAGTTTTGTCACAAATTTAATGTTTGGGTGTCGTTGGTGTGGAGTCAGGCGCAGGAAACAGAAACGTTCAGTACAGTGCTCTTTATTGCACACCAAAAAAGAGTAATCGCCCAAAACAGCAGGGCGTACCAAAACACAAGGTCCCAAAATACAATCCACTACACAGCACACAGTGGAAAAGAACCAACAAGCCCGCACACAGAACAAGCGGGAAGACGGGCTTAAATAGCCCAGCAAATCAACCTAATAGAAAACAGGTGCAACAAATAAAGGCAAAACCAACAGAAAAGGAAAAGGGGATCGGTGGCAGTTAGTAGGCCGGTGATGACAACCACCGAGCGCCACCCAAACAGGGAGAGGAGCCACCCTTAGTAGGAGTCGTGACAACAACAAAATGCCACAGATGTCTCACATTTTGAGGGAGCATAAAATTGGCATGCTGACTGCAGGAATGTCACTAGAGCTGTTGGCAGAAAATGGAATGTTAATTTCTCTACCATAAGCCGCATCCAATGTCATATTACAGAATTTGGCAGTATGTCCAACCGCCCTCACAACCGCAGACCAAGTGTAAACATGCCAGCCCAGGACATCCTCAACCGACTTCTTCACCTGCGGGATCGTCTGAGAGCAGCCACCCGGACAGCTGATGAAACTGAGGAGTATTTCTGTCAGCTCTTTTGTGGAGAAAAACTCATTCTGATAGGCCGGACCTGGCTCCCCAGTGGGTGGCCCTATGCCCTGCCAAGCTCACCCATGGCTGAGCCCCAGTCCAGTCATGTGAATCCATAGTTTAGGGCCGAATGACAAATTAGGGACTAATTTCAATTGACAAATGTTCTTATGTGAACTATAACTCAGTAAAATATTTGACATTTCTGCATGTTGCGTTGGTATTTTTGCTCAGTATAAATGCTTAGTTTTACACTGATGGAGCGGACGCAGTTGTCACAAAAGATGAGAAGTATTTTGGAAGGATGAAAGAAAGAAAGTAATTTGAGCAAAATGTTCAGTGAACCGGCGATTCATAATGTTTGAATCGATTTTCTGACCAATGCATCCTATATTTGGATTGATTTGGGGTCCCGCAAACCAATGCCCTCGTATCTTAAACATTTGAACTGGGGAGCGATGCATATCGGTGAATCATTACATCCCTAGTATGGACTTTATGCCATGACATTTTACATTTGGGATGATATAGTTGTATTGATCACGTCACTTGCTATACCCTTGTTTCATTGAACATTTGATGACATGTGCAAGATGTCCCCAGCCAGGCCCTTCACATAGCCCCTTGCCTATGTTAACTATATTGATTGAAAATGGCTGACGTCCACTTGATTCTCGAGGTTAAGAAATGTCCAAAGGTGTATGACCCATGGCACCCAGTTTTCAAATGAGCAAGAAAGAGATGTCTTGGAATGCCATTGGGCTGATTGTGGGTGCTTCAGCTGAGATTTCATTGAATTATATAGTACACTAGACTTATTAGAAACACATGTTTACTTTTCACCTCACTTTGTTGCTGCTGCATAACATGAGCTATTGAATTCTGGACTGCTTGTCAGTGCTGACCTTCTTTGCAAAATGTCTAGATATCTTCAGATATGTGCTATTGGGGGAAAATTCAGTGTGAAGGCAAACCCCATTTGGAGTTGTTTTTTTATTTTAGCCTGCTAAGAACTATTTGTATTGATCTCACTTCTTACATTTATTGTGAAGGCATAGGCAAAGGTATAGGCTAGTTGAGGCTAGATGAAGTTCAACACCCAGGTGGTAGTCTCCCTGCTGTCTCCTCCGTTGGTTGATAGGGTGCACCCAATCTGCCCTTCTAGGTCTTTTCTCTGATTGTAGGCTGGTGCTGAACAGGCAGAGCACAAGATAAAGATGTATATTTGAAGTTGTAATAGGCCTCATGTTTACTGAGGTGTCATCAACATGGGGGAGAGTGGGGTAAATTGAGCCCTTTTTTACATTCAGCATCACTCCGTCAAGGGAAATATAGTATTCTTTCTAACAATGATATCTAAATGCAGTATATTTCAGGATGTTGTGTATCCCTGGAAATAATACGTTTTGAAAACATACTGTAGCTTGTCCAAAGAAAAGTAGTCTCTTGGCACAACTTACCTCGGGGATGGGGTAAGATGAGCCACAGGACAAGATGGATGAGCTGCCGACACATTACTGTACTGAATGAAATATTAACACTACCTTTTAAAAACCGTGTTCATCTTTATTTCCCAAACAATTTGACACAACCCAATCACAAACACATTTGTGTCTTTTAACCAACACTTTGTACTTTTTTAAACACTTTCAACATAGGCCTTGGTGTTCCCTCATAACCCAGCGATAATACCTTGCATTAATTTCACCTTTATTTAACCAGGTAGGCCAATTGAGAACAAGTTCTCATTTACAACTGTGACCTGGCCAAGATAAGGCAAAGCAGTGCGACAAAAAACAACACAGTTACACATGGGATAAACAAAAGTACAGTCAATAACACAATAGAAAAATCTATATACAGTGTGTGCAAATGGCGTAAGGAGGTAAGGCAATAAATAGGCCATAGTAGCGAAGTAACTACAATTTAAACTGGAGTGATATATGTGCAGATGATGATGTGCAAGTAGAAATACTGGTGTGCAAAAGAGCTAAAAAGTAAATAAAAACAATATGGGGATGAGGTAGGTAGTTGTATGGGCTATTTACAGATGGGCTGTGTACAGCTGCAGTAATCGGTAAGCTGATCAGATAGCTGATGCTTAAAGTTAGTGAGGGAGATATAAGTCTCCAACTTCAGCGATTTTTGCAATTCGTTCTAGTCATTGGCAGATGACCAGTGAGATATACCTGCTGGAGCACATGCTAAGGGTGGGTGTTGTTATGGTGACCAGTGAGCTGAGGCTTGGTGGAGAATGCTGAAGGCACCACTCTGTATCCACTGTGAGGCAGGCTTTGAAGAGTCTTAAAGAAAACTGCAACGTCACATACCAGTGAAGAAATGCTGGATGAGGTACTAAATCATACTATAATAATAATTCATACACAAGCTACTCACAACCAATGTCAAGCTCTGACCTAGGAGAGATGTGTTTCCTCTATTTAGCTAGGCCAGGGTGTGATAGGTGGGTGGGCATTCTATGTTTTGTGTTCTATGTTTTGGCCGGGTATGGTTTCCAATCAGAGGCAGGTGTCTATCGTTGTCTCTGATTGGAAACCATACTTAGGCAGCCTGTTTTTCCTTTGTTTTTTTGTGGGTAGTTGTTTTCCTTTTAGTTGTAAGTACCTGATGGAACTGTCGGCTGTCATTTCTGTTTAACTTTTTAAGGTATAGGGGGCAGTATTTTCATTTTCGATGAAAAGCGTGCCCAGAGTAAACTGCCTAATACTCGGGCCCAGAGTCAAATATTTGCATATTATTAGTAGATTTGGATAGAAAACACTCTGAAGTTTCGAAAACTGTTTGAATGATTTCTGTGAGTATAACAGAACTCATATGGCAGGCAAAAACCTGAGAAAAATCCAACCAGGAAGTGGGAAATCTGAGAATTGTAGTTCTTCTTTTGAATCCCTATCGAAACTACAGTGTCTGTGGGGTCATGTTGCACTTCCTAAGACTTCCATTGGCTGTCAACAGCCTTTAGAAACGTGTTTCATCCTTCTCCTGTTACTGGGCAGAAAATAGGAGCTCAGTCAATGAATGGACTGCCTGGGACCAGTGAGTTGTTTACTGCGCGGGCACTTTTGGTGCGCCGCTCCTTCTTTTTCCTCTGTAATGAATACGCTATTGTTCAGTTGGAATATTATCGACGTTTTATGTTAAAAATAACCTAAGGATTGATTGTAAACAACGTTTGACATGTTTCTATGAACGGTAATGAAACTATTTGACTTTTGTGTCTGGATTTACGCTCACGCGTTATGCCTTTGGATAGTGATCTGAACGCACAAACAAAACGGAGGTATTTGGACATAAATATGGAGTATTTTGAACAAAAGGAACATTTCTTGTGGAAGTAGGAGTCCTGGGAGTGCATTCTGACGAAGATCAGCAAAGGTAAGAAAATATTTACAATACTAATTCTGAGTTTAGTTGACCCCAGAACTTGGCGGTGATCTGTATAGCTTGCTTTGATGGTTGAGCTATGTACTCAGAATATTGAAAAATGTGCTTTCTCTGTAAAGCTATTTTAAAATCTGACACAGTTGTTGCATTAAGGAGAAGTATATCTATAATTCTTTCAATAACTGTTTTATTTATTTTATCAACGTTTATGATGAGTATTTCTGTAAATTGATGTGCTCATTCAGCGGAAGTTTTGGGAGGCAAAACATTTCTGAACATTACGCGCCAATGTAAAATGTTTTTTTTTATATAAACATGAACTTTATTGCGCAAAACATGCATGTATTGTGTAACATGAAGTCTTATGAGTGCCATCTGATTAAGATCATCAAAGGTTACTGAACATTTTAGCTGTATTTTTTTTTTTTGTGATGCATGTCCTTGCTTGGAAAATGGCTGTGTGGTTTTTCTTGTGAAGTTTATGTCCTAACATAATCTAATTTTATGCTTTCGCCGTAAAGCCTTTTTGAAATTGGACAATGTGGTTAGATTAACGAGAAGTTTATCTTTAAAATGGTGTAAAATAGTTGATTGTTTGAGAAAATGAAATTATGAGATTTTTGCTATTTTGTATTTCGCGCCATGCTGTTGATAGTGTTTACCGCGGGTGGGACGCTAGCCCATAGAAGTTAATTTGTATAGTTTTCATTTTTCATTAAAATCAAGACGAACATATTCCACGCTGCACCTTGGTCTACTCATTCGGATGCCTGTGACAACCAAATTATGCTTTAACAGTGTGTCAAATTAAACTTTATTTGTCACATGCACCGAATACAAGTCTAGACTTTACCGTGAAATGTTTACTTACAAGCCCTTAACCAACAGTGCAGTTCAAGAAGAGTTAAGAAAATACTTACCGAGTAGACTAAAATAAAAAGTAATAACAAAAAGTAACACAATAACATACATGAAGGGAACATTTTGACGCCAGCTCTATGGTTAGTGAGAAAGTCCATATTGCAAATGAACGGTCCCTTACTAGACGTCCGTGAACGTTTGTAAAATCTGCGGACGGCGTCGGGCCGTGCACCGGGGCCGGATCTTCCGGGAAGTCACCAAACGGAGTCTCTCGGATGTTCGGTTTCCGTTTTATAAACTTTTCTAATTTTGGTCATTTCTCACCAGTCCCGGATTATACCACAGGAGGGCGAATGGAATCATATTGCAAATGTAACAAACATCACCAATCCCAACGTGGCTTTTATTCCTAAACGGAAAAGACTTTGAAGACGAAACTTTGCGAGCATAAGTTTGGCATAATGGGCAGTTGGCCCCGAACAAGATGGAGTCGAGGCCGCAATGCTTTTTGAGTTAATGCCATTTTTCTGGGATTGAAAGTCAAAAATGAAAATAGAGCGCTAATTTGACCGCTTCACGTCAAAGTACATGAGCCTACAGTGTCAGGAAAAAAAGAACCATACATTTATCTATGGTCATTTAAGAGAAATTGTACAATGTCAAATTGGTGATATTCAAAAAAGCAGTTTTTTTTTCAAAAAAGTTACAGATCCAGTTGCAGCGTGATCAGATGAATCCGTTAAGGCAAGTTTCGGATTTCTGTGATTTTCTGTGATTTTCTGAAACAACACACACTTGTTCAACCCTCTGTAAATAAGTCAGTTCTTAACGTAAAGACATAAAACTCAATATTCTATAAGAGCCTAACCCAAGGAGGATATGTGTTCCCGTTCAGCTTCCTGTGTCAACCAGAAGTGACATAAAATGGTGTCATAAGGGGCTGTTTCGAACGGTTAAAAAGGTCAGATCTTTTCACAACTTCATATGTGTGACTAGGCAACCCTCATGAACTGTAAATCAGTAATTTATCCCATCAGATGTCAAAGAAAAGCTCTCTCACACACACACAAACACACACACACACACACACACACACACACACACACACACACACACACACACACACACACACACACACACACACAGCAAGGATGGAGTGACAGAGTGCGGTGCTTGAAGACACACAGAGCCTGCAATGGCATTACCATTATCTCGAGGCTGTGCCGAGTTCAACAAGATGCCCCCTTTGACTCGCTCGGTCTGAGCGCAGCAACCGTGAGAAAAAGTAGGCCCAAAATGAAGCCTGGCCCTAAATGTCAAGTGCTTTTGGGTGACAGCGAGAGAACCGTTAGGGTTAGAAGCACAATTCAACCTCAGGAACGTTCCTGAGGTCCTCCCGATCTGTGCAAGCCTAACCTTGACCATGTGGCATTAACCCTTAACAGTTAAAAGAAGGTGTTTACATCAACAAGTTTGCAATGACTTTTCTCCCCATAGGAATACATTGCCTATTCCCCTTAATTCAACCTGAAGCCTATGTGGGTTATGAATGAATTATGAACCTGTCTTCTATAACAATCCAACAGGCTACTGTGAAGCCTACCTGTGTTGATTCTAAGCTTCCTGGAGCAACCGGAAGGTGTTAAACACCCTAAAGCTGTTATAATATAACCAACCTGCAGATTGTGAAAATCACTCAATTCAACCCTGTCAGTCAATTCTTAAGGTAAAAACTTAAAACTCAGGATTCTGTTTAAGCCTACCCCAATGACAACGTGTGTAAATTCTAAGCTTCCTGTGCCAACTGGAAGTGCCTTAAATTGGGGTCACAGTAGCTGTTTTGTAGGGTTAAAAAAAAATCACATCTTTCCAAAACTTCATATGTGTGACTAGGTAACCCTCATGATCTGTAAATCAGTCATTTATCCCATCAGATTTGCAAAAAAAACGAACACACACACAGCTAGGCCATAGAGACACACTGTGGGGCTTAGAGGCTTAGAGTGCCTGCAGTAGTTACCCTCGTTCGAACGATTCAAGAACCGTCAGACCTAGAGCTCTGGAACTTTAGAAACATGTTCTAGAGCTCAAGTCGATAGCGCAAGGTGAGTTATGTGTCTCTAGAAGGTTCTCAGACCGAGAAACGGCCTCGTACATTTGCAATATGTTCAATTCATTTTGACCATCACGAAAATGGCGACATTTAGAAAAGTCCCAGAGTCAAAAGACTAGGTGCATTGAAACCGCCTCGTCCCATAGAGACGGACCATAATGTTTCTGTCCAATAGCTCATTCAAGGTGGATTTTCAGCACCAATTAAGACCGTTTCTCGGGCACCGAATGACCTATCGAGCCGAAACTTGTAATTCGGGGTTGCCTCACATAGGCCTACACATAATGTCAGAGCTGGACCCGCAGCTAGAACGTAACTATGTGTTTTATGTTTTTTTTATGGTTTAAACTGAAGGCGCTGTGAATTATGGGCCTGCTCTGATATATGTGATATTTGGCTTCTAAACGAGTTGGAAAAAGGAGATTTGGTGTCAGATGGTATCAGTTTGGTGCCAGTCAATTTTGCATTTCTGCAGTATTTTTGAGCATGTCAAATTCGTGATGCTAAATGCCCATTGAAACATGTTGCAAATGTAACGCACATTTGCAATATGATTCAACAGCAAAAAATATCACCAAATGGACATGATGAAATCAACACAATGAGCGATGGAGAGGAACCACAGTCACTTCCCGGCCATCCTGAGTTCATTGGACCTGTCAATTTAGCATTTCTGCAGTTTTTTGGAGCATGTCAAATTCGTGATGGTAATGGTCATTTTGGACGTTTTTCAAAAAATTGTTGAAAAACAACAGAGTGGGACTTCTCCCTCATCATACATGACAAATAGACCATCTAGGTTGATTCAATGCTTAACATAGGGCTATATATCATTTGGGCAGTATTAATGGCATTTGGACATGGTTCACTGACTTTTGAGTTTGGAAACCGACTTCCTATGATTGTACATGGCAAACGGACAAACATCCTGATTTGGCACATTCAATACTTTCACACATGTATAATTGACAAAAAAATTATTGGACATTTCATTTGGACATTTCTAATGGCATTTGGCAAAAAAATGGAAAAAAGTCACTTTTGACTTCCTATGAAATCATATTCCAAATGCACAAAACATATTCCTTATGCACAAGCAAAAACAACCCAAAAAATTATGTCAATAAAATATGTCAAAAGTATGTTCATACAGCTCTTATACATGTGTACTTGACATAAAAATTGAACGGTCCAGAAAGCACTTTTTTAAGGGGGTGATACTTTTTTTTTAAATGTTTCATTTTATCAAAATTTGACCCTTGTGTGTTGACTTGTGTTACATTTGCAATATGAAAATCCACGGTGGACGCGCTCGCCATCTATAGGATTTTTGGGGTGTTACAATTGGCATTTGCAATATGAAATTTGCAATATGATTTGGATGAATGTGGACCACTTTGGGTGGTATTGGCATTAGGGTGTATGTTTCGTGTGGTGCCAATATGTTGCCATGTTATTTTGTCCATTTCAGGGGGGCTTTCCCTTACAATAACAAGGCTATATACAGGGGGCACCGGTACCGAGTCAGTGTGCGAGGGTACAGGTTAGTTGAGGTCATTTGTACAAGGGTGTGAAGTGACTATGCATAGATAATAAACAGTGACTAGCAGCAGTGTAAAAACGAAGGGGGGAGGGGTCAATGTAAATTGTCCTGTGGCAATTTCATTAACTGTTCAGCAGTCTTACGGCTTGGGGGTAGATGCTGTAGAGGAGCCTTTTGGTCCTAGACCTGGTGCTCCGGTATCGCTTGTGTCAAGGGTGTGAGTACTGGTGGCAAAGTCAGGTGCAGGAGAGCAGAGAGTTGTGAACAGGCGCACACTTTATTCAGGCTGGAGTGAACAAACAAATGGATGCAAACTGCGTCAAAACCTCAAGCAAAAAGGCAAAAGTGCAAAGCGCAAAAAAACACTCACCAAAGCTAATGTACCAAATGAACATATAACGTGCCTAATCACGGAACATGGAAACATAGCCTGGCGCATCACAATAACCACATAACAACAAAGAATTTCACACAAAGACATGGAGGGGAACAGAGGAATAAATACACACAGTGTGATAAGGGAATGAAAACCAGGTGTGCAGGGAACAAGACAAAACAAATGGAACAATGAAAAATGGAGCGGTGATGGCTAGAAAGTTGGTGACTTCGACCGCCGAACACCGCCCGAACAAGGAGAGGAGCCAACTTCGGCGGAAGTCGTGACAGTACCCCCCCCCTTGACGCGCGACTCCAGCGGCGCGCCGACACCGGCCTCGGGGATGACCTGGAGGGCGAGGCTCAAGGCGATCCAGCCGGCGATGGTAGAACTCCCTCAGCAGTTCAGGGTCCAATACATCCGCCGCCAGAACCCAGCACCTCTCCTCCGGACCATACCCCTCCCACTCCATGAGGTACTGAAGGCCCCTCGCCCGACGCCTCAAATCCAGGATGGAACGAACGGAGTACGCCGGGGCCCCCTTGATGTCCCGTACCTCAGATTCCTGGAGCGGACCAACCACCACCGGCCTGAGGAGAGACACATGGAACGAGGGGTTAATACAGTAATTGGGGGAAGCTGTAACCTGTAACACACCTCGTTCACTCTCCTCAGGACTTTGAATGGCCCAACAAACCGCGGACGCAGCTTCCGGCAGGGCAGGTGGAGGGGCAAGTTTCAGGTCGAGAGCCAGACCCCAGTCCGCCGGTGCGAACACCGGGGCCTCACTGCGATGATGGTCCGCGTTGGTCTTTAGGCGCAGCGCGGCTCGCTGGAGGTGAACATGGGCGGCTTCCCAGGTCTCCTCCACACGCCTGAACCAGTTGTCCACCACAGGACCCTCGGTCTGACCCTGATGCCACGGCGCCAGAACCGGCTGGTACCCCAGTATGCACTGAATGGGGGAGAGATTAGTGGAGGAGTGGCGGAGCAAGTTCTGCGCCATCTCAGCCCAGGGCACAAATGCCCCCCACTCCCCCGGCCGGTACTGGCAATAGGACTGCAGAAACCTGCCCACATCTTGGTTCACTCTCTCCACCTGCCCGTTACTCTCGGGGTGAAAACCTGAGGTGAGGCTGATCGAGACCCCCAGACGTTCCGTGAACACCTTCCAGACTCTCGATGTGAACTGGGGACCCCGATCAGACACTATATCCTCAGGCACCTCGTAGTGCCGGAAGACGTGTGTAAACAGGGCTCCGCAGTCTGTAGGGCCGTAGGGAGACTGGGCAGAGGGAGGAGACGACAGGACTTAGAGAAACGATCCGCAACGACCAGGATCATGGTGTTTCCCTGTGAGGGCGGAAGATCGGTTAGAAAATCCACCGACAGGTGTGACCAAGGTCGTTGTGGAATGGGTAAGGGATGTAGCTTACCTCTGGGCAGGTGTCTAGAAGCCTTACACTGGGCACACACCGAGCAGGAGAAAACATAAACCCTCACGTCCTTTGCCACGGTGGGCCACCAGTACTTCCCAGTCAGACAGTGCACCGTCCGACCGATCCCCGGATGACCAGAGGAGGGTGACGTGTGGGCCCAATAGATCAACTGGTCACGGACAGCAGACGGAACGTACATACGCCCGACGGGACACTGGAGGGGAGTGGGCTCTGTACGCAACGCCTGCTCAATGTCCACGTCCATCTCCCACATGACAATCGCTACCAGGCAGGAGGCCGGGAGTATGGGAGTCTGATTCATGGGCCGCTCCTCTGTGTCATACAGCCGGGACAGTGCGTCTGCCTTCATATTCTGGGAACCTGGTCTGTAGGACAGGGTAAACACAAAATGGGTAAAGAACATGGCCCACCTTGCCTGACGAGGATTCAGTCTCCTCGCTTTCCGGATGTACTCCAGGTTGCGTTGGTCAGTCCAGATGAGGAACGGGTGTTTAGCCCCCTCAAGCCAATGTCTCCACACCTTCAACACTTTAACCACAGCCAACAGCTCCCGGTCCAATCACATCATAGTTACGCTCCGCTCGGCTGAGCTTCTTCGAGAAGAAAGCACAGGGGCGGAGCTTCAGTGGCGTGCCCGAGCACTGTGAGAGCACCGCTCCTATCCCAGCCTCGGACGCGTCCACCTCCACTATGAACGTCAAAGAGGGATCCGGATGGGCTAGCACAGGAGCCGAGGTAAACAGAGCTCTTAGCTGCCCAAAAGCCCTGTCCGCCTCAGCCGACCACTGCAACCATACAGGACCCCCCCTTCAGCAGTGAGGAGCAGCCACCTGGCCAAAACCCTGGATAGATCTCCGGTAGTAATTAGCAAACCCTAAAAACCGCTGCACCTCCTTTACCGTGGTGGGAGTCGGCCAATTACGCACGGCTGCAATGCGGTCACTCTCCATCTCCACCACTGATGTGGAAATGCGATACCCTTCCCTGCTGGAAGGACAGGCATTTCTCAGCCTTGACGTACAGGTCATGCTCCAATAGTCGTCCAAGTACCCTGCGCACCAAGGACACATGCTCGGCGCGTGTAGCGGAGTATATCAGAATGTCATCGATATACACCACTACACCCTGCCCGTGCAGGTCCCTGAAAATCTCATCTACAAAGGATTGGAAGACTGATGGAGCATTCATCAACCCGTACGGCATGACGAGGTACTCATAATAGTTTGAGGTGGTACAAAATGCCATCTTCCACTCGTCTCCCTCCCGGATACGCACCAGATTGTATGCGCTCCTGAGATCCAGTTTAGTGAAGAAGCACGCCCCGTGCATCAACTCAATTGCCGTGGCGATGAGAGGTAGCGGGTAACTGTACCTAACCGTGATTTGATTGAGACCTCGATAGTCAATGTACGGGCGCAGACCTCCATCCTTCTTCTTCACAAAAAAGAAACTCGAGGAGGTGGGTGAAGTGGAGGACCGAATGTACCCCTGACGCAGGGATTCAGAGACATATGTCTCCATAGCCGCCGTCTCCGCTTGTGACATGGGATACACGTGACTCCTGCAGCGTCTACCAGGAGATTTATCGCACAATCCCCCCGTCGATGAGGTGGTAATTGAGTCGCCTTCTTTGTACAGAAGGCGAGAGCCAAATTGGCATATTCTGGGGGGATGCGCACAGTGGAGACCTGGTCTGGACTTTCCACTGTGGTAGCACCAACGGAAACCCCTACACACCTCCCTGAGCACTCTCACGACCACCCTGTGAGAGCCCTCTGTTGCCAGGAAATGGTGGGGTTATGACGAGCCAACCAGGGAAGGCCTAGTACCATGGGAAATGCAGGAGAGTCAATGAGGAAGAGACTGATTCTCTCTGGCCAGGGAGATGGTGGCTTCTCTGATTAGCCCGGACCCTTATGGTCAACTATCCAGAGCGTGTACCGGGAAAGGTCTAACCACAGGAATAATGGAGATCCCTAAACTAAGGGCGAACGCTCTGTCGATAAAATTCCCAGCTGCGCCTGAATCGACGAGCGCCTTATGCTGGGAATGCGGGGAAAACTCAGGAAAACAAACAGGTACAAACAGGTGGACAACAAAGTACTCTGGATGAGAGTGGTGCAGACTCACCTGGGGTCACGTCAGAGTGCCCTGCCTGCTGCCTCGACTCCCAGAGGGACCAACCCGGCACCGACCGGCAGTGTACCCTCAGCGGCCACAGATGGTGCACGTGAAGGCCCCTCCTCCAACCTCCCTACGCGCAGCCCCTCCCAGCTCCCTGGGCACCGGAGCGGGGGTGCTGGAAGATGGAACCAACAGAGCCCCCTCTGGACGTCCGTGGGTGACCAGCAGGTTATCCAACCGGATGGACAAATCCACTAGTTGGTCAAAAGTGATGGTGGCATCCCTGCAGGCCAACTCCCGTCGGACGTCCTCGGCAGGCTGCATCGGTAATGGTCGATGAGGGCCATGTCGTTCCATCCTGCTCTGGCGGCGAAGGTCCGGAATTCCAGGGCGAACTTCTGGGCTCTCCTCGTCCCCTGCCTCAAATGGAAGAGCCGTTCCCCCGCCACTCTTCCTTCGGGCGGAAGGTCGAAGACGGCACGGAAGCTGCGGGTGAACTCCTTGAAGTAGTCCAATGCCGCGTCTCCTTCCCCCCACATGGCGTTTGCCCACTCCAGAGCTCTCACCGAGAGGCATGAGACGAGGGCGGGCACTCTCTCCCTTCCCGTGGGAGCTAGGTGAACGGTGGCCAGGAATAGGTCCAGTTGTAAGAGGAACACCTGGCACTGTGCTGTCGTCCCATCATACTCCCTGGGAAGGGAGAGACGCATCCCACTGGAACTGGATCCGGACGGGATGGGTAGAGGTGACCGCGGTTGCGCTGGTCAAGACCTCCTGTCTCTCCCAGCGGTCCACAGATTGATGCAAACTGCATCAAAACCTCCAGCAAAAAGGCAAAAGTGCAAAGCGCAAAAAAACACTCACCAAAGTTAATGTACCAAATGAACATACAACGTGCACAAACACGGAACATGGAAACATAGCCTGGCGCGTCACAATAACCACATAACAACAAATAATTTCACACAAAGACATGGAGGGGAACAGAGGAATAAATACATGCAGTGTGATTAGGGAATGAAAACCAGGTGTGCAGGGAACAAGACAAAACAAATGGAACAATGAAAAATGGAGCGGCGGTGGCTAGAAAGCCGGTGACGTCGACCACCGAATGCTGCCCGAACAAGGAGAGGAGCAGACTTCGGCGGAAGTCGTGACAGCTTGCCGTGTGGTGGATGGATGGCAGGATGGCAGGAAGCTTGGCCCTGGAATGTACTAACCCATTCGCACTACCCTCTGTAGCGCCTTATGGTCAGATGCCGAGAAGTTGCCATACCGGGCAGTGATGCAACCTGTCAGGATGTTCTCGACGGTGCAGATGTAGAACCTTTTGAGGATCTGGGGACCCATGCCAAATCTTTTCAGTCTCCTGAGGAGGAATAGGTTTTGTCGTGTCCTCTTCACGACTGTCTTGGTATGTTTGGACCATGATAGTTTGTTGGTGATGTGGACACCAAGGAACTTGAAACTCTCGACCCACTCCACTGCAGCCCCTGTCGATGTTAAACTCTCTGGGAAATGTGGGACGCTAGCGTCCCACCCGCGGGACACACTATTCAACAGCCAGTGAAATAGCAGAGCGGCAAATTCAAAACAACAAAAATCGTATAATTCAAATTTCTCAAACATGCAGCTATTATATCCCATTTTAAAGATACACTTCTCGTTAATCCAACCACATTGTCCGATTTCAAAAAGGCTTTACGGCGAAACCATAACATTAGATTATGTTAGGACAGCGCCGAGACAAGAAAAACCACACAGCCATTTTCCAAGCAAGGAGAGGCGTCACAAAAAAATAGAAATACAGCTAAAATTAATCACTAACCTTTGATGATCTTCATCAGATTGCACTCATAGGACTTCATGTTACACAATACATGTATGTTTTGCTTGATAAAGTTCATATTTATATAAATAAAAAAAACATTTTACATTGGCGTGTAATGTTCAGACATGTTTTGCCTCCCAAAACTGCCTGTCACGTCCTGCCTAGCAGAGGGAGCAATTGTATTAGTTTTGGTCAGGACGTGGCAGAGATTTTGTGTTACGTGTGAGTTGGTGGTTGGACTCCCAATTGAAGGCAGGTGTGTTGAGTTGCCTTTGATTGGGAGTCCTATATAGTAGTGTGTGTTTTTCCTTGTGGTTGTGGGTAATTGTTTCTGTTCAGTGAGATATGCTGTCAGTACTGTTTAGCTGTAGGTTGTTTATTGTTTTTGTAAGTGTATAGTGTTCCGTATTGCATTAAAGATGACGAACACGAACTCCGCTGCATTTTGGTCCACTTCTCTCCATGACGATAGCCCTTACACTGCCGGTGAATGAGCACATCAATTTACAGAAATTCTCATCATAAACGTTGATAAAATATTAACTTGTTATGGATAGGGGGCAGTATTTTCACGGCCGGATAAAAAACATACCCGATTTAATCTGATTATTACTCCTGCCCAGAAACTAGAATATGCATATAATTATTAGCCTTGGATAGAGAACACTCCAAAGTTTCTAAAACTGTTTGAATGGTGTCTGTGAGTATAACAGAACTAATTTGGCAGGCCAAAACCTGAGAAGATTCCTTACAGGAAGTGCCCTCTCTGACCATTTCTTGGCCTTCTACACTTTCTTTATTGAAAACTGAGGATCTCTGCTGTAACGTGACACTTCCTACGGCTCCAATAGGCTCTCAGAAAGCGGCAGAATGTTGAATGATGACTTTGCAGGCCATGGCTGAAAAACAGTAGCGCATTTTGGATAGTGATCGATCAGAGAACAATGAGACTGGGGGCGCGTGCATGAGAAGACTCCATGTTTTTATTTTCAGTCTTTGAACGAAAACAACGACTCCCGGTCGGAATATTATCGCTTTTTTACGAGAAAAATTACATAAAAATTGATTTTAAACAGCGTTTGACATGCTTCGAAGTACGGTAATGGAATATTTTGAATTTTTTTGTCACGAAACGCGTCGGGCGCGTCACCCTTCGGATAGTGTCTTGAACGCACGAACAAAACGCCGCTATTTGGATATAACTATGGATTATTTGGAACCAAACCAACATTTGTTATTGAAGTAGAAGTCCTGGGAGTGCATTCTGACGAAGAACAGCAAAGGTAATCAAATTTTTCTTATAGTAAATCGGAGTTTGGTGAGGGCCAAACTTGGTGGGTGTAAAAATAGCTAGCCTGTGATGGTGAGCTATCTACTCAGAATATTGCAAAATGTGCTTTCACCAAAAAGCTATTTTAAAATCGGACATAGCGATTGCATAAAGGAGTTCTGTATCTATAATTCTTAAAATAATTGTTATGTTTTTTGTGAACGTTTATAGTGAGTAATTTTGTAAATTCACCGGAAGTTTTCGGTGGGTATGCTAGTTCTGAACGTCACATGCTAATGTAAAAAAGCTAGTTTTTGATATAAATATGAACTTGATTGAACAAAACATGCATGTATTGTATAACAAAATGTCCTAGGGTTGTCATCTGATGAAGATCATCAAAGGTTAGTGCTGCATTTAGCTGTGGTTTTGTTTTTTGTGACATTATATTCTAGCTTGAAAAATGGGTGTCTGATTATTTCTGGCTGGGTACTCTGCTGACATAATCTAATGTTTTGCTTTCGCTGTAAAGCCTTTTTGAAATCGGACAGTGTGGTTAGATTAACGAGAGTCTTGTCTTTAAATAGCTGTAAAATAGTCATATGTTTGAAAAATTGAAGTTTTCGGATTTTAGAGGAGTTTGTATTTCGCGCCACGCCCATCATTGGATATTGGAGCAGGTGTTCCGCTAGCGGAACATCTAGATGTAAGAGGTCCTGTTGGGGCTAAGGGGCAGTATTGAGAATTTTGAAAAAAATATGTGCCCATTTTTAAAGACTCGGTCAGGGAGAGGTTGAAAATGTCACTGAAGAAACTTGACAGTTGGTCTGTGCATGCTTTGAGTACACGTTCTGGTAATCTGTCTACCCCAGCGGCATTGTAAATGTTGACCTGTTTAAAGATTTTGTTCACATCGGCTACCGAAAGCATTATCACACAGTCATCCAGAACAGCTGGTGGTCTCGTGCATGCTTCAGTGTTGCTTGCCTCGAAGCGAGCATAAAAGGCATTTAGGTCGTCTGGTAGCTCGCATCTGGGTTTCCCTTTGTAGTCCATAATAGTTTTCAAGCCCTGCCACATCCAACGAGCATCCGAGCCGGTGTAGTAGGATTCAGTCTTAATCCTGTACTGACGCTTTGCTTGTTTGATAGTTCGTCTGAGGGCAGAGCGGGATTTCTTATAAGAGTCCGGATTAGTCTCCCGCTCCTTGAAAGCGGCAGCTATAGCCTTTAGCTCAATGTGGATGTTGCCTGTAATCCATGGCTTCTGGTTGGGATATGTACGTACAGTCACTGTGGGGACAACGTCGTCGATGCACATACTGATGAAGCCGATGACTGAGGTGATGTACTCCTCAAGGCCATTGGATGAATCCTGGAACAAATTCCAATCTGTGCTAGCAAAAACAGTCCTGTATTGTAGCATCCTCGTAATTTGACCACATCCGTATTAAGTGAGTTACTGGTAGTTCCTGCTTTAGTTTTTTCTTGGAAATGTCCCACTAGCTCTATATTGTCCCTATAGTCGTTCAGCCACGTCTCGGTGAAACATAAGATGTTACAGTTAATGTCCCGTTGGTATGATAATCTTAAATCGTAGGTTATCAATTTTATTTTCCAATGATTACACGTTAGCAAGAAGAACAGATGGCAGTAGGAGTTTACTCGCTTGCCTATGGATTCTCAGAAGGCTGCCCGATCTGCGCCCCCTTTTCCTGCATCTTTTCTTTACGATATGGGCCAGCTCCAGTGAAAGCAGGATATCCTTCTCATCGGACTCGTTAAAGGAAAAAGTTTCTTCCAGTCCGCAGGGAGTAATCGCTGTTCTGATGTCCAGAAGTTATTTTCGGTCATAAGAGACGGTAGCAGCAACATTATGTACACAATAAGTTAAATATGTTACACAAAACGCAAAAAAATAACAAATAACACAATTGGTTAGGAGAATGTAAAACTTCAGCCATGTTCTTCGGTGTGTATACTGTATGTGTGAATTAACATGTTAGTAAGAGTAACATGTTACACCCCCGTCAAACGGATACAGAAACAAATACATGACTGAATAAACCCTTCAGGAGAATTATGTTTCTCGGTACACAACTGAACAAAGACAGATCTATCCATTAAGCCATTAGCCGCTCCTACCCTGCACTTCTCTCCCTACCACTTACAGCATTCTCTTTGCTGTTTTACACTGTGGTGTTAGAGACAACTATCTTGTTACATTTAGTCAGTGGAAGTAAAGAAGTCCTATTGCTCAAAATATTGCGGGAAGTGTCAACAGGTCAACACCAATGGATGGCGTCACTGATGTGTTTGTTCACATTTTCTTCTTTTTACTCTCTCACTCACATATTTTCTCTTTCACAGACTCCTCACAGTCTCTCCACTGGCACAAATAAACACCAGATGCATTAACAGTTGCAATTGGAGCACCAGTCACACTGACAGGAGGTCAGAGGGGCATCATATACTGCACCTGTACTGAACATATTTGTTTTTAAAGAGTCCAGGGTCATGTTTATTAAGGCATGCAACGGAAAACATTTTTCAACAGCAAAAACGAAAATGAACAGTCTCTGTAGTTCCTCCCTGTTTCCGTCCAGCTTCTTCTGTTTGGCTCCCAATGAACACACCCAGGGTTTTTTCTGTCTTCTAGATTGACAGGAGGAGGGTGATTACTTTTATGGTGTCCAGTGATGTCTTTACTGTAGTATGGCCGGTACTAGAGTGCGTTGTGAGCAGCATATGTGATTGCTTGTGAATGAGGGAGAACAAGTTTGTGTGTGGGTATAGGGACACCTGTGTGCAGGGGTCATTGGGCATCGGCAAGAGTGGCTTCTTAAAGGTGTGACTGGTTTCAATCTCTGTCCCCCACACTCTACACACCCCTTCTCTCCCCCCTCCCCACCTCCTGTTCTCATTAGGGATGGTCACTACATCTCTTCCCTGGGCACCTGGAGTAGCTACAACCATTAGCCCAATTAGAAGTGGCTTTACCTGCACTGGGGCAGGGCAGCGGGCCACAGAAACGCTATTAAATTTAGATCAGCCTCGGCTCAATGCCTGCCCATGGAAACAGTTAACTCATGCTACATCTGAGACCCCCAACACCAGAATGCTAATACCTGACTATGACTCCTGTATGTTCAAATAAAATCACATTTTATTTGTCACATAGACGTGTTTAGCAGATGTTATTGCGGGTGTAGTGAAATGCTTTTGTTTCTAGCCCCAACAGTGCAGTAATATCCAACAATTTCCCAACAATACACACAAATCTAAAGTAAAGGAATGGAATTAAGAAAAAAAAATATTTGGAGAAGTAATGTCAGAGCGGCATGTGACTAGTGTTAATTTTTAAAGTGGCCAGTGATTTCAAGTCTATGTATATAGGGTAGCAGCCTCTAATGTGCTAGTGATGGCTGTTTAACAGTCTGATGGCCTTGAGATGGAAGCTGTTTTTCAGTCTCTCGGTCCCAGCTTTGATGCAACTCTACTGACCTCGCCTTCTGGATGATAGTGTGGTGAACAGGCAGTGGCTCGGGTGGTTGTTGTCCTTGATGATCTTTTTGGCCTTCCTGTGACATCGGGTGCTGTAGGTGTCCTAGGGTGCAGGTATTTTGTCCCCGATGATTCGTTGGGCAGACAGCACCACCCTCTGGAGAGCCTTGCGGTTGCGGTCGGTGCAGTTGCCGTACCAGGCTTTTATACAGCACGTCAGTAAGCTCTCAATTGTGCATCTGTAAAAGTTTGTGAGGGTATTAGGTGCCAAGTCAAATTTCTTCAGCCTCCTGAGGTTGAAGAGGCGCTGTTGCACCTTCTTCACCACACTGTCTGTATGGGTGGACAATTTCACATCCTCAGCGTCATCTTCAGCGATGAGCTTGCATCCTTGTGGGGCCCAAGTGTTGAGGATCAGCGAAGTGGAGGTGTTGTTTCCTACCTTCACCACCTTGGGGCGGCCCGTCAGGAAGTCCAGGATCCAGTTGAACAGGGCGGGGTTAAGACCCAGGGCCTCAAGCTTAATGATGAGCTTGGAGGGTACTATGGTGTTGAATGCTGAGCTGTAGTCAATGAACAACATTCTTACATACTGTAGGTATTCCTCTTGTCCAGATGAGATAGGGCAGTGTGATATGATCCTTGACTAGTCTTTCAAAGCACATCATGATGACAGAAGTGAGTGCTACTGGGCGATGGTCATTTATTTCAGTTACCTTTGCTTTCTTGGGTACGGGAACAGTGGTGGATATCTTGAAGCATGTGGGGACATGTAAATGCAGATGTACTGCTTTTGTGTGTCTTTTTTAAACAGGAGCTGGGCAGTCCCACTCATAGTTGTGTTTTATTTAACTGAGGATAGTGGAGAGAAGAGAGTTGTTTTTGTACAATGGCAGTGGGCTGGATTTGAACCCATGTTGGCTATGGCATAATGTGTGTCGGGGTCAGCAGTACAAACCGCTGGACCATACAAGCCATGCAGATCCCTTGTTGATTGGTATAAAGTGCACTCCACTCTCCACTCTCCTATATTAGGCGACGTCGTTTGGTTTGGGGATGACAACACAGCATTCTCTGTATTGTTAGCATTCATTTCAAGCTCAGTCATCTCTGCTGCTAGCAGATGTTTGCTAAGTTCCCCGTATTGTAACTTGCTCTACGTTACTCTTTTTTTGTGTCTGCATTAGCACAGTATATGATCCCAATTGTAGCCCCCAGATGCCGGTAATTTGAAAAAGTCGTTTGTGTTGATTTTTGGGTGCACTGAAACATGTCATGTGCTGTAATAAAAAAAACATAATATCTGCACTCTGACATCTTTATGCACATCTGTCAATAGCTATAGAAATAATAAAGATTATTATAAGTAATAAAATATAATCAATTCACACTCAAATAGAGATGAGTAAGTGAAGAAATGGAAAGTGTGAGAAAAAAAAAGATGGATGGGGAGGAAAGTCAGAGAGGCAGCCGGCTAGATGGAGGGCGGAAGGAAGCTGAGTGTGAAATTGATATACGACAAAACAGATTGGAGCTGCACCAAAATACATCTGAATTGGGTCCTGACAGAACCCATAGATAGCAAGATGCGCTGCAGTGTAGCCACTGTTTAGTTTTGGACAGTTTACTTTTTGGCACTGTTTGTGTGTGAGAGAGAGGCTGGTGACGCAACGCACTTCCGCGTTGTCTCCATACTGATGTACAGTTTTTTATGTTGTTTTTTAATGTGCTGTTTGTTGCTACTTGGCTACCTGCCAAACTTTTTGCTTTTTACTCTTTTTACTCTTTTTACTCTCCTCATGGCGAGGATAGCAGAGCTGCAAGCTCGGCTTCAGACGAAATCATTAGTCAAGGGCAATTTATGTGTCGTAAAGGATGATACAGCGTCTGTGCCACCAGTAGATACAGGTAGCACTGTTAATCCCCCTGCACAGTCCCCGCAGCCGGAAATATTTCTCATGGAATCTGGGAAGAAATGCTTTCAGCAAGCTCAACCGGTGTCGCACATTCAGCCGATAGAAACTTTCAACGGGTTTTCCCCAGTAAGCAAGGAGTCGGAGTCAGAGCCCAAGCCTTCTCAGGTCTGATCAGACCAAAGGACAGATTTCCACCGGTCTAATGTCCATTGCTCGTGTTTCTTGGCCCAAGCAAGTCTCAAAGACTCCAGTCACCCAAGTCATAGACTGTTTTCTCTGCTACCACATGGCAAGTGGTGCCAAGTCTAGTACCAAAATGCTTCTTAACAGCTTCTACCCCAAGCCATAATACTGCTGAACGATTAATCAAATGGCCACCCGGACAATTTACATTGACACCCCCCCCCCTTTGTTTTTACACTGCTGCAACTCACTGTTTATTATCCATGCATAGTCACTTTACCCCTACCTATATGTACAAATTACCTTGACTAATCTGTACCCCCACAAATTGACTCGGTACCCCCTGTATATTGCCTTGTTATTGTTATTTTATTGTGTTACTTTTAATTATTTTTTAATTTAGTTCATTTGGTAAATATTTTCTTAACCAACAATGCAGTTCAAGAAAGAGTTAAGGGCTTGTTAGTAAGTAAGCATTTCACGGTAAGGTCTACAACTGTTGTATTCGGCACGTGACAAATAAAGTTTGATTTAATGTGATTATTCTTATTGGTGTCCTTTAGTAGTGGTTTCTTTGTAACAATTTGACCATGAAGGCCTGATTCACAGTCTCCTCTGATCAGTTGATGTTGAGATGTGGCTGTTACTTGAACTCTGTGAAGCATTTATTTGGGCTGCAATTTCTAAGGCTGGTAACTCTAATGAAAGTGCAGCAGAGGTAACTCTGGGTCTTCCTTTCCTGTGGCGGTCCTCATGAAAGCCAGTTTCATCATAGCGCTTGATGGTTTTTGCAACTGCACTTGGAAAAAACATTCAAAGTTCTTGACATTTTCTAGATTGACTGACCTTTGTGTCTTAAAGTAATGATGGACTGTCGTTTCGCTTTGCTTATTAGCTGTTCTTGCCACAACTGAAATGCTCAAACGTATTAAGAAGGATAGAAATTCCACAAATGTACTTTTAACAAGGCACATCTGTTAATTGAAATGCATTCCAGGTGACTACCTCATGAAGCTGGTTGAGAGAATGCCAAGAGCGTGCAAAGCTGTCATCAAGGCAAAGGGTGGCTATTTGAAGAATCTAAAATATTACATGTATTTTGATTTGTTTAACACTTTTTTGGTTACTACATGATTCCATATGTGTTATTTCATAGATTTGAAGTCTTCACTATTATTCTACAATGTAGAAAATAGTCAAAATAAAGAAACACACTGAAATGAGTAGGAGTCCAAACTTTTGAATAGTACTGTAGGTCACAAAGCGCAACAACTTCAGCGTGTTACTTAGCTAGAAAAATGTGTTGGCGTCGAGTAATTGTCTCTGGCCCCCTCCCAGTTAAGGGGAGTGACGAGCTCCACAGCAGACTCGCACAACTCAATCACTGGTTGAAAACTGTTTTCTGACCCACCCAAAAGATAAATTATTTGTAGTTAACTGGCCCTCTTTCTGGGACTCCCCCACAAACAGGACCTCATGAAGCTGGTTGAGAGAATGCCAAGAGCGTGCAAAGCTGTCATCAAGGCAAAGGGTGGCTATTTGAAGAATCTAAAATATTACATGTATTTTGATTTGTTTAACACTTTTTTGGTTACTACATGATTCCATATGTGTTATTTCATAGATTTGAAGTCTTCACTATTATTCTACAATGTAGAAAATAGTCAAAATAAAGAAACACACTGAAATGAGTAGGTGTCCAAACTTTTGAATAGTACTGTAGGTCACAAAGCGCAACAACTTCAGCGTGTTACTTAGCTAGAAAGATGTGTTGGCGTCGAGTAATTGTCTCTGGCCCCCTCCCAGTTAAGGGGAGTGACGAGCTCCACAGCAGACTCGCACAACTCAATCACTGGTTGAAAACTGTTTTCTGACCCACCCAAAAGATAAATTATTTGTAGTTAACTGGCCCTCTTTCTGGGACTCCCCCACAAACAGGACCAAGCATGGCCTGCTGAGGTGTGATGGGGTGCTCTCATCTTATCTATCAACATAGACAGTTCTAACTGCTCTAGCTTCCAAGGAGAAAGGGTACAGGCCAAGAAGCCGCCTACCAGTTTAGCGGAGTCTTCCACTAGCACAGTCAGCGTAGTCAGCTCAGCTTTCCCCATTGAGACCGTGTCTGTGCCTCGATCTAGGTCGGTCAAAACTAAACATGGCGGTGTTCGCCTTACTAATCTCACTGGAATAAAAACTTCCTCCATTCGTGTCATTATCTTATATAATATCTTCTCAAAATAGGACTATGTCGTGACTTCAGTATCCTTAATGTGATGACATGCTATTTTATCAGAAAAATATTATGTGATTGAGTTAAATCATGCAACAATTAACTCATTAATAACCTGGGGCACCACGGAGAAGTTTATTTAAGGAGTTCTGACTTCCGAAATAACTCTAAGAGATCTAAAGATATTACATTTCAGTCATCAATCAGTCATTAATTATTCTTTATCTTCTATCAGTCATCTGAATGTCATAAAATTCTTGGTTATCTGCACAAACCCTAGTTTCCATAATGAATCAGCAATATACAAATTGGCCTAATTATTTATTTACTAACTAAATCATCACAGAAATACATAACAAACAAACAGTAGATATTGGTTACTAACAATGATGGAAAAGTCCCTAGTGGGCTAAGCCGATATGACGGCTTAGTAGACAAAAGGAAAGGGGTGGGGACTGAAAAAGAGCGGGAAAGACAAAAAGGATTCACTACACCCAGTCTATAATTATATTAATTGAAATGCTAATCCTTTGCACAAGAAAGGCCGCTCATTCGAGAATAATTGCAATTTATTTATTTACGCCCGTATGTCGGTGTTGTCTTCTCAGTTGGAATCCTCGATCGTCCTGTAGGGTCCATCAGTCTCTGGTTCACTTTCCCAGAAGTATTTCGTGATAAAGATGGTTAGAATGGGTACTTCAGAGTAGCATTTGTAAATGTTCTCATAGAATAGAGGTTTCGGCGGTTGACGGAATTCTCGTTCTGGATTTCTGTAATTTGTTGCGGCAGACTAGTAATTATATGTCTAAGATTTGCTCTTATTCTGTAGTGATCAATAGTCTCAGAGTTTAACCATTTGCAACCTTAGTTAACACCGTGGTTTGTGTGGTCTTAACCATTCGAGATCCGGCTTACTGTGGTCTCTTCGGCATGAAATGTACATTTCGTCACGGGTGGTTTTATACATTTCAGTAGAAAAGGGCGATCCATGGCGCCGATGTAATGTCTATGCTCTCGTGGGCGTGGTTAATGACTTGGTTAACTTTATATTAAAACCCATATTTTCTCATTTAAAGTTAACATTACATTACATCTTTTCACAAATAGTTTCATGTTTAATCACATACGTTTCACAATATTTAGATGTAAACTTGACAGCTGGGAAATGTACACTTTAAGAGATACCGTTATGTGTGTTATCTGTCCTTCATCAGATCACCAAATGAAACACACTTGTCATAACTGTCCCTTAACTTCTCTAAGTTAGGGGGCAGTATTTTCACGGCCGGATGAATATGCATATTATTAGAAGATTTGGATAGAAAACACTCTGAAGTTTCTGAAACTGTTTGAATGATGTCTGTGAGTATAACAGAACTCATATGGCAGGCAAAAACCTGAGAACAATCTAACCAGGAAGTGAGAATTCTGGTGCTTGTAGTCCTTTCAAGTCATTGCCAATCGAACACACAGTGAGTTAGCGTTCATTTTGCACTTCCTAAAGCTTCCACTAGATGTCAACAGTTTTTAGAAAGTTGTTTGAGGCATCTATGATGAACAGAGACCGAACAAGAAGGCTGGGAAGTTGGTCACCCAGGGAAGGATATCAGTTAATTGGCGCGCATTCACGAGAGAGGTAGCTCTGTTCGAAAACGTTTTTCAAGACACTGGAATCGGTTGGAATATTACTGAATTTTCACGTTCTAAAGGCCCTAAGGCTTGATGCTTTACAACGTTTGACATGTTTGAACGAATGTAAATAGTAACTTTTTTTACTTTTCTTCGTGACATTTTCAGCGCGCTTCCTACATTTGGAGTAATTGAACTGAACGCGCGAACAACATGGAGCTATTTGGACATAAATGATGGAGTTTATCGAACAAAATAACATTTATTGTATACCTGGGATTCCTGGAAGTGCCTTCTGATGAAGATCATCAAAGGTAAGTGAATATTTCTAATGCTATTTAATATTTTAGATGACTCCAAAATGGCGGGTATCTGTATTGCCTAGTGTATTTTTCTGTGCGCAGTACTCAGATTATTGCAAAGTGTGCTTTCCCAGTAAAGTTATTTTGAAATCTTTCACAACGTTCGCATAAAGGAGATGTTCGTCTATAATTCTTTGAATGACAGTTTAATATTTTATCAACGTTTATGACGAGTATTTTTGTAAATTGTAGTGCTGATCACCGAGAGTATTGGAGGGAAAATATTTTCTGAACATCACGCGCCAATGTAAAATGCTGTTTTTAGATATAAATATGAACTTGATCGAACAAAACATGCGTGTATTGTGTAACATGATGTCCTAGGAGTGTCATATGATGAAGTTCGTCAAAGGTTAGTGCTTCATTTAGCTGTGTTTTGGGTATTTATGATGCATCTAGTTGCTAGGAAAATGGCTGTGTGATTATTTGTGTCTATGTACTCTCCTAACATAATCTAATGTTTTGCTTTCGCTGTAAAGCCTTTTTGAAATCGGACAATGTGGTTCGATTCAGGAGAAGTGTATCTATAAAATGGTGCAAAATAGTCCTATGTTTGAGCACTTTGAATTATGACATTTTGTGGTTTTGAATTGCGCTCAGATTTTTCACTGGCTGTTGAATAGTGTGAACCGTGGGTGGGACGATTGCGTCCCACCTGCCCGAGAGAGGTTAAATGTCCACGGACCATTCCCTCATTCTCAAAAGTAGAGATATTGTTTAATTCTCCCATTTTGGGAATTAGGATTTTGAACAAGTCTAGGGCTTTGTTCTCTCTCTCTCAATACTGGATGTCCAAAGAGGGAGAGTGTTCCTTCCAGGAATTTACGACCTGTCGTTAAGTCATAAAACTAAAGAGGGGGGGGCTATGATACCCCAGGGCACATCATGACAACAACTTAATGTCAGATCTCTAGCTTCCAAGGCAGTCATAGTCAATTAACTAATCACTGATCATAACCTATATGTGATTGGCCTGACTGAAACATGGCTCAAGCCTAATGAATTTACTTTGTTAAATGAGTGTTTAATGAGGCCTCTCCTCCTGGTTACAATAACCATCAATAGTATATGTCAATCTAGCAAACCATAAATCAATCTAGCAAACCATACATTTTGGTTAGTTTCTAACTTGTTAGAAGGTGTAAACGGTGCAGTAAAATGGTTACTTGCATTGTTGAGTCTTTTTTTTAGACAGTAGCTAGCTAGCTAAACAATTAACCATAATCCCAACATAACGTTACTACCCTGCATGAATCTACAAGTAGCTAAAGCTAACCAACTAGTTAGGTTCAATGCTAGCTAGCTAGCTCGTTAACATTAGACAATAACTAGCAATGCAAATGGCTTTGAGATATGAATAACATTACTACACAGATCATACACGTAACGTTAGCTAGCCAAACAGCTAATTTTAGCTAGCTAACAGTACGCTTTAACTTACAATGAAAACGACTTTCTGACAAAATTAGAAACTTGTAATATCTGAAAATGTAGCTAGCTAGACTCTCTTACATGTATACATGGATGAACGTTTCTCACTCTGTCACTGATGTCATGGGTTGCCCTTAGTTTGAAGATTTAATCCAAGCAGGTGTTTCATACAACAGCCTTCTGTGTTCTCTTTTTGACTCCCTCCACATTTACAATCAAAAGCCTGAATTTTCTCCATCTCCATAGCAATCATACTCTGCTTCCAACGGGCATTGCACTGATTTCAAAACTCAGTCCTCCAAAAAGTGGAGAGCCTAAGCAACAATTGTGCAGTTCGTGATATCTTTCAAAAAAGCAGCTTTAAAAAGGATTACCTTCACATACTAAGCAGCTCATGTTATATACAGAAGCATGCTACATCCTCTCGGGTGGTGCAGCAGTCTAAGGCACTGCATTGCAGCACTTGAGGCGTCACTACAGACCCTGGTTTGATCCCAGCTGGGGAGCTGATGAATAACTGGTGAATTTACGAACGCTCAACACCCGTAGAATATGGCTGGTGTCAGTAAACGTCAGCAAAAAAAGCGTAATTACATTTTTGCAAGGTAACACAGTTACTGTCACTAACGCTCTGGATAACATGAAAACAGCCTAACCAGCTCTGCGAGGGTGAGAAAAATGGTCAGAGTGGAGTGTTCTCTCATTATGTGTCAGAGAGTAGCTAGCAAGCTAGCCAATGTTAGCCAGTTAGTGTGGGTGCTTGACTGCAGTTGTGAGGTTAGTATGTTCAGATCAGCATGAGCATCCTGTGTGCTCTGAACGCGAAACTCTCTGAATTTACGAATGGACAATCTGACAGCACAGTTGCTGTCCCCAATGCTCTGCATAACCTAACCTCTCTAGGGTAGGGGGCAGTATTTTCACGGCCGGATAAAAAACGTACCCGATTTAATCTGGTTATTACTACTGCCCAGAAACTAGAATATGCATATGCATATATGCATATAATATGCATATAATGGCTTTGGATAGAAAACACCCTAAAGTTTCTAAAACTGTTTGAATGGTGTCTGTGAGTATAACAGAACTCATATGGCAGGCAAAAACCTGAGAAGATTCCTTACAGGAAGTGGCCTGTCTGACCATTTCTTGGGCTTCTACACTCTCTTTATTGAAAACTGAGGATCTCTGCTGTAACGTGACACTTCCTACGGCTCCCATAGGCTCTCAGAAGGCGGCAAACCGGTGAATGATGTCTTTGCAGGCCCTGGCTGAAAAACACTAGCGCATTTGGTTAATGGTCGATCAGAGAACAATGAGACTGAGGTGCGTGCACGAGGCAACACCATGTTTTTATTTTTTCGTCTTTGAACTAAAACAGGGTTTCCCGGTTGGAATATTATCACTTTTTTACGAGAAAAATGGCATAAAAATTGATTTTAAACAGCGGTTGACATGCTTCGAAGTACGGTAATGGAATATTTAGAATTTTTTTGTCACGAAACGCGTCGGGCGCGTCACCTTTCGGATAGTGTCTTGAACGCACGAACAAATAACTATGGATTATTTTGAACCAAACCAACATTTGTTATTGAAGTAGAAGTCCTGGGAGTGCATTCTGACGAAGAACAGCAAAGGTAATCACATTTTTCTAATAGTAAATCGGAGTTTGGTGAGGGCCAAACTTGGTGGGTGTCTAAATAGCTAGCCCGTGATGGCTGGCCTATCTACTCAGAATATTGCAAAATGTGCTTTTTCCGAAAAGCTATTTTAAAATCGGACATAGCGATTGCATAAAGGAGTTCTGTATCTATAATTCTTAAAATAATTATTATGTATTTTGTGAACGTTTATCGTGAGTAATTTAGTAAATTCACCAGACGTTTGCGGTGGGTATGCTAGTTCTGAACGTCACATGCTAATGTAAAAAGCTGGTTTTTGATATAAATATGAACTTGATTGAACAAAACATGCATGTATTGTATAACATAATATCCTAGGATTGTCATCTGATGAAGATCATCAAAGGTTAGTGCTGCATTTAGCTTTGGTTTGGGTTTATGTGACATTATATGCTAGCTTGAAAAATGGGTGTCTGATTGTTTCTGGCTGGGTACTCTGCTGACATAATCTAATGTTTTGCTTTCGTTGTAAAGCCTTTTTGAAATCGGACAGTGTGGTTAGATTAACGAGAGTCTTGTCTTTAAAATTGTGTAAAATAGTCATATGTTTGAGAAATTGAAGTAATAGCATTTCTAAGGTATTTGAATAACGTGCCACGGGATTCCACTGGCTGTTGAGTAGGTGGGACGATTTCGTCCCACATACCCTAGAAAGGTTAACAACCTAACCAGCTCTGCTAGGGCAAGTCATGTTCAGTGAGCTGTTCCCTCTCACTTAGATATCTGGAAGTAGCTAGCAAGTTAGCTTGGGTGCTTGGATGCTGTTTGTACATTCGGATCTATACTTAAAGAGATGGGTGGGGCTAAAGCTTAAGAGGGTGTGAACAATGCTGAAAGGGTGTAGACAAAGAAGTGCTCTACAATAGTACCACCAAAACATTCAAAGGCCATTTTCTCAAAAGTGAGTTTACAAGTTTAACAACTTTCAAAGCAAAATTACTTTCCTATTGTTCCTCAACTGTAGTGTATGATATATAATTTTGTAGCTCCGAGTCTCTACTTTTGTCCAATGTAAAAAACACAATTTCAAATGTTGCTACATGAGACCGATTTGAGCCCGTCGGTCACATATAAGGTCCAACAGTTGACAGTGCATGTCAGAGAAAAAATCAAGCCATTGGGTGGAAGGAATTGTCCGTAGAGCTCTGAGACAGGATTGTGGCAAGGCACAGATCTGGGGTACCAAAACATTTCTGCAGCATTGAAGGTCCCCAAGAACACAGTGACCTCCATCATTCTTAAATGGAAGAAGTTTGGAACCACCAAGACTTTTCCTAGAGCTGGCAGCCCAGCCAAACTGAGCAATCAGGGAGAAGGGCCTTGGTCAGGGAGCTGACCAAGAACCTGATTGTTGCTCTGACAGAGCTCCAGAGTTCCTCTGTGGAGATGGCATAACCTTCCAGAAGAATGACCATCTCTGCAGCACTCCACCAATCATGTCTTTATGGTAGAGTGGCCAGACAGAAGTCACTTCTCAGTAAAAGGAACATGCCAGCGTGCTTGGAGTTTGACAAAAGGCACGTAAAGGACCAAAAGATTCTCTGTTCTGATGAAACCAAGATTGAACTCTTTGGCCTGAATGCCAAGCGTCATGTCTGGAGGAAACCTGGCACCATCCCTATGGTGTAGCATGGTGGTGGCAGCATAATACTGTGGGGATGTTTTTCCAGCGGCAGGGACTGGGAGACTAGCCAAAATCATGGGAAAGATGAACGGAGAAACGTACAGAGATTATTCTTGATGAAAACCTGCTCCAGAGCGGTCAGGACCTCAGACTGGGTCGACGGTTCACCTTCTAACAGGACAACATGCTTAAGCACAATGCCAAGACAACGCAGGAGTGGCTTCGGGACAAGTTTCTGAACGTCCTTGAGTGGCCCAGGCAGAGCCCGGACTTGAAATCCATTGAACATCTCTGGAGAGACCTGAAAATAGCTGTGCAGCGACGCTCCCCATACAACCTGACAGCTTGAGAGGCTCTGCAGAGAAGAATGGGAGAAACTCCCCAACTACAGGTGTGCCAAGCTTGTAGCGTCATACCCAAGAAGACTCCAGGCTGTAATTGCTGCCAAAGTTGCTTCAACAAAGTACTGAGTAAAGGGTCTGAATACTTATGTAAATGTCATATTTTAGTTGTTTATTTTGAATAAATCTGCAAAAATAAAAAATATCTGTTTTTGCTTTGTCATTATGGGGTATTGTGTGTAGATTGATGAGGGAAAAAACTATTTAATCCATTTTAGAATAAGGCTGTCAAAGGGTCTGACTACTTTCAGAATGCACTTTACTTGTGCATGATGCAATACCTCTTATTTGGCTTCTGACACACACACACACACACACACACACACATGTAATGGAAAGAGCAGGTATTCCTAATGTTTTGTACACTCAGTGTACAGATTGTCTTGTCCTACCAGTGTGTTCCCGTGTTTCCTGTGCTCTAGTTTTGTTTTTCCTAGTCTTCCCAGTTGACCTTTCTGCCTGTCCTGACTTTGATCCTGCCAGCCATCCTGTACCTACCTGCCTGACTCTGATTTTTGGATTACGACTCTTTGCCTGCCTTGACTTACCTTTTGCCTGCCCGCTGTCCTTATGTTTATCAATGCTAAGGCTAAGACCCGGACGCAGACACAGAAGGCAGATAGTACGAGTTTCAGTGTTTATTATAGTACAACTCAGAATATGCTATTCTGTTCTTATGAAATTTCTTCATATGATTATGTTTCTTTAGACCTGACTAAAATAAATAATGGATTTATTGTAATGGTGTAGGCTATATTAAATTGATTGTATTAGAATTTTTAAAATGTAGATGCTTGTAGGCTAAGTGGAGATGCTAAACGTGTTTATGTTAATTAACAGGATATTACCTTGAGACGGCAGTTATTTGAATGACAATCACCGGCTGACAAACAGCCTTAGCCAGGCGTACCGGTTTGTGTCAAGAACTGCAACGCTGCTGGGTTTTTCACGCTCATCAGTTTCCCGTGGGTATCAAGAATGGTCCACCACCCAAAGGAGATCCAGCAAACTTGACACAACTGTGGGAAGCATTGGAGTCAACATGGGCCAGCATCCCTGTGGAATGCTTTCTACACCATGCCCCGACGAATTGAGGCTGTTCTGAGGACAAAGGTCGTTTTTCCTAATGTTTGGTGTACTCAGTGTACATAATGTATATATGTACCATATATATGACGCATACTGTGACATATGCAGCGTTTACCGTGAATGCAGTCGCTGCTAAAGCGGGAACATTGCCTTTAAATTTAAATCACGCTGTAAAGCTGAATTTCTGCCATGCAGATTGAATAGAGCCCTAAGGCTGCATCCAAGATTACACTATATTCCCTTTTTAGTGCAATAGTTTTCCTTTTTAGTGCAATACTTTTGATCAGGGCCCATACACTCTTAGAAAAAAGGGTTCCAAAACGTTTCTTCGGCTTTCTCCACAGGAGAAGCCTTTCTGGTTCCAGGTAGAACCATTTTGGGTTCCATGTAAAACCCTATGTGTAAAGAGTTCTACATGAAACCCAAAATGGTTTTACTTGGATCCAAAATGGTTATTTCTGGAACCAACAAGGGTTCTTCAAAGGGTTCCCCAATGGGGACAGCCGGACACTTTCTAGAAAGCACCTATTTTTATAAGAGTGTATAGGGAATCGGATGGCATTTGGGACGCAGGCTAAGTTCCAGTGTATATGCCACGAACACCCTCTCCCATCTATACCACTTTTAACACTAGCTTCAAATGCGCACAATGGAGGTTACACAATAGGGTTGACTACATTTGACAACCTGTTGACATTTCAAAGCCCACCACAAACACACATGGACACAGACAGAGACACACATACACAGGGTCGACGAGGGACTGGTCCACACCACACTGCAGAAGTTTGTTTCATGCTCGACTGAGGAAAGTACAAAGAAAGGGTCCCGGCTGAATTGGTGGCTAGCTGATGTCGCCTTGACTTGGAGAGAGTACGTGTGTGTGTTTGAGAGAGTGAGTGAAAGAAAGGAAAGTGGAGAAAAGAGCCTCCTCAGCCCTGAAGGGAAAGGTCGCAGACTGACAGGGCAGCCAAGGGAGTCGAGCGAAGCAGGAACGAGAGGGAACGGTCGGTTCACATCTGTCGTACAGAGTCACACACAGCACTACACACATACACACGCACAGATTCACACATGAAGACATGCTCACACACACACACTGACACAGGCTCTCTTTTATTTTCTCTCACACTCAACACTACACACACAGACTGACACAAAGACATGCTCACTCACACAAACACAGATTCACACATGAAGACATGCTCACATACACACTGACAAACAGACAATGACTCTCATACACCGTTCCCGCAGCATTGACAGCCGAGTGGTAACCCAGCTATGTTGACATGAAAGATCGGAGTTCCAAAACAGCGAATGGTTAATGTGACAAAAATATTAATTTTGATTGGTCGTTGCTTGCAACTAGTTACACAACGTTGAACATTTTGCAACTGGATTTACAGTAACCAAGTTCCAGATAAATTGCTTATCAGTTGCTAGGGGTGTTATACGACGCAATCCAAATGTAACATAGTTGCAAGCAACTAAAGTTGCATCCAAGTAGCTTCATGGCTTGGGTTACACAATGCAACTTTCATGCAATTTTAGCATTTGCAGGTTGTAAGTGACATTATTTCAAGCAATTTTCTGATACTTGAAGCAACTCAAATGCAACAGAAAAAGCATGCAACAGTCGATCAAACTGAAGCTGATGTTGTCATATCATTCCATATGGGTTGAGAATTCTACACCCCCCTTATGTCATCTGCTCCATTACATTGGGATTTCACAAATTATTTATCGAACAGTTTGACTACATGGCTAACTACATAGTTAGCTAATTTATCAAACAGAAAAATATTTAGATTTCCCCCCACTGTAACACAGTAGTATTTTAGTCAGCAATACACAATATGTAAATGTAATATTTTGCCCCAAAAATGTTTTTTCTTTGTCATTATGGGGTATTGTGTGTAGATTGATGAGGAAAAAAAACAATTTAATCAATTTTAGAATGAGGCACTGTATGTAGCTCAGACAATTTCTTGAGGTGTCATTAAAAGAGCACTAATGGTACATGTCACCAAGGTTATTTTCTCAGTTTCATTGATTTCAATACAATATTGATGTGAGTGATACATGTTGCACGCTATTGATTACAGTAGAACAAGCTAATCAATTGCAGTCTTGAATGACTGCTTGGCAAATATTGGTGAGTGTGCAGTTTATAAAGTAGTAATTTAGGAAAGTACAAGTAATCTGAACACAAGTGTGACACGTGTGTGTTGGGAGTAACTTTTATGTATTGGTCTTCAAAATAAAAATAAAAAAAATCTGCATATTGATTGTGTTTTGACACTCTGCCATTATTCAAAAAGCCATGACAACAGGAAGCAGCAACATTATAATTGTCAATGTATGTTTTAGGAATATAAATGGTACTTTTAACATTGTTTTTAAACAAGAATCTGCTTTATCAAGTAAAAACTACTGAATGAGCCCAAAAAGTGCTCCAATTGATTTATTGAAAAACATTTTCCCAGCTATTATTAGTTGCTGGGGCTGTTACTCCATTGTAAGCAACCAGTGGCATAAAGTACTTAAGTAAAAATACTTTAAAGTACTACTTAAAATGTTTTTTTAGGTATCTGTACTTTACTTTTTATATTTTTGATCACTTTTACATTCATAAAGAAAATCTTGTACTTTTTACTCTATACATTTCCCTGACACACAAAAGTACTTTGTACATTTCCAATGCTTATCAGGACAGGTAAGTGGTCAAATTCACTCACTTATCAAGAGAACATCCCTGGTCATTCCTACTGCCTCTGATCTGGAGGACTCACTAAACACAAATGCTTCATTTGTAAATGATGTCTGCGTGTTGTAGTGTGTCCCTGGCTATCTGTAAATGTAAAAAAATGTAATTGTGCCGTGTGATCTTATTATAAGTCATTTGAAATTATTAATACTTTTGATACTTAAGTATATTTGTGCAATTAACTTTACTTTTGATACTTCAGTATATTTAAAACAAAATACTTTTAGACTTTTACTCAAGTAGTATTTTTCTGGGTGACTCACTTTTACTTGAGTCATTTTCTATAAAGGTATCTTTTACTTTTACTCAAGTATGACAATTGGGTACTTTTTCCACCACTGCAAGCAACCAAAGTTGCATTAAAGTTGATTTGTTTTACACCAGTTTAACCTGCAGCCTCACACTGACACACAGACACACACACTTACTAGCCCTCTCTCTCGTGACTCCTGTTTGTATCCCTAGTTAATACCAGCCTCTCAGAGGTAAGCAGCCAAGAACTTTAATGACTCACTTGAGCCAATATGTGCATGGGCCTAAATGGACTAAGATTTGAGACCAATTACCAAATTGATTGTGCAGGGTTGGAGTGTACCAGAGACCAATAGCATAATGAAGTGTCTGAGGACACAGACTCTCTTACTCTGTCTCATTCGTCCCAATTATCAAGGAAGCTCAATTTTTTCCCATTGAGTTAAATCAACCGCAGACGGACAATGTGCGATATCTTGCTCATCACAGGGTTTTCGATTTCAATCTACTTTCATGACTCCAAAGGTGTTTGATAGAAGGTGAGGGAATGAGATGTTCAAAAATTGGCCAGTTGCTAATGACACATCAATCGATCAAATGTATTTTTACATCAGCAGTTTAAACAAAGTGCTTTACAGTTTCCCTGTCTAAACCCCAAAGATCAAGCAAAGCAGAAGCAAAAGTACAGTGGCCCAAAAGCAATACAGGGGAAAAAAATCCCTAGACAGAATGAACATAGGATGAACCAGGCTCCGAGAGGTGGCCCCTCCTCTTCTGGCTGTACAGGGTAGAAATGTAAGAGTACATGTGGCCATTAAGGCCTGATCGTTCTATCCAAAGGTGTTGGGTAGAAGGTGAGGGAATGAGATGTTCAGTAATTGGCAAAAGATTAGATCTGATTGGCCAAAATACCATTTAGTGGCAAAATAATTGGGTAGCCTAAGACCACAATGGAGCAATAATGAACCGCACCAGGGACAACACACCTCTTGGAACCCCCCCCCCCCCCCCACCAAAACAACAATTCAGGTGGAAAAAAAGAAAGAACAAGGGGAGAGAGAAAATGTACTGTGGCGCTGGATGAAGCTGATGGTCCCACAGGACAAAGAGAGGGAGGGAGAGAGAGGGAAAGTGATTAATCTACCCTAACTTCAGCACAAGTCCCTGCTTCCCAAAGTTTTAAACAGGCTGCTAAAATAAGATGGGTGCAGGAAGCGATGGAGGCACAGATATTTCCTTTATAATGAAGCTTAAAACATGTTTTCCTTGCTCGTATTGCATACAAAGTATAGGGACATTGCTGTAGTTTGTATAATGGAAAATCAAATGGAGATCAGTGCAACACCTTAAATGTTAATCAAGGGGGCTACAATGCCACACTTCTAAAAACAAATATTTATTTTATCCCCTTGTCATTGTTTTTCTGGAGTAGGAATACTGGTTCAGTTTGAATGCTATTCTTTCATTATTTGTGGTTATGAGTATCTCAGTGCTAATCGTCTGCCTCGCTGTCCTGCAGTGTGACAATGTCTCTGGAGATGCACAGTGCCATTTGGAACCGTTTAGTCCTATACCTGCCTCGACGTCCTGGGTGAGCGTCTGCAAATGAGAGACTGCGACAGCCAGGATTCCCACATCCAATTAATGGAACAGAGGACAGTGAGGAGGGCAGATAGAGGGAGAGCAGGGAAGCGAGATGTTAAAATTAATGAGTGTGGTTTTTCTTCAAGCAGGTGACTCCAGCATTATTTCAGGTATTTCATAAAGAGCGTGACAGGTGCATGTGTTCCAGACACTTAGACCTGGTTTCCCATATACATATTAAGCCTAGTACTGGACTGAAAAACAGTATTAAGAATCTCCATTGAAAATACTTTTTAGACCAGGACTAGGCTTAGGCTGGGATTCATTCAAACCCTCCATTGCAATGTTTACACAGTGGCTTTATTTGCAATATTCATCCCGTGCCCACGCACTTCTAATTCTGAAAAATTAAAGCATACCTGTGAGGGGGGTCGTCTTGGTAGTAGTTGTAGGTTTTTATACAGCATCCAGGACCAGTCTGTGGGTTAATTTAACCATTCGAAAAATAACTATTGTGTAAATACTGCAATGCGGGTCTTGATTGAATTGAGCCCTTAATCTGTGTCTGGGAAACTGGACCGTAATGTTAGCTAAACTAAAATTGTGGCCAGCAAACATTTACATTCCCTTGGTGGCCATGGTTTCCCATAAAAACAAGTGTACTCTCCAGTCTCATGATATGTATTCAAAAGACCCATTCTCCCTCAGAGTTGATCATAATTTAGGAAAATTACATCATATGTAATATTACATATTGTTTAGGCATATTACATTTCCCTCAATGGCCTCATTTTGGGGAAATTGCATTTTAGGACAATTTTTCATTTGTGGCCAGCAAATATCATCCCAAAATGGAAGGTTCTATTTGAAAAGGATTGTCATCCTTCAATGCTTTTACCACAAATAACTGCAGCAGAAATGTTACTGGTGGGGTTAGTTTGCCTCTAGTGTATTATTAGAACAGGTCCTGAACTCTGAGGGTTGATATCTGTCTGCTGCAGCACCATGTTAAACCACAACACAGAGAAGGAGACGTTGAAAGGCAAACACCGGCTGAGACAAAGGGATGACCATCCCAAAAGTGAATCGGTCTCTCTCACTCACTACTCACTCACTCACACATAATCTCTTTCTCTCTCACATTCTCTCTCTCTCTCACATAATCTCTTTCTCTCACACATAATCTCTTTCTCTCACATAATCTCTTTCTCTCACATAATCTCTTTCTCTCACACATTCTCTTTCTCTCACACATAATCTCTCTCTCACACACATAATCTCTCTCTCTCACACAATCTCTTTCTCTCTCACATTCTCTCTCTCTCACACATAATCTCTCTCTCTCACACATAATCTCTTTCTCTCACACATTCTCTCTTTCTCTCACACGTAATCTCTCTCTCTCTCTCTCTCTCTCTCTCTCTCTCTCTCTCTCTCTCTCTCTCTCTCTCTCACAATTCAAGGGGCTTTATTGGCATGGGAAACATATGTTACAGTTTTTCTCAATTGCTAAAACACAAAAATCCATTGGCCGAACAAAGTTCTCAGTTGCCTGGACTCATTTAGCTAATTATGCAGTCTGTTGTCAATACCTTAAACCATTTCACATGGTAAAACACAATTTGCAGATCTCACTTAGACTTTTCAGCAAAACTCTAAACACGTTCTCATTCTCAAAACACATTCTGCACTCTAATGCACATGTCATCCATACTGGTAAACACAAGTGGCAACAATCGAATACAAATAGAGAACACATGTCATTGATAGAACACAACCACTCAAAATTGATTTAACCTGTTTCAAATGATGCGACACCAATATAACCAATATAAGCCACACCAATATAAGCCAGTTCAGAAAGCAAACAGGTTGTTGAAGGTGGGAAGGAGAAAGTCTGAGAATGGATAGACGAAGCAATGTGAGAGGACGAGGACGAGTGTGTATGCGAGGTGGGCGACGAGGAGGAAGAGGAGGAGGAGGGCAAGAAAGTGGAAGAGGAGGACGAAGAGGAAAAGGAAGACAAAGAGTGGAAATATCTGATGAAAATCGAGCAACAGTTATAGACCATGTTCTTGTCCATGGACTGACAATGAGGGAAGCAGGACTTAGAGTGCAACCCAATTTGAGCCGATTTTCTGTGTCCACCATAGTAAGGACATTCAGAGAAGAGAACAAGTACAGTATACTACTGTATTTTTGTAATTGCAAATTTACTGTACTACACTATATGCAGCTATTTCAATAGACATTTGTAAAGTTAATCACTGTATGTATTGTACTGCATGAATATGTTTTGTAACTGCACAACTACTTTTTGTAGAATTGCAAGGCTGCCACATGCAGGTGGAAGGACAGCTATATTCACTTGGGAGCAAGAGGCCGTTATAGTTGGCATGGTCCTTCAAGATAATACAATACGACTCAGAGAAATCCAGGAACGAGTGATACAAGACAACACACACTTCCAGGGGATCGACAGTGTGAGCATTTCCACAATTGACCGTGTCCTCCATCGTAACAGGATGCGAATGAAACAAGTATACAGAGTACCTTTCGAGCGCAACTCACCAAGAGTGAAAGAACTGCGAGCTCAGTATGTGCAAGTAAGTGTACATTCAGAAACATTTACTGTAATCCAGATTGTCTACAGTACTAACACATACTATGTGAATGACATTACTCTTCAGTACATACAATGTGTGTGAATCAGAAGTGCATACAGTATGCCTAATTGTACTCTACAGTATAGCACTGTCTCTGTACGACTTACAAAATCCTACATACAGTATATTGTATTTCTACACAGACAATATTTGACTTGGAATCCTTGGACAGACCCCATGAGTTCATCTTTGTTGATGAAGCAGGCTTCAATCTAACAAAGAGGTGAAGGAGAGGCCGAAACATGATTGGACAGCGGGCCATTGTTGAAGTCCCTGGTCAACGAGGTGGCAATGTCACAATCTGTGCTGCTATCAGCAACCATGGTGTTCTACATCACCATGTTACACTCGGGCCATATAACACCCAGCACCTTCTAAGATGTATTGCCAATCTAAGAGATATTTTATTTGAGCAGCAGGTTCAAGAGCAGCAGGGTCAAGAGCTAAATGAGAATCCCATTCCCACCTATGTGATAGTGTGGGACAATGTCAGTTTCCACCGAGCTGCTCAGGTAAGGGAATGGTTTAACATCAATGGCCCTGAACATTGTGCTTTCCATTTATTAACAGTACTGACTGCTCAATAGATTTTGACTGGTTGCAGGTTCATATCAACAAAGAACAAGAATTAGAGTATCACAGAGACAAAGGACAAGTTTGTGAGATGCAGGGTACAGTACTGTATAAATAGGGGTACAAGGAGGAGGAAGAACAAAAACAAAATTGCAAAGAGCAAAGCTGAGTAGTAATTTCTGATCAATTTTGAGCTACTATGATAGAACATGTTTTCGTTCATCAAAAGACAATGACGGAAAAATCTGAATTTTTTTTTAGATAAAAATGTACTTCTCCCTGAGAATTGTATGTTTTGAACAATGTGTTTTCTATTTTTCGGTGTATTGTTTACTGACTGCTTGAGAGTGTATATCATTTTGATCACTTTGTTTATGATTTGAGAGCAGTGTTTGATTTTGAACACAGGTAAAACTGTTTTGAGGCAAATGTTTCATTTTGCGAGAGGAGTCAGAGGTTATGTAAACAGTGCTTGAAGATGAGGTTTTGTGTTTAATGTTTTCAGGAAATGGAGCAAGGTTTCAGAAATTGTGTTTTAGCAATTGAGAAAAACTGTAACATTGCCAAAGCAAGTGAAGTAGATCAAATCTAATTTTATTAGTCACATGCGCCGAATACAACAGGTGTAGACCTTACAGTGAAATGTTACTTACGAGCCCCTAACCGACAGTGCAGGTCCAAAAAATACGGATACGAATAAGAGATAAAAGTAACAAGTATTTAAAGAGGAGCAGTAAAAAAATAACAATATATACAGGGGGTGCCGGTACAGAGTCAATGTGCGGGGGCACCGGTTAGTTGAGGTAGTATGTACATGTAGGTAGAGTTAATTAAAGTGACTATGCAAATATAACAACAGAGTGGCAGTGGTGTGGAGATGGGGGGGGGGGCGGCAATGTGAATAGTCTGGGAAGCGATTTAACTAGATGATCAAGAGTCTTATGGCTTGGGGGTAGAAGCTGTTTAAAAGCCTCTTGGACCTAGACTTGGCGCTTTGGTACCGCTTGCCGTGTGGTAGCAGAGAGAACAGACTATGACAAGGGTGGCTGGAGTTTTTGACAATTTTCAGGGCCTTCCTCTGACACTGCCTGGTATAGAGGTCCTGGGTGGCAGGAAACTTGGGCCCAGTGATGTACTGAGCCGTTCGCACTACCCTCTGTAGTGCCTTGCGGTCAGAGACCGAGCAGTTACCATACCAGGCAGTGATGCAACCAGTCAGGCTGGTCTCGATGGTGCAGCTGTAGAACATTTTGAGGATCTGAGGACCCATGCTAAATCTTTTCAGTCTCCTGAGGGAAAATGGGTTTCGTCGTGCCCGCTTCACGACTGTCATGGTGTGCTTGGACCATGTTAGTTTGTTGGTGATGTGGACACCAAGGAACTTGAACCTCTCAACCTGCTCCACTGCAGCCCCGTCGATGAGAATGGGAGTGTGCTCAGTCCTCTTTTTCCTGTAGTCCACAATCATCTCCTTTGTCTTGATCACGTTGAGGGAGAGGTTGTTGTCCTGGCATCACACAGCCAGGTCTCTGACCTCCTCCCTATAGGCTGTCTCGTTGTTGTCGGTGATCAGGCCTACCACTGTTGTGTCATTGGACTATTTAATGACGGTGTTGGAGTCGTGCCTGGCCGTGCAGTCATGAGTGAACAGGGATTAGAGGAGGGGGCTGAGTACGCACCCCTGAGGGGCCCCTGTGTTGAGGATCAGCGTGGCAGATGTGTTTCCTACCGTTACCACCTGGGGGTGACCCGTCAGGAAGTCCAGGATCCAGTTGCAGAGGGAGGTGTTTGTCCCCGGGTCCTTAGATTAGTGATGAGCTTTGAGGGCACTACGGTGTTGAACGCTGAGCTGTAGGCAATGAATAGCATTCTCACATACAGGTGAGTCGGAAGTTTACATACACCTTAGCCAAATACATTTACACTCAGTTTACACAATTCCTGACATTTAATCCGAGTAAAAATTCCCTGTCTCAGGTCAGTTAGGATCACCACATTATTTTAACCTCTATGGGCTAGGTGGGACGCTTGCTAGTCACATGCTAGTCACATGCTAATGTAAAAAGCTGGTTTTTGATATAAATATGAACTTGATTGAACAAAACATGCATTTATTGTATAACATAATGTCCTAGGAGTGTCATCTGATGAAGATCATCAAAGGTTAGTGCTGCATTTAGCTGTGCTTTTGTTTTTTGTGACAATATATGCTAGCTTGAAAAAGGAGTGTCTGCTTATTTCTGGCTGGGTACTCTCCTGACATAATCTAATGTTTTGCTTTCGCTGTAAAGCCTTTTTGAAATCAGACAGTGTGGTTAGATAAAGGAGAGTCTTGTCTTTAAAATGGTGTAAAATAGTCATATGTTTGAAAAATGGAAGTTTTCGGATTTTCGAGGAGTTTGTATTTTGCGCCACGCCTATCATTGGATATTGGAGCAGGTGTTCCGCTAGCGGAACGTCTAGATGTATTCAAAGATAATCTGCTGCATTCAAAGATAATGAACCTACAACACTAGGCTAAACTTCACTTGCATCATTCTTGATGCATTGAGAGATAAACATGAAGATGCTTTCACTGATTACACGTAAAGGACGATAGTTCCTATGTGATAGTGCTTGCTTTGTTATCCAACTGATCTTGTTTCCTTTCTGTCATCCTGTGAACCCCGTTCATTGCTGCTCGCAGTTATATATATTATCATCATCATCATCATCATAACAGGAGTCTTTCAATCACAGCCATAAACCCAAGGCAAGTTGTCTAACAACTGTTGCAAACACAGAGCACTCAAACAGATAGCCATATTTCTGCAAATTGACTTTGCTATACCGGTGCATTTCCTCATTTCGGATGTACTGGGCCTTCAGAAAGTATTCACAACTTGACTTTTTCCACATTTTCTTGTGTTACATTCTGAATTTAAAATGTATTAAACTGAGATTTTGTATCACTGGCCTACACACAATAACCCATAATATCACAGTGGAATTATGTTTTTAAAAATCTATTAAAAATGAAAAGCTGAAATTGTCTTGAGTCAATAAGTATTCAACCCATTTTTTATGACAAGCCTAAATAATTTCGGGACTAACAATTTGCTTTAACAAGTCACATAAATTGCATGGACTATGTGCAATAATAGTGTTTAACACGTTTTTTAAAAAATTACAACCTCATCTCTGTACCCCACACATACAAGTATCTTTGAGGTCCCTCAGTCGAGCAATGAATTTCACACACAGATTTAACCACAAAGACTGGGGAGGTTTTCCAATGCTTCGCAAAGGGCACCTATTGTTGGATTGGTAAAAAAGGAGATATCCCTTTGAGCATGGTGAAGTAATGACACAAGGAGTAGGGAGGTTTTTTTTATTATTAAAAAAATGGAAGCACTGCTTTCCAACAGCTACTGGGAAAAAACAAATTTACCTTTCAGCATGAGAATAATCTAAAACACAAGGCCAAATAGTCACTGGAGTTGCTTACCAAGATGACATTGAATGTTCCTGAGTGGCCTAATTACAGTTTTGACTTGAATCAGTTCGAACATTTATGGAAAGACTTGAAAATGGCTGTCTAACAATGATCAACATCCACCTTGACAGAGCTTGAATAATTATTTAAATAATAATATGAAAATATTGTTCAATCCAGCTGTGAAAATATCGTATGGATTTACCCAGAAAGACTCACAGCTGTAATCTTTGCCAAAGGTGATTCTAACATGTATTAACTCATGGGTGTGAATTCTTATGTAAATGAGATATTTCTATATTTATTTTTAATACATTTGCAACATTTTCAAAAAATCTGTTTTCACTTTGTCTTTATGGGATATTGTGTGTAGATGGGTGATAAACAAATATCTATTTAATCATTTTGAATTCAGGCAGTTACACAACAAAATGTGGAATAAGTCAAGGGGTATGAATATTTTATAAAGCATTGTAGGTGACCTATTAGTTAAAGATACAAATCGAAAATAAAACGTTGTAGTGCTAGCTCATAGATATCTGTCATGATTACATTTGAGGTCGCCTCCTGTGTCAGTTATCATCCCCCTATATATGCTGTTTACATGGACCCTCCTGTTTTAGTTACATTTTTCCCCTTTTCTTTTTTTCTTTCCGAGGTTCTGACAGCAACCTGTTACTGAATAGCCGAGTGGCCATTTATCTCTCCCAGAGCATGCTGGAAATAATCTCAGCCCAAAAGCCTTGTGTGTGGAGGCCATTAATAAACAAACGCCTCCATGCAGCACTACAATGCTGATGGGCTCGCATTAACAGAGCAGCGAGCTAATGTTATGTGCAAGGAACTATCCCGCACGTGATGGAGCCCCGCGGGCGATGAGCTCTGAGCGAACAAAGGATCACTGCGCTAGAGGGAGGCTTTTTGTCTTTTCTACACTTGTTTCAGGAGGGAAATGACAAGAGAAGCAGCTGAGGCGACACTCAGGTGAAAAAAACAGGAGCTTTTTCTGGCTCAGTTTATGTGTGTGTGAACGAGCTCAGGGATTTGCTTTGAAAGTTGTTGTGCATTCTAGAATCATTTTTCCTTCTCGGAATCCTCACTCAGGCTAGAGTGGCTCCAGCGGATAAACTGTGAGGTTGCTGAAGTGTAACATTTCCCTACAGTTTGTCTATTGTAACACACACACACGTTCACACAGATATAAACCTGCATACAAACACACACAAACACACTATTCACAACAAATCAGTCTCCCTCTTTATAAATGTCAAGTCATTTTGCTAACATTATTTTCCTGGCTAATTGGACTGAGGTAAATAGATACTTTACATCATTAATTTCTGCATTTTGAGATCTTAAAAACACCTATACAGGACTCCATCTACAAGGCCTGACTGCATGCATTTTCAGACTCATAATTACTATGCTGTCACATGGCATGCTAGATTGAGTGAAATCACATCAATAGCAAAGTCATTTTGATCATACCAACCATGTAATCAGTATGGGGTTTCCAAAACAACATCATGCTATTTCATATAATTTCACACGAAAGGTTCTACCTGCATTTTTGTCAAAATGTAGTTATTGACATAGCCTTGTTCTGTTCAATGTTCTATACTTAGTTATTACTCGAAATACCCTGATGCATGTTGTTAAGTTCAAAAGAATGCTAAATAAAACATTTTTGACACCGTTCAAACCAATGAGGGTTCGGAACTTTAAAGCCAATTATTCAAAATCCTCTTTTTGCTGAACCTTACAGTCCCAAGCTCTCCAACTGTTAAAGGTGGACTCAGTGATGCACAAAGTAAACAACAATAGTGGGTCAATATCAGCGAACACGTGCACATGCACAGATACTGTGTGCCTGTTTGAGAGCAAAGTCTTGCATAATCACAATATCTGCAGTGTTGCTAGGGGCAACATCATAACACTGAATTTACCTTTAAAAGTGAGGGTAAAAGAAAGGCTAAACCAGGAAGTAAAAGTGAAACTGAAACGTATAGTTTCCCCCTGAGTCCTAACCTTACAAATAGGGGAACAAAAATATATCTGACCCTTAATCGGTGGTTAAATGCCATTTCTATGCCAGCCTGGCTGTATCTATACCTTACGGTGTCCATATTAAAACAACATCAGCATAGACACTGGACTACCTTCACTTTTCAATGCCTCCTCCATTCTCAGTATTTTTCTTAGAGTTCCCACTAGGGGGCAGAATTGCACAACACACTGCAACAGGCCACAGGTGAGTGGAACTCATAGCGTTGGGGACCGGCTTGCACTCTTCTGTCGTGTTAAAACAGAGGTTTGCTGTATTTGTAAATGCCACGTCTCTCTGTGTTTAGTTCCTGTGGGGACCAATTGAAAAGGAGCCCAAGCACAACTAATAAACGGGTGGGCAGCTTAACACAATGTGACTGGCATTACGTGTGTGTGTGGAGTGTATGTGTGTGTGAAAATGCAGTATGCGAGTGTGTGTACAGAGTAATTGTGTGTGCATGTACAGTATGTATGTGTGTGTGTGTGTGCATATGTATTGGCGCATGTGTGTGTGTCCACCTGCAGCTCACAGGCTTCTTTCCAGCACCCCAGCAGCCTTTAAACTGCAGTCCACTCCCTGATGAGTTCACTCCTCCGCAATGAGCTTTGACAGGAGAAAGAGAGGCGGTGAAGATGTAATTGAATGGACTGACTCTCTTTCTTTCCACTATGTCTATGTTAGCCAATGCAGAAGAAAACGGCAATATGTAAGTTCCTTCAACCAATACCTTTCATCTTTCTCCTTGCTTTTATACTTATACTGTATGTGTGCGATCACAAAGCATAAATGTCTATCCATATCCGACATTGTTTTTTGTCAACGTTGCTCGTAATCTGAGAAGGCACAGTAAGATGTTTTTTACACAATCAACAGTATTTCTTTCTAATACAAGTTTGTTACTTGAAAAATGAAATGTATGTTTCTTCTGGATTGAATTTGGGATGAATAATGTATCTATTTATAGTAAATAAACATTGTGTGAACATATTCATCACATATCATTCATACCTGATTTTGAGTAATGAGTGGGACTGTCCCACTCCTTAAAAGAAAAGTGAGTTAACTGTCTTACATCCACCAGTGTGATCCAAAGAGTACTGCACTCTGGGTCGTGATCTTTAGGAAAAAAAACATTTCAAAACAGATTAAAAAGTAGTCCAATTAAATAGTCCAATAAGAACACAGGGTTTCGTATTCAGTTGCAAAATGTTCTGCTACATTGTGCCCTACTGAACACAACCCCATTGACTGACGCTCATCATAGAATTGAGATGGTGAAAGCTCTAACTAGTGAAGTTGAGTGAATTCTAGTACATTATAGTGGGGAATGACAGCCGTTGACATATCTCCCTGTACACAAACCGCTGTACAAAGGGTGACAACCAATGGGAGTGGATTTACTGACAGCGGGCTTCACTTGTGACATGTTTCACAGTACAGCGCTATTGTAGAGTGCTTCATACGGTGTCAGGGGAATGCGAAAACATATGGTAACAGGGCTAGCATGATGAGTGTGTGGACAGCAACACACAGCATGATACGTCCTTGTGATTGTGTAGATTTGTGTGTGTGTGTGTGTTTGCAGCACACATAGCATGCTACACACAAGTGCAGCTGCTGTGTGTGTGTTTGTGCATGTGTGTATTAGAGAGAGAGCAAAAGTGTGTGTGTGCATGTACGTACGTCTGCTTGTTCCACAGCTGGCCATGTGTCGGTTTGAATATTTCCTGAACGTCCTCTCTGCCCACACTACATTGTAGGCACTACCTGTTACAGTTAACTGTTACTGTTAACTGTTACAGTTAACAGTACAGTTAACTGTTACTGTTAACTGTTACAGTTCCACATCCCTGAACCATGCCCCCAAGGACATAATTATTTATTTTTTTAATCACTGGCAGATGTAAAAACATTATATATATATATACGTTTCTACACACCTACTCATTCAAAGGTTTATTTTTTTAAACTATTTTCTATATTGTAGAATAATAGTGAAGATGTCAAAACTGTGAAATAACACATATGGAATCATGTAGTAACCAAAAAAGTGTTCAACAAATCAAAACATATTTTATATTTGAGATTCTTGAAAGTTTCCTCCCTTTGCCTTGATGACAGCTTTGCACACTCTTCACTATTATTCTACAATGTAGAACATAGTACAAGAAAAACCCTTGAATGAGTAGCTGTGTCCAAACTTTTGACTGGTACTGTATATATACATTTTTGGGGGCCAAATAAAAACACCCACGGGCAAAATTGTTATTAATATACACACACACACACACACACACACACACACACACACACACACACACACACACACACACACACACACACATATATATATATATATATATATATATATATACACACACATATACATATATATATATATGTAACCGATGTGAAATGGCTAGTTAGTTAGCGGTGGTGCACGCTAATAGCGTTTCAATCTGTGACATCACTTGCTCTGAGACCTGAAGTGGTTGTTCCCCTTGCGTTGCAAGGGCCACGGCTTTTGTGGCGCGATGGGTAACGATGCTTCGTGGGTGTCAGTTGTTGACGTGTGCAAGGGTCCCTGGTTCGAGCCCAGGTTTGGACGGAACCTACACTGTTACAGTGGTGCCGTGACCCGGATCATTGGTTGCTGCGGAAAAGGAGGAGGTCAAAAGGGGGGTGAGTGTAACCGATGTGAAATGGCTAGTTAGTTAGCGGTGGTGCGCGCTAATAGCGTTTTAATCAGTGAAGTCGCTCGCTCTGAGACCTGAAGTGGTTGTTCCCCTTGCGTTGCAAGAGCCGCGGCTTTTGTGGCGCGATGGGTAATGATGCTTCATGGGTGTCAGTTGTTGATGTGTGCAAGGGTCCCTGCTTCGAGCCCAGGTTGGAGCGAAGAGAGGGACGGAACCTACACTGTTACATATATACACATACATAAAATATCACAGGGCTCTCCAGACACACAGATCCAATATCAGCTATTGCTTAGACCCAAAGCATGATCCCCCTTTAAGAGGTGCAGGTCTCCCAGTCACAGGGCTAAGTGAAGCTCAATTGTTACAGTTCCAGCAGATCCAAGCGTAATAACATCTACAAAATGCATCCCTTGATGCAGGCCATCGGGTGCGATTTGTCTCGCGATCATAAATGAAATGGCGAAGATAGGATTAAAGAACATGTCACATCAGCAGTATGTAGGATTTGAACACACACCAACACTGGTAGATATGTGTGCTGAAGACAGCTGCATTGACTGCTTAACCACCTAGGCCACAGCGAGGCATCCTATGCATGAGCAAATTCATGGATGATTGTGTTTCAGTCTTGGCCTGTCTCTCCAGAATCTGCCCTTTCTCCTGAAGTGTGTACTTTTTCACTTGTCTATTCCGTATCCTTTAAAGGTTTCCAGTGTCCATTGACTTTAGATATTTCTCTGAATTTAATTAATTGAAGTCAGTTCATGTCCAAGTTTAACAACCCTCCAGACGAGAGGTTAATGGACAATCTTGGATTTGCACATAAATTGAAGGACTTTTAAATCCATGATATACAGCCATTGATTCTTGAAAACTACAACTTCTAAATGTCATTATGATCTTGTCATAAATCTTGTCATAGATGTCATAAATGATCTTAGTTCAACTGTCTTACTCCAGAAACCAAAATATAAGTTTGTTTTACTCAACTGTTTTGAATTGTAAACAAATACCATACAGCTTACAAAAACATGGTTGACTATCATTTTGATCTCATGGTTGGTCAGGCTTTCATCCATTAGTCTACATGCTTAAGTGATGTTTTCAACGAAAGTCACAACAGCTTTCTTGTCTTGTTTTTGAAGCATTTTGTTGGTTTTTTGTTGGTTGACCGCGCATCTCCAGTCTCACTGTCCCCAGGCTGACCACTTACAAACAGAGCTGCTGTTCTTTGCCCAGAGACAACAGACACCCCATTCCACTTTCTAGCGGCTTTAGAGAGCCAATGGAAGCCTTAGAAAATGTCACGTTACAGCACAGATGCTGTATTTTCGATAGAGATATAACAGAAGGACAACAAATTGTCAGACGGGGCACTTCCTGTATGGAATCTTCTCAGGTTTTGGCCTGCCATATGAGTTCTGTTATACTCACAGACACCATTCAAACAGTTTTAGGAACTTTAGAGTGTTTTCTATCCAAATCTACGAATCATATGCATATTCTAGTTTCTGGGCAGGAGTAGTAACCAGATTAAATCGGGTACGTTTTTTATCCGGCCGTGAAAATACTGCCACATATCCCAAAGAAGTTAAAAAGACCCTAAGGATTGTAAACACCATTTGGCATGTTTCTACGAACGGTAATGGAACATTTTGACTTTTCGTCTCTGGTTTTGCGCTTGCGCATTTTGCCTTTGGATAGTGATCTGAATGCGCGAACAAAAGGAGGTATTTGGACATAAATATGGAGTTTATCAAACAAAACAAACATTTCTTGTGGGAGTCCTGGGAGTGCATTCCGACAAAGATCAGCAAAGGTAAGTGAAGATTTATAATACTATTTCTGAGTTTAGTTGACTCCAGAACTTGGCGGGTAACTGTATAGCTTGCTTTGATGGCTGAGCTCTGTACTCAGACAATTGAACAATGTGCTTTCGCCGTAAAGCTATTTTGAAATCTGACACAGCGGTTGCATTAAGGAGAAGTGTACCTATAATTCTTTCAATAACTGTTGTAAAGTTTATCAACGTTTATGATGAGTATTTTTGTAAATTGATGTGCTCATTCACCGGTGGTTTTGGGGCAATACATTTTCTGAACTTCACGCGCCAATGTAAAATGGGGTTTTTGGATATAAATATGAACTTTATCGAACAAAACATACATGTATTGTGTAACATTGAGTCCTGGGAGTGTCATCTGATGAAGATTGTCAAAGGTTAGTGATTAATTGTAGCTGTATTTCTGGTTTTTGTGATGCCTCTCCTTGCTTGGAAAATGGCTGTGTGGTTTTTCTTGTCAAGTTGATGTCCTAACATAATCTAATGTTATGCTTTCGCCGTAAAGCCTTTTTGAAATCGGACAATGTGGTTGGATTAACGAGAAGTTTATCTTTAAAATGATGTAAAATAGTTCATTGTTTGAGAAAATTGAATTATGAGATTTTTGTTGTTTTGTATTTCGCGCCCTGCTATTACTTTGGCTGTTAGCGAGGGGTTCCACTAGCGGAACTCCTGTCCATAACAGTTTTATGGCCTTGAGATAGAAGCTGTTTTTCAGTCTCTCGGTCCCAGCTTTGATGCACCTGTACTGACCTCGCCTTCTGGATGATAACGGGGTGAACAGGCAGTGGCTCGGGTGGTTGTTGTCCTTGATCTTTTTGGCCTTCCTGTGACATCGGGTGGTGTAGCTGTCCTCCAGGCAGGTAGTTTGCCCCCAGTGATGCGTTGTGCAGACCTCACTACCCTCTGGAGAGTCTTACGGTTGTGGGCGGAGCAGTTGCCATACCAGGTGGTGATACAGCCCGACAGGATGCTCTCGATTGTGCATCTGTAAAAGTTTGAGTGTTTTTGGTGACAAGCCAAATTTCTTCAGCCTCCTGAGGTTGAAGAGGCGCTGCTGCGCCTTCTTCACCACGCTGTCTGTGTGGGTGGACCATTTCAGTTTGTCTGTGATGTGTACGCCGAGGAACTTTAAAACTTTCCACCTTCTCCACTACTGTCCCGTCGATGTGGATAGGGGTTTGCTCCCTCTGCTGTTTCCTGAAGTTCACGACCATCTCCTTTGTTTTGTTGACATTGAGTGTGAGGTTATTTTCCTGACACCACACTCCGAGGGCCCTCACGTCCTCCCAGTAGGCCATCTCATTGATGTTGGTAATCAAGCCTACCACTGTAGTGTTGTCTGCAAACTTGATGATTGAGTTAGAGGCCGCAGTGTTGAGGATCAGCGGGGTGGAGATGTTGTTTCATATCCCGCTGATCCTCAAAACTGGGGCCCCACAAGGGTGCGTTCTCAGCCCTCTAGTATAACATTCTAAATGTAATCACGTGTTAAGTAATAGAAATAGTCATGAGGGAAAGGTTGTGTCACTGCCTTGTTTTCTTTCGATCAAATTACTCACCTCGCATATGAATGATTGGCATTGACGGAGTAAACATAATCAACTTCCTTTGCATCTGCGGAACCCGGTAAGACATATCCTGGGTTCCCGAACTCTCGTAACCAAGGCTCACTATCTTTTTATCTGTCTTGGTATTTTTAACCTTCCTTTGCAGCTGTTCAGAGGAAAGCCCAGAGGAAGGCCCTAAAAATTGCCAAAGACTCCAGCCACCCTAGCCATAGACTGTTCTCTCTGCTACCGCACGGCAATCGGTACCGGAGCGCCAAGTCTGGGTCCAAGAGGCTTCCAAACAGCTTCTACCCCCAAGCCATAAGACTCCAATCAAATGGCTACCCGGACTATTTGCATTGTCCTCCCCACCCCCATTTTTACGATGCTGCTACTCTGTTTATTATCTATGCATAGTCACTTTACCTCTACCTACATGTACATATTACCTCAACAATGTTTTATTAATACATTTTTTACTTCAGTTTATTTTAGTAAATACTTTCTTCACACTATTTTTTTTTACCTGCAATGTTGGTTAAGTAAGTAAGCATTTCACTGTTGTATTCGGCTTCGGTGACAAATTTATGTTTTAAAGCCTTTTATTTAAAGCCCTATCCCAACCATAAGATAAGAGAGTAAAAAAAAAGAAAAATTATCTTCACTTACACTCTTATGGTTGGGATAGGGCCTTGTGGCATGTCAAATAAAGGGCTTTATAACAATGGCCTGCGAAAAGGTTCATTCAAAATTCAAGAGTTTTATTAGCATGAATCCAGACAGACAGGTAATATCACGCACCTCATACCGTGACAACGTTATTACAGTCAGGAACGGGAAGAGGCGGCGAGATAGAATTATGTCAAATGTAAATGACATTGGGGAAAATCCTAATGTAATTTCGATATTTTTGGGCCTCTGCGGATGACATTGACATTCATTATTCCAAAATGCCAATTTTATTGCACTGGGGTAATAAAAAAAGGTGACGTATCATTGTCACTAGAGTATTTTCATTCTAATGAGATGGCCTATATGTGCATATGCTGCACGGCATCCATATTAGGACATCAGTTGTCAGTTGTGAGACTAAAACACCTCATTTGTTAGACTCTGTATGTGCTGGTTACACAGTGGTCGTAGTAACAGAACAGGCTTGTACTGCAGCCTGTTGAGTGGCTTCTGGGTTGTTAGGCATATATTGATAGGGTCAGGCTCTCCCCAGATTAACATGTGTACACAAGGTCCACTTCAGTTTACGACTCACTCAAGAACCAGCGAGAGGGGAGACATGACAGCTGGCTCATTACAGATGCAACAAGCTTTTGTTACAGTTTTTTAATAGCTTTGGTCAAATGTTTACAAGTATGTGGTACATTTTCACAGATCAAAAACGCCAGTCGTTTCAAATCTCTAAGCACATTTTCAATTGACTAAGTTAGTACAACACACAAAATCCTACAGTAACTTTTTCACCAAACTTAATCAGTTTCATCTAGAAATGAAATGAAATGTTGATATAAATTAATTGCCTTTCACAATACAATGCTTACATTTCCTTTAATATGATTCTCTTCTCTTTTGTTAAAATACATTTTACTATCACTTTATCTGACTGCTCTTTAATTGATAATCTATTAAACATTTTATAAACCTATAGATTTTACATGTAAACTGTTTTGTCTACTACAGATTAATACAAATGTAGAAACCTAAAAAAGTAGAAACCTATGAAGTATGATATATACTCAAATGTATTACTATGATGATGGCTATTATGATTTTACTTCACAGTAAGTTTTTACTGGTGGGAGATTCACATTGCTTTACTAAAATTGTATTGGCCAATACAGTACTGTAATACCATAATATATGTAATTTACGTAGCAGATACTTTTATCCAAAGTGACAACAGTCCACACATTTTGGTATGTGGCCCCAGTGGGAATTGAACCACTACAATACATAAGTACAATACAATACTGTAACATACAATGCACGATTACAATACAGGTGGAAGGTTTATGATTGCCATCCCCATGAGTGTACCACCCTCTTTCAGGCCATGGCATGCAATGATTTCAGTCCAGACCAATGTCAGGCTTGGATTCACCATGCCAAAAGGTTTTCCCCAAGTTTCATGAACAATGAGGATATTTACTGCGATTTCGATGGGAACCTATGGCCAAATGTTCAGGACAGGCTTGATGCAAACTAGTGCCTACTAAACATTGGGTATTTCATTTGATTACATAGTGAAACATTTATTTAATACTCACACCTTTGATCACACATGGGATAGAAATTAGGGCAATTTGATGTTCAATCAATTTAAATTGGTAGCTGCAAAGGAAGGAAAAAAAGACCAAGAGAGATAAAAAGATAGTGAGCCTTGGTTACGAGAGTTCGGGAACCCAGGATATGTCTTACCGGGTTCCGCAGATGCAAAGGAAGTTGATTATGTTTACTCCTTCAATGCCAATCACTCTAATGTGAGATGAGTCATTTAATCGAAAGAAAACATGGCAGTTACAGGTTTGATCATGAGTTTCAACACTATTTCAAATCTAGTGCAGTTTTGAAAAGTGATCTCAATTTCTGTTACACAACCTTTCTCTCGTGACTAATTTCTATTACTTAATGCCGTGATTACATTTAGAATGTTAGACTATATGAAGGTGTCAAGATACTCTACTTGCAGCCCTAACATTCTATAATTCTTTCAATTAAGACGGAACACTGGATGTCTACTTAATAAATAAATATTGAGCTATTAAAAGGATCCCAAGTAAGGTTAATTTGGGAGATCTTATGCTGTGAACTGTCTGCATATTTCAAACGGTTGCCATAGCAGCTTTGTGAAACAATTTATTCAGCACCGTACTTGTGTGGTTGGTGTTGGGTTAATGAAGCTAGCTAATTGTGGAACAGAATGGTATGTCTTATTACTAGGAGAATCAGCAACTGTTTTCATACGAAAACCTTGCAACACCATGACAAAGTTTTAAATTAATTTACGTTACTGTACATTCAAAGGGCAATTTTGAAACATGTAAAAATGTTTAGGGTGGGATTAACTGTTAACCGAACTAAATTGAGAAGATATCTATAAGGGCACAAGGCGAGACCCAAACGCAGACACAGGAGGCAGATGGTTGAGCTCCGATATTTATAATAGCAAAAGGGGTAGGCAAACGGTAGGTAAGGGACAGGCAAGAGTTCATAAACCAGGTCAGAGTCCAAACTGCACCAGGCGATAGGCAGGCTCGAAGTCAAGACAGGCAGGGGTTCAGTGATCAGGTCCGAGTCCAAACAGTACAAGGGGATAGGCAGGCTCGAGATCAGAACAGGCAGAGTGGTTAGGCAGGCGAGTTCAGCGTCAGGACAGGCAAGGGTCAAAACCAGGAGGGCTAGGAATTAACAGAGACTGGGAAAAATAGGAGCTAGGAAAAATGCTGATTGACTTGGTAAAACAAGACGAACTGGCACAGAGAGACAGGAAACACAGGGATAAATACACCGGGGATAATAAGCGACACCTGGAGGGGGGTGGAGACAAGGACAAGGACAGGTGAAACAGATCAGGGCGTGACAATATCAGTATCTTGTGTTTTGGTGATTAAGTCAAAACTGTAACTGTAAGCAATCCCAGTGCAGATTTGGCTTTGTGTTTTAGGAGCTCAGAAGCAATAATTTAATAACCTAAAATCCAACTTTGACAGAAAAGCTGTCATCATCAGGGTATAATGACAAACACTGCGGGTCACTAGTTTATATAGTTTCAAAGGATACACACAGGTGTCCGTAATCATGGCCGGTGTGGCTTGATATCATTGGTTAATTTACAGATATAAATAGAACATATAAAAAACATAAATGCGATCATATATTCAATGTGGCTACACAGGCCTAAAAACAATTACAATGAATAGCAAAATCACTATAATCACAAAAATGGCTTCAGATCAAGGTCTAAGTCTAAGTTGAGACCGAAGGAAGCAACAGTCTTTAAATTAAAGATCCAGGCAGCCTCTTGTTTTAACAATAAATTGTCATGGTCAAACCCTCTCCTAGGGAGGGTGACGTGTTTGATGCCGTAGGGACAAAATAGAGTGGTTTTCTTCCAAAACGTGGGCCTCAACTGGATACGTTGAGTTTTTGACCTAATGGTCTACGATACTCCGAGATTTGTACTTTTAATTCACACTTCGTTTTACCCACATAATTTTTAGCACAAGGACAAGTTATAAGATAAATAACTGCCTTAGTGAAGCACGTGATAACACTTTTGATTGGTGTCTGTTTCCCTGTTTGGGGGTGTTTGAAGGATCTACATTTTTAAGTGCCATTGCATTGAGCACAGCCATTCCACACCCGGTAGAGGCACAAATAGACGTAATGCAGGGGTATGTTGGGGTGATAAATCAGAGTGGACCAATTAAACTCTGAGATTTCTGCCCGGTGAGAATATGACCAAGGGAGGGTCTGAAAACACATTTGGGACTTAAAAGGTCTGAAAACACACACAAGCGGACTGAACCAGGTTTCCCTCTAGGATTTTGTCTGTGCTTAGCTCCATATCGTTTATTTTATTTCCAGTATGACTTTTAGTGCCTTGTTACTAACAGGATGCATGTTTTGAATATTTTTATTCTGTACAGGCTTCCTTCTTTTCACTCTGTCAATTAAGTTAGTATTGTGGGGTAACTCCAATGTTGTTGTATCACAGCCATTAAACTCTAAATGTTTTAAAGTCACCATTGGCCTCATGGTGAAATCCCTGAGGTTTCCTTCCTCTCCGGCAACTGACTTAGGAATGACGCCTGTATCGTTGTAGTGACTGGGTGTATTGATACACAATCCAAGGTATAATTAATAACTTCGCCATGCTCAAAGGGATATTCAGTGTGCTTTTTAAAATTTTTACCCATCTACCTATAGGTGCCCTTCTTTGCAAGGAATTGGAAAACCTCCCTAGTCTTTATGGTTGAATCTGTTTGAAATTCACTGCTCGACTGAGGGACCTGACAGTTATTCGTATGTATCGGGTACAGAGATGAAGTAGCCTAGTGGTTAGGTGCATTGGGCCAGAAACTGAATGGTTGCTAGTTCAAATCCCCAAGTTGACTAGGTGAAAAATATGTTGATGTTCTCTTGAGCAAGGCACTTAACCCTAGTTGCTCTGGAAAAGAGTGCGTACTAAAATGTTAACTACTATTCTTGCACACGGAGTTAGTCTATGCAACTTGTTAAGCAGAATCTTTACTCCTGAACTTACAAAAGGGTTGAATACTTATTTACTGAAGACATTTCAGCTTTTACATTTACATTTTAGTCATTTAGCAGACGCTCTTATCCAGAGCGACTTACAGTAGTGAATGCATACATTTCATACATTTTTCATACATTTCATACATTTTTTTTTCTTATTTATTTAATTTGTAAAAATGTTGAAAAACAAAATCCCACTGTGACATTATGGGGTATTGTGTGTAGATCAGTGACACAAAATCACAATTTAATAAACGTTTAATTCAGGCTGTAGCACAACAAAATGTGGAAAAAGTAAAGGGGTGTGAATTCTTTCTGAAGGCACTGTATGTCTCTCTTTTTATTTGTGGGAATAGTTGTGAACAGATTTCCTTAATTAATCCGTTAGATGTACAGTAATCTAAAAATATATATTTTCAGCAGTCCACTTATCATTCAAAACAAACTCTACCAATGTAATCATTGTGTATAGTAGACTTGTCTTGAAATACATTAAGTCAGGGGTTTTCAAACTTGGGTCCGCAGCCCCCTAGGTGTCCGGAGGCAGCCTACTGCAGGGGTCCGTGAATGTAAAATAAATGAGAAAATAAAAAATGTTATGTGAAAAATAATTATTTTATGAATATTGTTAGCTGTAACAGAATAACATCGTTTATACCATTTTTATATTACATTTAGTCATTTAGCAGACACTCTTATCCACAACAACAGATTTTTCACCTAGTCAGTTCAGGGATTAAAATAGTAACCTCTCGGTTAGTAGCCCAAAACTTTTAACAATGTATTCATTATATTTCAGAGTAAACTTGGTTGTGTACTGAAAGATGTCTACAAACAAAATCAACACAATTATAGGTTTTGAATGTAGTTTTGTACTAAGAGTTTAGAAAACTCTCCACATACTTGTGAAAATAACAACAAAGCGGTAAAACATTTTTTACCGATAGTTGCACATTCTGTGTGTGTGTACGTGTATTTGTGTGAGAGAGAGAGACCGTGAGGGAAAGTGAGTACTGTATGTATGTAATTGTGTGTGTGTTGTATGTGTGTTTTCGCCCTGTGTGTCTGTGTGTGAGAGGAGAAGAGAGTGTGTATGTGTGTGCGCGCATGAGAAAGAGCGCAGGGAGAAGTTGTTAAGCCATAATTGCTTACTTGGAATCCTTTATGATCTTTTCAATCGAGCTATTAACTGGAATTAAATGGCCTTTGATAATTGGATAGAGGTCCCGCTTGTTGTTTCAGCGTGACTGCGTAATGACAGCGTGTAACTCAAGTCTTGAGTCGAACACAAAGGGGCATAAAGGAAAAAGGTTGAGAGGAAGGGAATATACTGTAATGCAATGAGAGAGAGCGATAGCAAGAGAGAGAAAGAAGGGCGAGGAAGGGAATATGCAATGAGTGAGTGACAGATACAGAGAGAGAGAGGAGGGGAGAGAGGGGGGGGGGGAGAAATCAGGCAACTTACACTGTGTAATGAAGTGGGGTCAGAAGGCAGAGCATGCGTTTGCTTCCCACCTAATTCCCCTCCTTTTTTAATGGAGCTGATGTGCTGACCCTGACACACCAGAGAAGCCTCCATTACTGGGTGGTGGAGGCCAAGTTAATGATGGAGCAGGAGTGCATGTGTGCATGTGTTTACCAGCTGAAGAGGGAAGTTTCTTCCATTCCCTATCCCTGGCTTGGGCTCAGCATACAAAAGTAATTGCACCCCACTGGCTATTCCATGCACACAGACTTCTGAGCAATTACTGCTCAGCTTGCTCAGAAGCCAGTTTTCACAATGGCTTGATATTGAGTGTGTGTACCTGAAGTTATCCCACACATACTGTTAGTGGAAGATGCAGGAGAACCAGCCTCTTCCAATTGCTGCTTATGGTTTCTGCCACTGACTTCTACTTAATTATTAGTCTAAATAAATTATCCACAAAGCACAGCAGTGTCAGAGCGTGCCAGCAGAGGGTAAGAGCTGGCAGCTTCAAAGGGGCCTTTGCCAGTCCTATGGGCTTCATTCCACTTAACAGAAGTCACATAGTATATAATGTATGTTCCGTCCTCAGCGCTTTAAACGGCAAAAGGTCCCCAAGGGGTATCCCTGTTCCTCTCGTGACATGAAGAAGTGACAGACATGTTAACTGGCCTGCTTGGCAACAGGGATCAATTTCGGGGCAGATTAAATTTCAATTTGAGTGATAGTCTATAGATAACTCAAGACAGATAGCATGGGAGAATATGTTAAATGCTAAGTAGGTAGATTCTACTGGTATTCCCTAACATGTACAGTCCAATTCAGTTTGGCTAAGATTTAGTGAAGCAGTGCACTGTTTGCTTCACAGTTTATAAAAACACATCCTTGCACCCCTTTTTTTCTAATGCCTCATGTTTAAAGGAAATACTCACCCATTTTGAATGTTATATAGTTTTTTGGGCATCTCTCAGCGATGTTCTATCGATTCCCGGGGTCAGTTTATGTTCATGTTTTCATGTACATCATGAGCTTTTGCCGTTCACGTTGGCAGAAATACAACCGGTATGAGGTAGCATTGTAATATAGCTGCTTTCACCACTCTGGAAGTTAATAGGAAGATTACTTTTAGATTGAGGAACCATCTATCACATATGGCCAATTTTTTTACTGGCTAATACTGTAAAAAATGTCCCTGTAAATTTCTAGCATTATACTGGCACCAGTATTAGTAGGAAGCTAAGTATTTGTTTCTTGGGCTTCAGGAATGTGACTGAAAAAGTGACTCAGGCCTTGAAAAATAAATACATAAAAACTGACTGAATGTATAAAAGGATATCTGTCAGTGAATACCGTGGTCAAGGCTACGATGGCACCAGTGCAATGAGTGGAGCTTACTCAGATGTTCAAAAGCACATATTAGACCGAGAGACTAATGCTTCTTAGGTAGTTCTTCATGAGTTTTAGTTTAGAAAATGATCTCTCTGCAGAAGTGGTAATTACAGGATTGGTAAAAACAGCTTGATTGCCGTAGCAACATTAGGGAACATGGACAGAAGGGAGCGGTGCTTCAAATACAGCAGTTCTGCAATATCTTTAATTGAGCCTCTTAATTGCCGGCCTCAACATATTATGGAAAGAGATTAACTGTATAGGAAGCTCTGGGGACAGGTCGTCTGGATATTGAAAGCCAATAAATGAGCAAATGCAAACCGATTATCATCCTTGGCGGATCACAGTTCTTGAGGACTTGAACAAAAAAAGCAGTTCTTGAGTTGTGTGGTTGCAATGTCAACAGTCCCTTATCTCTGGTATATCTTGGCATGCATCATTCAAAACTAAGTTGAAATTTTGTGCAGAGCAATGGGCATACAATGAGTATACAAAACATTAAGAACACCTGCTCTTGCCATGAGATAGACTGACCAGGTGAATCCAGGTGTAATGAATACTCAGGGAGAAAAAAGTGTAGATTCACGCGCAGAATGTGGCAGATGTTTATTACGCGGGCGGGCGGGCGGGGGAGCAGAGGCGGATGCCTACCTCGGGGGCGAAGTCCAGCAGGCTGGTCCGATGAGGTCGTAGACTGACCTGACGTTCTGCATCAAGGCTGATGTCCAGTGGGTCTGTTCGTGGGTCAACCCTGAGGTCAGGGAGCAGGACGATCCGGACGGTGATGGTGAAATGCATGAATGATCTCTGGGGCGAGGATGTCCTGGTCGGGGACCCAGGCCCGGTCTTCAGAGTCCACTAGGTAGTGGATGCGACCTCAGGCGTTTGGAATCAAGGAGGGCCTGAATGGCTTAGGCAGGTTCCACTCCGATGTCCAACGGTGGGGGCGCACTGCGGGTAGAGGCTGGAGGATGAAGAGGACTGTAGGTGACCGGTTTTAACAGAGACACATGGAAGGACGAGGAGATTTTATACTGACGGGGTAACTGGAGGCGATACGTGACGGGGTTGATGCGATGGGTTATCTTGAAGAGACCAATGAAGCGAGGACAGAACTTTTTGCAGGGGAGCCGGAGCCGGATGTCACTGGTAGAGAACCACACACTGTCCGGGGTGAAAGAGTGTCGTAGGTTTGCGGCGTCTGTCGGCAAAATGTTTCTGGGTATTAGAGGCTTCCTACAGATGCTGGTGAGCTGTCTCCAATACCCACTCACTATGCCAAAACCAGTCACCAACAGCTGGGATAGTAGCAGGCTCCACCTCCCAGGGACAAATGGGGGGGTTGGTAACCAAGGACACATTGAAACAGAGTAAGGCAGAGGGATGAGTGCATGAGTGAGATCTGAGCGTATTCGGCCCAGGCCATATATCGACTCCAGTCGTGTGGAGAGGCAGAACATTGTTGGCAGAGGTACTTCCCTATATCTTGGTTCAGGCATTCCGTCTGCCCATTGGTCTGGGGTGGTACCCGGAGGAGAGCCTGAGGGCGACCCCCAGTCAGTAACAGAAGGCTCGCCACACCTGGGAGACAAACTGGGGCCTGCGGTCAGTGACGATGTCCTCCGGAATCCCATACAGACGAACATCTGCTGGAACATACACTCCGACCGTTAGGTAAATGAGGAAGAGGAACCAGAAAACACATTTCTAAAAAACGGTCTACTATGACAAGGATGGTGGTGTTACCAGAGGATTCAGGAAGGTCTGTGATAAAGTCAACAGCTATGTGGGACCAGGGTCTGTGAGGGATTGGCAAAGGTTGAAGCTTCCCGGAAGGGAGATGATGGCTTTTGGTTTGGGCGCAGACTGGACAGGAGAGTACGCAATCCCTTACGTCGGATGCCAGTGAGGACCACCAGAACTTCCTGGCTCGTGTAATGCCCGGATGTCCTGACCCAAAGGACATGTGACACCATTGCATCAGTTGGGGTCTAACAGCTGCTGGTATGTAACTCTTCCCAGCTGGTGTCTCAGGAGGAGCCGGGTCTGAGGTTAGAGCTTCTTGTATGGCAGAGTGAACCTCCCACTGTACCAGTCGCATAATGCAAGAGGAAGGAAGGATGGGTGTAGGGTCGGAGTTACTGGTCAGAAGGTCAAACTGGTGGGAGAGAGCATCAGCTTTTACGTTTTTCTTTCCAGGGAAGTAAGCATCTTGAAAATGGAAGTGTGTGAAGAGAACACAGCGGAATTGTCTGGAGTTTAACCTCCTGGCCCCTCTGATATATTCCAGATTACGATGATCTGTAGGGATGTTGTGCCCCCTCCAACCGGTGGCGCCACTCTTCAAGGGCCAGCTTGATGGCGAGGAGTTCTCTGTTCCCCATATTATGGGGATAACTTCCTGGAGAAGAAGGCACAGGGATGTAACTTGGGAGGTGTTCCCACCCGCTGAGAGAGTATGGCTCGTACTCTTACTTCGGAGGCATCCACATCCAGGGTGAAAGGAAGAGTTGGATCAGGTTGGCGAAGGACAGGAGCTGAGGTGAAGAGGCATTTCAAGTTGTTGAACGCAGTCAGGGCGGTATCAGTCCATTGAAGGGTCCGAGTCTTTTGGCTGGTAAGGCAGAGAGGGGAGCAGCAGTAGAACTGAAGTTTGTTCTCATCCATGTTGACCCCTCCAGGTGTCAGTACGAAGCCGAGGAAGTTTACCGAGGTCACATGGAAGGCACTCATTTCAATCTTCACATAAAGGTTATGGTCAAGGAGCCGTTGAAGAACCTTTTTCACATGCTGTGTGTTCCTTCAGGGAGTAGGAGTAAATCAGTCATCAATGTAGACGATGAGAAAGCGGTTGATCAGATCCTGGAAAACCTTGTTCATAAAGGATTGGAAGACGGCGGTGGCGTTCGTAAGGCCGTAGGGCATGACCAGGTATTTGTAGTGCCCTTGAGCGGTGATAAAGACCATATTCCATTCGTTGCCTTCACATATGCGGACAAGGTTATATGCACTTTGCAGGTCAAGATTAGTATAGATGTTGGCGCGGCCCACTTGTTCAAGGGTTGCTGGGATCAGAGGAAGAGGGAAATGGTTCTTGACCGTGATGTCATTCAGGGAACAATAATCAATACATGGACTGAGACCACCGTCCTTTTTCCCAACGAAGAAGAAGATGGACGCAGCTTGGGAAGAAGAATGATGAATGAAACCGTTTGAGTGATTCATCAATGTAGTTCTCCATTGTCTCATTTTCCGGGATAGATAGGGGGTAAACACGGCCCTTCGGTAGGGACACTCCAGGGAGTAAGTCACCGGGCGACGTGGAGGCCTTGACTTTGCTTTAGACATTGCTGTACTGGGCATATTCAGATGGTATGGTGGGTGGCATTGCCGAGGCAGAGTCCTCAATGATGGTGGCTCTGCAGGGTAGGCTGAGACAACTGGAGAAGCAGGTAGAAGACCAGGACAGTAGTTCACCTTGTTGCTATGAGACGACAAAGCCAGGGGTGTCCGAGGATGAGTGGTTGTTTGGGGGATGAGAGTTCCATGAGTTGAATGGTTTCAGTGTGGAAGACTCCAATCTGGAGGGTGACGCTCTGTGTCAGGTGCATGATGAAGCCTGTGCCCAATGACTGCCCTTCCAGGGTGTTAATCCTTAAGGGAGGGGTGACATGTGTTAGATCAATGTCAAGCTCTTGTACTAGCTGATGATCGATAACATCAATACTAGGACGGAGAATTGCTTCTGGGAGATATTTAGAAATAAGGACACGTCTACCTGCATGACAGCGGGGGGACACTTTTCATCTGTCCGTGGGGGCGAACAGGGCAATGGCTGAGTAGATGATCTTTCCCTCTACAGTATAGGCAGAGCCCTTCTTGGATCCGCTTTTGACATTCGATACACGGGAGAGGAGCATGAATCCAACTGCATGGGCTTTGGAAGACTCGGACTGGATGACGGCATCATGGAAAGAGAAGGTTTCGGGTTCCTGAGTTCTTCGGTGGTCAGCGATGAGGTGGTCGATGGAGATGGACATATGAATGTATTGATTTAAATCCTGAAGGTCACCTCTACATGCCAGCTCCGCCTGAAGTTCCCTGTTGAGCCCTCTTCGGTAGACAGTAAGTAAAGCAGCCTCATTCCATCCACTCCCTGCAGCCATGGTGCGGAACTCGAGGGCATACTCGGCAGCTGAAATGCGTCCTTGTTGAAGTTCTATGAAGAGGTCTCCTATAGGATGACCGGTGGGAGAGTGATCGAATACCTCTTTGAAGAGGGTGTGGAAATGGGTCTCGGATCCGAGTCCTGTTGGCAGTCCATATGGCGGTGGCCAAATCCAGGGCTTTGCCTGTGAGTAGAGACAACAAAATCCACCCTGCTCTTGCTGGTGTCAAAGTTAGTGGGGTTGTGCTCAATGTATTTGCTGCATTAAATCAGAAACATTTCCCAGGTGAACCGTCATTTTTTCCAGTCATGGGTATGAACGAAGGAGGGCTATGGGTTACGATACCTGGCATCAGAGGAGTAGGGATAGGCTGGTGGAGAAGATGGCAAATTTCCACCATAAGCTCGTGTTGCTGGGTTAGGCGCCGCTGTAGCTCCGCTGAATCCATTCCGTTTTAGGTGAGGTATTCTGTAATGAATACTCAGGGAGAAAAGGATGTAGATTCACGCGCAGAGCGCAGCAGATGTTTATTATGCCTTCATAGAAGGCAGGAATCGTGGTCACAGGCAGGCAATGGTCAAACACAGGTTGGCAGTCAAAAACAAACAATACCTCACAACCATACAAACAGAAAGAACTGAACTAAATAGGGAGCTGATGAGACCAGGTGAGAAACGAACAGAGGGGAAATCAATGAACAAAAATGAAAGACAGAGAAAGAACACAAAGAAAAAGAACACAAGGTTGACTAAGAAAAGAAAAGCAGAACTTTACACCAGGTGAAAGCTTTGATCCCTTACTTCAATCAGTGTAGACGAAAGGAAGGAGACAGGATAAAGGAGGATTTTTAAGCCTTGAGTAACTTGTGGAATAGACACCGGCTGGAATGCAGTTTTAACCAATCTGCATTCAGGATTAGACTCACCCGTTGTATAAATTACAATACATAACAGTCACCAATATCCCCCAACCCACCCACCAGCTAGGCCTAGGGCCTAGAGAGCACATATAAATCTGCACCAGGACCAGCATATGTATAAGAACACAGGACGTAAGCCTGGCATGTAAAGCACTTCTAGGAGAAAACATACAAACTTTAAAGTATATTCATACTCGTTGTAAGATAGCACACTAGTGATTGAACACTCCTTAGGATAACACGCGTGAGAAAAACAGTCTGTAAGATAGTACACTTAAAACCTCTTAACGATCGGCTCCTTTTTTACCATTTTCACCTAAAATGACAAACTCAAATCTAACTGCCTGTAGCTCAGGACTTGAAGCAAGGATATGCATATTATTGGTACCATTTGAAAGGACACACTTTGATGTTTGTGGAAATGTGAAAGGAATGTAGGAGAATATAACACATTAGATCTGGTAAAAGATAATACAAAGAATAAACCAACTGTTCTTTTGCATTTTTTGGGACATCATCTTTGTAATGCAAGAGAAAGGCCATAATGTATTATTACAGCCCATGTGCAATTTAGATTTTAGCCACAAGATGGCAGCAGTGTAAGTGCAAAGTTTTAGACTCATCCAATGAACCATTGCATTTCTGTTCAAAATTTTGTATCAGGACTGCCCAATTGTGCCTAATTTGTTTATTAATAACTTTTCATGTTCAAAACTGTGCACTCTCCTTCAAACAATAGCATAGTATTATTTCACTGTAATAGCTACTGTAAATTGGACAGTGCAATTAGATTAACTTCTTGGGGCTATGTGGGACGTTAGCGTGCCACCCGTGGCGCACCCTATCAACAGCAGGTGCATTTCAAGAGCGGCAAATTTGAAACCAAATAAATGTCAAAATTCTAATTTCTCAAACATACAACTAACTTACAGCCTTTGAAAGATAAACATCTCCTTAATCTAACCGCGTTTTCCGATTTCAAAAAGGTTTTACGGGGAAAGCATAAAGTTAGGTTATGTTAGGAGAGTACATTGACAATAGCTGTGTGTAGTGTATTGTCGATTCAAAGACAGGCGTCACCAAAACCATAAAATCAGCTAAAATTATGCACTAACCTTTTACAATCTCCATCAGATGACACTCCTAGGACATTATGTTAGACAATGCATGCATTTTTAGTTCTATCAAGTTCATATTTATATCTAAAAACAGCGTTTTACTATGGCGTTGATGTTCAGGAAATCGTTTCCCTCCAATACCGGCAGTCAAGTCATGACAACAAAATAATTAATTAATATTAGAAAGCATTGGTAAAATATTATATTGTCATTCAAAGAATTATAGATGTACATCTCTTGAACGCAATGGACTTGCCAGATTTAAAATTAACCTTACTGGGAAATCACACTTTGCAATAATCTGAGCACTGCGCCAGAAAAATACGCATTGCGATACAGACTAACCGCCATGTTGGAGAGATCTAAAATCGAAAATACTATGTAAATAATCCATTACCTTTGATTCTCTTCATCAGATGTCACTTCCAAAGAATCCCAGGTCCATAACGAATGTAGTTTTGTTCAAAAAAGCTCATCATTTATGTCCAAAAACCTCCGTGTTGTAGCACATGATCTAAGCCAGCCGGACTTCACTTCACATCACGAACGGAAAAAATATATTTACGTTCGTTCAAACATGTCAAACGTTGTATCGCATAAATCATTAGGGCCTTTTTTAACCAGAACATGAATAAAATTCAAGGCGGACCATTGGGTTCTCTTTTAAAACGTTTCGGAATGAGAGTACCCACCATCAACTCGCACGTCAGGTGTCTAATGGGCCATCGCCGTTCCAAAGCTCTTCTTCAGTCAGATCTCACTGTAGAAGACTCAAAACACTTTGTAAAGGCTGGGGACATCTTGTGGAAGCAATAGGAAGTGCCAAAACATTCCTCAGCCCCTTTGTTTTTCAATGGTATAGGCTTAAAGTCAATTCAACACATCAGGTATCCACTTCCTGTCAGAATCTGTCTCAGGGTTTTGCCTGCCAAATGAGTTCTGTTATACTCACAGACACCATTCAAACAGTTTTAGAAACTTTAGGGTGTTTTCTATCCATATATAATAAGTATATGCATATTGTAGTTACTGGGTAGGATTAGTAATTAAATCGGGTACATTTTTTTATCCAGCTGTGAAAATACTGCCCCCTATACCCTAACAGGTTAACAAGACTTTAAGCTTTCTTCCAATATGTCTATGTCCTGGGAAATTCTTGTTACTTACAACCTCATGCTAATCGCATTAACCTACGTTAATTCAACCGTCCCGCAGTGGACACACCAATCCTGAAGAAGTTTTGAGATGAACACTCTCTGAAAGATGATAAACACTCGTGGTAATCAGCATGCGAAAGCACACACGTGAATTCTTAAGACTGGCTGCAGCTTTCTATTCAAAATAGCACCTCCAAACTACACCCCCCTGGAAGTTTGTCTGTGGAAGTGGTGTCAAAATAAGACAAATAATACAAACATATAACAAAGAAAAATAAACTAGTACGCCTGCCAAGGCAACCCCAAATATTTTGGTTGTGTACCAGTTCAGGTGCTAGGGTGGATTAGACAAAATAAACGTACCCTACCGGCCTAACGTAAGAGACACAAGCTAGAGTAAGAGCAGTGAAAGGCTTCAGTAAGAGCAGTGAAACACATCACTGAAACACAAATCATTGTCTTACTTGGCTGTCGTTTCACAGAGAAAGACACAGAAGTTAGCTTACCAAAAGTTTGACAGAGTTCGACTAACACGGCCAACAGCATGAACAGGGATGCGCACCGTTCCCTGTCTTCCGGGACAGAACCAAAACTCTCACCTGAACGGTTCTGCTCAGGTTTTTATGACATTGGTGGTAACTTGTGGAATAGACACTGGCTGGAATGCGGTTTTAACCCATCTGCATTCAGGGGAAGGGGGGGAAGTTAGTTTACCAAAAGTGGGGGGGCAGAGAATCTGTGTTATGCCAGTGACCAGAGTTGGTCCACAGTAAGGAAAATATGGTAACACAACATGTTATGACACGTACATAACACTATCATTCATGACTCATACATTTACACCTGCTGTGACATGTTCTTTTATGACTGGTTAAAACACCTACATAAGAGTATCAAAACCCACATTTATTCAAATTTGTTTTTTTCCCTGCCAAGACGTTTCCTTTAATTTGTTGTTGTTATGAATTCTTCTCATGTTTTTTTTCATCCTATTTTAAATAACTTGTAGAAAATAGACTTTATGACACCGTCATGAAGAATTATGACCATCCTGTGTCACTTTACTTGGACAAAGAAAATACACTTTATGACACTGTCAAGAAGCATTACGACCATCATAATGCCAGATAGGCATATCACATACATGCCCTTACATCAGTCATCAGTCAAAAAGTGTGTGTCTTATCCTGCTCCTGACATCTGCTCCTGCAATCATCCCAGTCATCAGCAACAGAGCATAGGGGTAGGTGCATGTCTGACATCAGTGTGTTTGCAATTACAATGATAATAAATTATGGTCATTAAAAGAAAAAATATATAACATAAACATACTGTTGATATGTAGGCTACGGTGTAATGGAATGTTTTGCATTGTGTGGTAGGTTATGTGGGTCTTGACACTTATAACAAGCCATAAAATAACACAATATATGTTACATGTCTAAATATATGTCTCATGACAGTGTTATCACCATATTATAAAGGTTATGACAAGTTATGGAAGCTGTTATGACATACAGTATTATGACATGGTTATAACATGTTAGGACACCGGGTGTCAAGTAAAGTGGGGTTTCTTCTGGACCACCTTGTCATGCACATTGTCCTATCTTCAGGGTTCATCATCTTGGGTTGATTTGAACCAGGAATGTTTACATACACCTTAGCCAAATACATTTAAACTCAGTTTTTCACAATTCCTTACATTTAATCCCAGTAAACATTCACCGTTTTAGGTCAGGTAGGATCACCACTTTATTTTAAGAATGTGAAATGTCAGAATAATAGTAGAGAGAATGATTTATTTCAGCTTTTATTTCTTTCATCACATTCCCAATAGGTCAGAAGTTTACATACACTCAATTAGTATTAGGTAGCATTGCCTTTAAATTGTTAAACTTGGGTAAAACGTTTCGGGTAGCCTTCCACAAGCTTCCCACAATAAGTCGGGTGAATTTTGGCCCATTCCTCCTGACAGAGCTGGTGCAACTGAGTCAGGTTTGTAGGCCTCTTTGCTCGCACAAGATTTTTTAGTTCTGCCCACAAATTTTCTATAGGCTTGAAGTCAGGGCTTTGTGATGGCCACTCCAATATTTGACTTTGTTGTCCTTAAGCCATTTTGCCACAGCTTTGGAAGTATGCTTGGGGTTATTGTCCATTTGGAAGACCCATTTGCGACCAAGCTTTAACTTCCTGACTGACGTCTTGAAATGTTGTCCACATAATTATATCCACATACATTTTTCTCCCTCATGATGCCATCTATTTTGTGAAGAGCACCAGTCCCTCCTGCAGCAAAGCACCCCCACAACATGATGCTGCCACCCCCGTGCTTCACGGTTGGGATGGTGTTCTTCAGCTTGCAAGGCTCCCCCTTTTTGCTCCAAACATAAAGATGGTCATTATGGCCAAACAGTTCTATTTTTGTTTCATCAGACCAGAGGACATTTCTCCAAAAAGTGTGCAAACCATAGTCTGGCTTTTTTATGGCAGTTTTGTAGCAGTGGCTTCTTCCTTGCTAAGCGGTCTTTCAGGTTATGTCGATATACGACTCGTTTTACTGTGGATGTAGATACTTTTGTACCTATTTTCTCCAGCATCTTCACAAGCTCCTTTGCAGTTGTTCTGGGATTGATTTCCACTTTTCCCACCAAAGTACGTTCATCTCTAGGAGACAGAACGCGTCTCCTTCCTGAGCGATATGACGGCTGCGTAGTTCCATGGTGTTTATACCTGCGTACTATTGTTTGTACAGATGAACGTGGTACCTTCAGGCGTTTGAAAATTGCTCCCAAGGATGAACCAGACTTGTGGAGGTCTACAATTCTTTTGTTGAGGTCTTGGCTGATTTCTTTTCATTTTCCCATGATGTCAAGAAAAAAGGCACTGAGTTTGAAAGTAGGCCAAGAAATACATCCACAGGTACACCTCCAATTGACTCAAATGATGTCAATTGGCCTATCAGAAGCGTCTAAAGCCATGACATAATTTTCAGGAATTTTCCAAGCTGTTTAAAGTGAATTATGATACAGTGAATTATAAGTGAAATAATCTGTCTGTAAACAATTGTTGGAAAAATGACTTGTGTCATATACAAAGTAGATGTCCTAACCGACTTGACAAAACTATAGTTTATTAACAAGAACTTGTGGAGTGGTTGTTAACCTCTCTGGGCTATGTGGGACGATTTCGTCCCACCTACGTAACAGCCACTTCAATCCAGTGGCGCGATTTTTGAATCGTTAGAAATGCTATAACTTCAATTTCTCAAACATATGACTATTTCACAGCTATTTAAAGACAAGAATCTCGTTAATCTAACCCCACTGTCCGATTTCAAAAAGGCTTTACAACAAAAGCAAAACATTAGATTATGTCAGCAGAGTACCCAGCCAGAAATAATCACACAGCCATTTTTCAAGCTAGCATATCATGTCACATAAACCCAAACCATATCTAAATGCAGCACTAACCTTTGATGATCTTCATCAGATGACACACCTAGGACATTGTGTTATACAATACATGCATGTCTGTTCAATCAAGTTCATATTTATATCAAAAAACAGCTTTTTGCATTAGCATGTGACGTTCAGAAAACGCATAACCCCCGCAAACTTCCGTTGAATTTACTAACAGTTTGCTAAATTACTCACGATAAACGTTCACAAAAAGCATAACAATTATTTTAAGAATTATAGATACATTACTCCTCTATGCACTCGATATGTCCGATTTTAAAATAGCTTTTCGGATGAAGCACATTTTGCAATAATCTAAGTACATAGCCCGGCATTACAGGGCTAGCTATTTAGATACCCACCCAGGTCAGCATCCACCAAAATCACATTTCCTATAAGAAAAATGTTCTTACCTTGCTTGTTCTTCATCAGAATACACTGCCAGGACTTCTACTTCAATAACAAATGTTGGTTTGGTCCCAAATAATCCATCGTTATGTTCCAACAGCGACGTTTTGTTCGTGAGTTCTAGAATGCTTTTTCGCGGTGTCGCGCATGGCGCATTGGCGTGTCAAAAATGTCTAAATATTCCATTACCGTACTTCGAAGCATGTCAACCGCTGTTTAAAACCAATTTTTATGCCATTTATGTCATAGAGAAGTGTTAATATTCCGACCGGGAGTATGCATTGAGCCTAAACAGCCGAATAAAATTTCTCCTCAGAAGCGACTCATGCACGCGCATCATTGAAAGGTCCTCCGAGCATCCACTTACAAAAGGCGATAATATATTTCAACCTGAGGTTCCCTCGTAAACCTTCAGTTATTTCGCGGGCTCTGAGAGCCTATTGGAGCCCTGGGAATTGTCACGTTACAGCTAAGATCCTTACTTTTCAATAAAAAGAGGTAAGACGCACGACTCCTTGTCAGACAGGGTACTTCCTGCTTGAAGCCTTGTCAGGTTTTTGCCTGCCATAGGAGTTCTGTTATACTCACAGACACCATTCAAACAGTTTTAGAAAATTCAGAGTGTTTTCTATCCAAACCTGAACAATAATATGCATATTCTAGCTTCTGAGTTGGTGTAGGAGGCAGTTAAAAATGGGAACATATTTTTTCCAAAAATTCTCAATACTGCCCCCTATACCAAAGAGGATAAACAAGTTTTAATGACTTCAACCTAAGTGTATGTAAACTTCCGACTTCAACTGTATATCCAATATATTTATGAAATCAATTGAGACATTGAACAAATAAGACAGCTAGATAAACCTACTTCAAATCCTAGCTAACTAATAAAACATTGCTATAGCCTACACAATACCACAGGTTATTTATACCAGACTCACAACATGTTCCTTTCTTTCTTTGCCACCACATGGCTTCATATTACTAGTAAAGTGAACAAGTTTAGCTAATCCAGTAACAGTAACATGATTTGTGGGGAGAGGCTGTATGGACACTCCTGGTGTCAAGTCCTGACCATAGTAAGATGTGATTTTCAATGGTAGTGTAGGTCAGGGCGTGACAGGGGGTGTTGTGTTTTTCTATTTCTATGTTTTTTTGGGGGGGTTGATCTCCAATTGGAGGCAGCTGGTCCTCGTTACCTCTGATTGGAGATCATATTTAAGTAGGGTTTTTTCTTCCTGGGTTTTGTGGGTGATTATCTTTTGAGTAGTGTTTGTTTCTCTCTGCGTCACGGTTTGTTGTTTTGTAAATTCAGTTATTTATGTTTTGCAAAGTTTCACGGATTTAATAAAATGTGGAACTACAACCACGCTGCACTTTGGTCCGATCCTTTCGACAGCCGTGACACCTGGCCTGCAAAACGATGACATACTGTCACGTCCTGACCAGCAGATGGAGCTGTTGTAGTAGTTTGGGGGTCAGGACGTGGCAGTCTTGTGTGTGTGTTTGATTGTTCTGTGTGTCTTGTGACTCCTGATCAGGAACAGCTGGGGATCGTTGTTCCTGATTGGGAGTCATATATGTAGGAGTATGTTTGTCACTGGGGTTTCTGGGTGGTTGTTTTGCACTGCGTTTTCTAGCCTGCAAACTGTTGCTGCTGTCGTGTTTATTGTTTCCTGTGGATGCTTTACTCCTTTTGTTGAGTAATTAAAGATGAGTATTCACATACCTGCTGCGCCTTGGTCCATTTATGAAGACAGTCGTGACAGAACCACCCACATCACCAGGACCAAGCAGCAGAGGAACGAGGAGGAAGGATGGATGTGGGCAGAGCTAAGGAGGAGCGTTTCCAGGGCGATGGAAGAGTTGAGGAAACTCGAGAGGCCGCCCCAAGAATTTTTTTGGGGGGGGAACAAGGGCAGTTTTGCGGTGCAAGAATGGAGCCCCAGGCCAGCTCCCCGCACTAGCATGGAGGTATGTGTTCCCAGTCTGGTACGTCCAATACCAGCCCCACGCATCAAGAGTCTAGTGTGTCAGCCCAGCCTCGCCAGTCAACAGTCACCAGAGCTGCCTGCCAGTCAACAGTCACCAGAGCTGCCTGCCAGTCAACTGTCACCAGAGCTGCCCGCCAGTCAACAGTCACCAGAGCTGCCCGCCAGTCAATAGTCATCAGAGCTGCCCGCCAGTCAACAGTCGTCAGAGCTGCCCGCCAGTCAACAGTCGCCAGAGTGGCCAGACTGCCCTGAACTGCCGGAGTGGCCAGACTGCCCTGAACTGCCGGAGTGGCCAGACTGCCCTGAACTGCCGGAGTGGCCAGACTGCCCTGAACTGCCGGAGTGGCCAGACTGCCCTGAACTGACGGAGTGGCCAGACTGCCCTGAACTGCCAGAGTGGCCAGACTGCCCAGACTGTCCCGAGCTGCCAGACTGCCCAGACTGTCCCGAGCTGCCAGACTGCCCAGACTGTCCCGAGCTGCCAGACTGCCCAGACTGTCCCGAGCTGCCAGACTGCCCAGACTGTCCCGAGCTGCCAGACTGCCCAGACTGTCCCGAGCTGCCAGACCGCCCCGACAGCCTGGAACGGCCAGAACCGGAGCCAACTCCAGAGATAGGTGGGTTGGGGAGGGGGGGTGTAGCACAGTGCCGTCGGTGACGGCAGCCACCCTCCCTTCCCTCCCTTATTGTTTAAGGGTTAGTGTATATGGGTTTTGTTGGGGATTTTGTTTGTTGGTGTTTTTTGTTG